>NC_046172.1:88378347-88685045 GCF_011064425.1 Rattus rattus
CTAAAAATTAAGTTCGGCTTTCTTTCGTTTAGATTGTCACATACACATAAGGGCACATGTCTATTTGAATATGCATCAGACGATTTTAAGGTTTAGTTTTATGTTACCAAATTGTAATCACAAACTAAAACGGATCTTCTAGTTAATTCTCTTCAGGCAGAGGTATTTTTCCAGTAAGGCATTTCTTAAAGCAAAGTTCATTCTTTTGGGACACAGTTCCGCAGGTCTTGACAATGACACGCAGTTCTATTTGCACCACCACAAACAGTGAAGATATCCCACAGCCTTTTCATGATAGGTCTTCTCCTCTGTCTCTATTTTTGTTCATTTATAGATTTGTTTTGTTTTGTTTTGTTTTGTTTTGAGACAGGGTCTTTAAAATAGCCATGGCTGTTCCGGAACATACTACGTAGACCAGGCTGGCTTAGCACTCTCAGACATCTGCTTGCCCTGCCTCTGCCCTCTGCCTCCAGAGTGCTGGGATCAAAGGCATGTGCTATCATTCCTGGCTTATCTTCTTTTGTCTTCTAAAGTCTCTCTCTCTCTCTCTCTCTCTCTCTCTCTCTCTCTCTCTCTCTCTCTCTCTCTCACCACAACCATGGTTATAACCTAAATTCTGGATCCTCCCAAATGTGCTGCTTTGTTTTCACGTCACTGCATATATTTTGCATTTCTCTTGGCACCTTTCCTTTAATGTGCGAGTCTGTTAGACCGTGTTTAATTTCTATGTTCTTGAATGCTTTTATTTATACTTATAGTCATTATTATCAAGTAACCCCTTTGCTTTGACTTTAGCCTCTTCATCTTCTTGATCGTGTGTGAGTGTGTGTGTGTGTGTGTGTGTGTATGTGTGTGTTTATGAGAGAGAAGTCCAGTTCATATTTTTACAATGAATGATCTACACTCCTTTGAAGAGTGTGTGCATCCTGCTGTTTTACACTAGAATGTACTGTACACACCCAATACATGCACTTTGTCAATGGCAATCAGCTCCTATGGAGCCCTGTTGCTCTAAGGTCTCTCAATCCTTTAAATCACATAACAAACAACGATGAATACTCCACTGATGACTATGGTGTAGTCTGTTCCCCTGTCATTCGTCAAAGCTTTTGCTCCATAGCTTTTGATGCTCAGCTTCTTTACGTGAATCTGTATTTTAGAAGTTCTATTTCTTCTCATTTAAGGAACTCAAATTTCCTTCTCCTGGGTGTCAGATTTAACTTGCATTTCAGAGAAAGAAAATTATATTTCGCAGTCTTTAGCTGCTGTGACCTGAAATTCAAATTTAATTGGACGAAATGTAATCTGACAACTTTGTACCTGGAATAATCTATGGAGTAGAACGGAAGTGCTTGAGCAGTAGTACCGGGTTGGCTTCAGTAGCTGCCAGCCCCAGTGGCTCACCCATGTGAGGGAGCTTTCCTCATATCCCAGGTGACTGGAACCTCCAGGTGACTACAACCATTGATGACACAGAATGTTGGGGACGCAAAACACCCTGGTGAGGTTTTGGTCACACAATGGCATCTTAGAATTCTTTTCAACATGTGTATTTTATGGTAGATTCAAAAGACATCAGCAAATTACTGTTAGACAAGAGTGTTGCCGAGTGCCTGCTTTGGGTCTGGCATCTATCCATGGAGATCTATTGGTCCAGTAGAAGGTGCATAAGGATCCCATCTCACTGTTCACCAGTGCCCAGGAAGCATGTTTCTCTGGGTTAAATGGGTAAAGGGGGATGTAAAATAAGGGAACAAGAAAACTTAACAACCACAAACAAGGAGTCCATGGTAACTCCAGCTGAATGGAAAAACAATTCCCATTTTTCCCTTCCCCTGGACAAATGACAACACTCAAGCTACCAATGGACTTATAGGAAAAAAAGAAAAACATGCCAATTTTTTCTCCTTATCTTTTCTCATCCACCCTCAGATAACATCAGTAACAGTACACTGGAGATGAGCATGGCATTAACCAAGTGAAAATTAACAGGATCACCCATGATGTCACATGGTCATCACATACTCCCAGAAGTGATGTAATGAGAAAGGTCCTTCAACTCTGTGGTACTCTTCCAATATACCCTGAAGAACAGTCTGATTTCACGAAAGATAACTGATGAAATCTGTGCTCCTCATGGGTATCAAGGGCAGTAAAGCCTTGTAGTAATTCTTTAAATGGAAAACACAGAGTTATCACATGCCCAGCGATTCTACTTCTAAATCCATACCCACAAACAAGCAAGGCCTATGTCAACATAAACATTTGTATACAAAAGTGTACAGCAACGTTACTCATAACATCTCCAAGTTTGAAATCACCTAAAGATCACCAAGAGATTAATAGGCAAATAAAATGTAAAATTTCCAAGCAGGAGAATATTATTCAGCTTTTTAAAAAAGAAATAAGTCCTCCTATATTCTAGAATATGAATGAACCTTGAAAACATCACAAAATGGAAGGAAGCCTGACAACAAAACAAATCTAGTGAGTCCATTTATATCAAATGTCCCAGAAGAGAAAAGGAGAATCCAGAAAGAGCTCATCTGTGGCTGAACAGAACAGTACTCCCTTGTAATCCCTGCTTTCAGGAAGTAGGCTAAAGCAAGAGGTTCAGGGTTAGCCCTGATATAGAGTGAACTCAATGTCATCCTGGGCTACATAACCAAAATATTTACTGAAATTTTTCCTCAAATGTGGGGGTGATGGTGGGATGTTTTGTTGTTGTTTGAGATAATGTCCCATTCTGTAGTCCACACTGGCCTCAACCTTGTGACAATCTTCCTACTTCATCTTCCCAAGTATCAGATAGGATTAGAGGCATGCATCACAACAGCTGGCTTATATGTGTGGCTTTTAATTGTCTTTAAATTATTTTTGTGTAAAATGAAACCGATTTGAAAGCCTCCTCCCTGAGGACTGGCCTTCATGGTACCAGAAGACCCCGTGTAGGCTTCCAAAGGAGGGAACTAACCAGCTGTGATGCCCATGAACCTGTGTGGCACAATAACCCGAAGGGTCCAGTAGTGGCGTGCATATGTTGGCTCTCTAAATGGACTGTGACCCTAGCCAACTGCCCAGGGCTAGTGAAGTCATGACTCTTGGAGGAGAACCTACAGCCACCACTTTACTAAACCATCATAATCCCCCAAAATATTCTAAACCTTTGTCCTTATACCCATAGATAAGTGTCCTAGCATCTCCTCAAGTGAACTTTTCTTGGCAACAGAGACCACTGCAGTAAGCCACAGACAATCACAATGCAGAGCTGTGCAGTTCAGTCATAATGGCTACATCGACAAACAACTCTCACTCCTAAGCTTCAGGACCTATTTAATAAAAAAGAACAAGAAGGTTGTAAGAGTCACAGGAGCAGGGAATTTATTGTGAGATTTGTGTCTCCTCTAAGGTCAGAGGCTACACCCAGAACGTTCCTATCAACATGAGAGAGCATAAACATGAGCTGAGCAAGGACAGCAATAGCAGACATGTTAAAGTAGGTGGGGAAAACTTATCAGGCCCCAACCCCATGCAGAGAACTACAGACAACTAAAAAAATGCTGAGAATGGGAGAAATAGTTTTCCTCAGAGAAAAACATACCAATTAGTTATCCAGGACCGAAGGTCAGCCCTGAAAACACATGCAGACCAGTAACCTCACACAGACTAAGCAGGTTGTGTTTATGTATTTACTAATATATATGTATGTACATGTATGTATGTAACAACAATTGATGACGAGAAGAGGCCATGAATTTGAAAGAGTGATATGTGGGAGATTTTGAAGAGATAAAGGGGAAGTGGGGAATGATATATTATACTCTCAAAAAATATAAATAATAATTTTAAGTTGCTAAAACCTTGTCTCCTGTGCTAGAGAAAAAAACAGCCTTATAAGATGGCCCAATACACTTGTGTTATGTAAACTCTAATATATATATATATATATATATATATATATATATATATATATATATATAGGCTATATCCTGGTCCATCTGATTCTGTCCTGTGTTTTTTCCAACTATTGACCTTTCCTTTCTTCCCTAGGTTACTTCCTAGGTTACTGAACATATTTTGTCATTGTATACATAAGACACATATCATAGGTTTTAGAGGACATTTTGAAAACCTTAATGTAGAAAAGTGATTTAGAAATGTATTTGTTTATGTTATGTATGTGTGCACGGGTACTGAAACTGCAGTTTAATTTTTTTAAAAAGGTAACAAAATTAAATTTTATAAAACTAAATGTAAAATAACATTTGTTCTAAAGAAATAACAAATTTACATAAAAATTTAAACAACAGCTTCATTGTAGAGGTAGTTAAAGTGTATTTATATGCAAGCAGGGTCAAAATAAAAGCAAAAGGAGGTTACAGAAAACGCAATTGGCCTAGGTTCACTGTTGCTTTCAGCTCTACCCTGCAGACCCTTACACAAAAATGAAAATCAATCATTTTGTTCCTCTGGCATGGTTTTCAATTTAGCACGGTGTTAGGCAATACTCTCTGTCTGGTGGTCTTAGTAATCTTATGCAGGGGGGAAGCATCCCCCTTTATCTATTCAGACTTTCAGAAAGCTCTGAAATCAGAATTCACCTCAGCCCCACCCTCCTCCCTCCCTCTCTCCCTCTCTCCCTCTCTCCCTTCCTCCCTCCGTCCCTCCCTCCCTCCCACCTAGCTCAGCAAGCTTCCCGCTGCAGTCTAAGTTTCCATCACCAGGTGGCAAAAGTGCGCCACCCATACATAGCAAATAGGTACAAAGAAGGTTCCACAGTAAGAAAAAAATACCTTTTAAAATAAGCTTACAAACACGGTTCTAATTATTTTGAGGGTAGAAACTGTACATGTAAAAGCATATCATAAAATTACACACATGAAAATCAGGAGATAATTCTAGCATTCTTATCACAGCAGTAGAACAGGACTATAGCGAGGTATTTAATAGGGGAAGAGGATGCTGGCTATGGCTGTGTCTGTAGTGTCCTAGAGAAATGGTGGCAGACAGGGATTGGACAAAGGCCTAGGAAGAATGTCTAACGGTGGGACAATGGAAGATAGACACTGGAGACACCAGGAAAGAGAAAATGGTGCCGGGTACTTTAATATGCATACGAATTTGCAAAGACCTGCAATTATGGGAAATGGTTCATTTCAGAACACTTGTTAATTTTCCTTTGCATTGAAATGAGAAAACGAAGTTATAAATGCTGGCACACGGCTGTAAGGCCCGCACGTAGGAGACTGAGACAGAAAGATTGACTATTAGAGATCGGCCTGGGAAAGCACTGTAAATTACAGACAAGCCTGGGTTGGACTCTCAAATCAAAATAAAAAACAAAAATAAAATAAAACTAGATATGGATATCAGGTGGCAAGCAGAAGAAAGTTTGCAAGTTTGTCAGACTGGGGAAGCTGAGTAAAAGACATAGGCTTAGAGCTTTGCCTCCAAATTCTAGAGTTTTCTGGGAACTGCTGCACTAATGAAAGGAATCCTTTGCAACCATTGCAGAAACATGTGAAATGGAGGCTTTTCTCCCTCCCTCCCACACGTTCTGAGATAAAAGTGCACCTGAGAATGCTGAGGGTCCCCTTCAGGGGTAAAGAGACCGATTCCAACCCTGGTGGGCGTCTGGAGATGAGTCTGAGTTTGCTCATCTGTGTGAAAAGGACAGGGCAGGCTTTTCTTACCAAGATGCTCCGGGAGCAACGGAGGAAACATGCGCAGGGTGCAGGTCACAGAGAGGGACATTAGGACATTAGTTAATAACTTTTAAAATGTTGGAACACAGCAACAAGGAAGGTCTGGCTGAGTTTTAGATCTAAGGCGGAAAGCGTGAAAACCATTCCTCTGTCCCTTGCCTAAGGAGAACACAGACATCCACAGTAATGAAGCAATGTCTCTCTGGCACCGTTTGTGTTCATGACCTTAGAGTCAGGAAGCGCGTTCTGTTCTTGGGTCTTAAGACATTTCAGGTCATGCCTCCACGCAAACCCAAATCAGGTCCCCACTTGAGAAGGAAGACCCATCTATGCCTTGACGTGGGGGGCTCACCGATGCTGGGTGTGCTTAGTGGCTGCCCTGAACAGTTCGGGTTCGCCTGTCAGTCAGTGTCTGCGAGGAGAATGCCAGGCCTGTGCTACATCAACAGTCCCGATCTATCCAGAGTCGACACCACAGGAGAATTTCACCTTTGTCCTGTTTTCATCGGGACAAAAAATCCACACCAAATCTGCTGTGATTTTTCTCATTTGTCAGCAACCAATATTAATTGAACACAAGACCCACGCTGTTCTATTAGAGGTGATCTGTTATTGCCCTAGCAAAGCCAAAGGAAGAGGGATAAGTATGTGGCCTTTCAGTCTGAGAGGAGCCCCCCCGGCTCCTTTTTTAAAAACTTCCAGAAGTGTCCTGTATTCCAGTCCCATTCTTTCACGCACTCCCTATCCCAAGCCTTTGCTCTGACCCCTTGGCCGAAAGCAGACATCTCTCTCCAAGGTCATGGATTTTCTTTTTTATCACAAAGCCATTTGTTAGTTGTTTATATAAATGTTAGCATTCTGAATATTACTTTAATATCATCCTATCATATGCTCAGTTGTACAGATTGCTTCTTCCTCAACAATAAGCCTTTGACATTTCCTCAGGGGCTGAGCACAATGTTGTGGGTAAACACAAGCTGTCCTCCTCCCTAACTCTTCAGCCTTGAGCATGTCCTTATCCTCACTGCCCTCAGTGTTTCATCTCTGGTGCACAATGAGGGTTGGCAACACTGTCCATCTTCAAAGTATGCTCCGAGCACTGTATGACTCCACGCTTTAAAAGGGTATGATGCATAAGACATTTTTTGTCAATTTTTAAATTTGGCTTTATGTTCCATTGTTGTTTATATTATTTTTTTTTTTACAACCACACTAAAACACAGCATAGGCTAACGTTGGCTGACACTCAGTTACACTTGAGATATGTTGGTACCAAAGAGCATAGATACCTAGGATAGCCCCATTAAATCACCACACTCTTCAGAGCATAAGTCAACTGGGATTTCTTTTCTTGCTAAGCTTCCAAAGGAGATTCTGTCTTTGCCTCTCTCCCAGCTTTTCTGGCAGATACTGCTTTCCTGGATTTTGTGGCAGTATCACTGCAAGCTCGGTCTTCTGTGATCCCCCCCTTTGTATGTCTAAGTTCCCTGTTTGGGGTATGAAAACTATAGTTGTTCGATTGTAAATCCAAGATAAGATTTTCTCAAGATGCTAACTTGCACAGTCATGGATTCATTTTCCTGAAAAGCTTCACTCATTAGGTGCAAGGGACTAAGGCTTGGTCATATCTCTTTGGGTGATGCAATTCAGACCACTCTGGTTACAAACAAGAGTGTTGTTAAAACTACAACGAGATCATCCATTTTGTGCCTAAATGGGGAAAAGAAAGCCAAACCGATTCATCCAAAAGGATACTTATGGAGTATATGAAAAGATGACGACATTAGCAGGGCTTACTTTGTATGTTATTTGGGGGAGATGTTTTATATGACCTCACAGATCTTCTAATAACACATATCACTCATGTAAATAAATTAGTAAAGTTGTTGAGCACAAATGTTTGTTGTACTACAGAACAGTCACTTACTTCAAAATGATAACATGGGAAAGGAGAAAAGATTCAAAGTGGTACTGTATAAAATACTGCAGACCTATGTCTCAACATTCTAAACTGTGACTTTTCTTTTTCAGTATTTTACCCCAGCACCCAGTTGACTGAGAAAACCAGCTACACTTTCTTTACTGTACCTTGATTAAGAAAAACACTGGTCTTGTCACCAAGAGACAGTTAAGTAGCACATACTGGTTAGAGGTATTTACCTGTGACCCTCATGACACCAGATCATTTCTGACCCTCATCACTTCCTGGCTGTGCCCTTTTCATTTACTTTTCATATGTTTTTAAAGATATATTTCTGTATTCAATGTATACTTTTTCTTTTGAAAGTATATTTGTTTTACATATTTTATGTATAGAAGACCTTTGTCTTCTTCTTTTTTTTTTTAATTAACTTGAGTATTTTATTTACATTTCGAAGGTGTTATTCCTTTCCTGCTTCTGGCAAACATCCCCTAATCCCTCCCCCTCTCCCCTTCTTTATGGGTGTTCCTCCCATCCTCCCCCCCATTGCTGCCCCCCCCCAACAATCTAGTTCACTGGGGGTTCAGTCTTAGCAGGACCAAGGGCTTCCCCTTCCACTGGTGCTTTACTAGATATTCTATTACTACCTATGAGGTCAGAGTCCAGGGTCGACCTTTGTCTTCATATATGCCTGCACACCAGAAGAAGGCTTCAGATCACATTATAGATGGTGGTAAGCTACCATGTGGGTACTAATAATTGCACTCAGGACTTCTGGAGGAGCAGCCAGTGCTTTTAGGCACTGAATCACCTCTCTAGTTGCTGGTTCTGATATTTTTAAAGTCACTAAAATATTAACTTCTCAATTACCAGCTCTAGGAAGTCTTAAATTAGTAAGTATAGTCTTGACATTGACAGTAATATAGGAACACGGAGGAATCAGAAATAAATAAATTATATTAGTTACTCTTTTTTTTATACTGTCTTATTACTGTTCCATTGCTCTAGAGACACCATAACCAAAGCAGTTCTTATGAAAGGAAGCATGTAATTGGGGGCTAACTTGCAGATTAGAATTAAATTTAGGCTATTAGTATCATAGTGGGAACTGTGGCAGCATGTATTCAAGCACTGGAGCAGGAGCTCAGAGCTACATCGGGATCCCTACGCAGCAGGAAGAATGAAAGCCTAGGCCTGGCAAGGACATTTGAAACTTCAAAGCCCACACTCAGTGACACATTCTTCCAAGACCACACCTCCTAATCCTAATCCTTCCAAATAGTTCCACTCCCTGGAACTATTCCCCTATATAGTTCCCCTATATATTGAATTCAAATATATTTTACCCTATAGGGGACATTGTTTTTCAAAGTACCAAACATACCTAGTATGATTGTTATGTGTATTTAAAATGATGAGCATGGAGTGACTTTCATAATTTGGAAATTAGAAAAAAAGTAACATGGGGTACTGGAAAGATGGCTCAGCAGGTAAGAGAACTTGTTGTTCTTGTAAAGGACACAAGTCCAGAATCTGGCACCCTCTGCTGAGCTCCACAGTCACCAAGAACACACACGGTGTAATACATACATACTTACAGACAAAACATTCATACATATAGAATAAATACTTTTTTAAAACCAAGATAAAAATGAATGTGAGTAGTTTTACCTGATCTATGTTCTTAAATATTGATATTTGCGTATGCAACAGTCATAATGTTTGAATATATATTCCAAAAAATTCATTTAAGAGAGAATTTTCTTTGAAAAGGAAAGTGTTAACATTTTATTCTATCAATAATCTCCCTGCAGAACGAATTCTTATTTTTAAATTTAATTTTAGTTTTATACTTGTTCACTTTACATCCCACTCCACTGCCCCCCTCCCTGTTCACCCCCCTCCCTGAACAATCCTTCCCCCCATGCCCTCCCTTCTGAGTGGTTGGGGCCCCTGGGTATTCCCCTCCATCTTGGCACTGCCATCTATGAGCTAGGCCCTTCCTTTCCCACTGAGGTTAGACAAGGCAGCCTAACCAAAAAAGACCATACATATCCCATAGACAGGGCAACAGTTTTAGACAGCCTCCTTCTAGTTGTTTGGGACCCACATGGAGACAAAGCTGTGCATTTGCTACATTTGGTAAGGCCTAGGTCCAGCACACGTGTGATCTTTGGTTGGAGGTTCAGACTCTGAAAGCCCCAAAGGCCCAGGTTAGTTGACTCTGCTGTTCTTCCTGTGGAGTTCCTACCTCCTCTGGGACCCGCAATCCTTCCTCCTATTCTTCCATAAGAGTCTTCAAGCTCCAGTGTTTGGCTGTTGTTGTCTGCATTTATCTGTCAGATGCTGGGTGGAACCGGCCATGGTAGACTCCTGTCTACAAATAAAACAGAGTTGCATTAATAGTGTCAGGGATTGTTGCTCGCCCATGGGATGGGTCTCTAGTTGGGCCAGTTATTGGTTGGCCATTCTCTCAGTCTCTGTTCCATCCCCTCTGCCTGCCTTTCGTGTAGACAGGATAAATTTTGGGTTGAAAGTTTTGTGGGTGGGTTGTTGGAAAGAGAAAATTTTAATGATCATTCATAAATAATAGAACTTTAAAGGTGTTTAAAGAACTGAAGATATGGCTCAGAATTATAGTCCTTGTCTAGCAAGCATGTAGCACTAGGTTCAATTCCTACTTTAAAAAAAGTGGGAGTAACTAAGGTGTATGCTTAAAATCCTGGCACTTAGGGGCACAGGCAGATGGATTACCACAAGTTTAAAGCCAGCCAGGGATATATGGTAAAATTTTTTTGTCTCAAAAAATTTTTAAGTATTTTTAATGATGTTTTCCTTTTGTGTATTCTTCATTGTATTGAGAACTATAAAATTGTTGTAGGTATAAAAATGGATAAATATTTTCAGCCCTTCCTTTACAAAATAGTAATGCATTGTCTAAAAGAAAAATCCATAAGCCAAGGAATTTGGTAAGAGTGGTTTAGAATTATGTATGATTCTACTCACATGACATCCCCATGTCAACATCTTCAGGGACATTCCAGATTCCTAGATGAAAGGCAGAACATTCTTTTTTTTTTAATATAAACTTTTTATTGGCACATATTCATCGTACGGAAGGATGGTTTCACAAAGACTGTTTGTACAAGTATCCCACATATTTTGGCCACATCCATCTCTGACTGTTTTTTACCTTCGACACTTGTAATTCAAGACATACACACACACACACACACACACACACACACACACACACACACACACACACACACACCACATATACCTAGGATCATAAAATAGGAAAAGCATGTAATGTGTGTCTTTCTTGGAATATTTAACTTTAATATGATGATCCCCAGTTGTCTTCATTTTCAGTGACATAATTTTGTTCTTCCTGTGACTGAAAACTCCATGTGTATGTTTGTGCACGAGTTCATATGTATCATATTTTCTTCATTTATTTTCCTGGTGGTGGACATTTAATCTTATCCCATAACTTACCATTGTCAGCAAAAATACAGATTCAAGTTTCTTCTATAGTAAGATTGAGAAACCTGTGGTATATACACAGGAGTGGTATAGCTGTCTCATACGGTAATTTCATACAATAGTTCCATTCAAATTTCTATAGTAACAATGAGAACAGCAAGGGAGATGGTTGGTAGTTAATATCACTCCCTGCTTTTCCAAAAGACCTCAGTTCGGTTCTTATAAGTCATGATGACTACCTGTGGCTTCAGATTTAAGGACATGAATGTTCTCTTCTGAAATCCGAGGTCATCTCCACTCACATGAGCACATAACTCCTTATTTCTAAACCCATAATTAAAAAATTAAGATATATAGTAAAAATAACTAATAAACAAATAAATAATAATAAAACACCTGCTCCTTCCTGGTTGATGCATAACTAGGTTGTTGAGTCTATACAAAGAAGGTTTCTGGAATCTACCTCTTTTAGAATTAAATGTCATAAAAGCTAAGATGGAGATGGCCAAACAGCACATGGATGATTTAGAATCATAGATGTAACCCTAGATGTTATAATGCTGGCCCTCTAATGGTGGGTTCCAATGGGACTCTTTAGGATTTCCATGTGAGTGCATCCTTCAGTTTGTCAAAAGACTATGAATCCACCAGTCCCAAAAGGCTGTGGATTACCCTAATACAGAAGATGTATTGAGGACAGCTTAAGAATATTCCTCCATGATCTCAGCCACAATCTGCTGGGGAATTGAGTATACATTCTGAATCCTATATATATCCTGAGTTGTTCCTTCTTCCCAATTTTTTTATTACTTTTTTTTTATTAACTTAAGTATTTTTTATTTACATTTCGGAAAGTGTTACTCCCTTTCCCGGTTTCTTGGGCCAACATCCCCTAACCCCCCCCTCCCTTCCTTATGGGTGCTCCCTCCCCATCCTCCCCATTGCCACCCCTCCCCCCCAACAATCACATTCACTGGGGGTTCAGTCTTGGCAGGACCAAGGGCTTCCCCTTCCACTGGTGCTCTTACTAGGATATTCAATGCTACCTATGAGGTTGGAGTCCAGGGTCAGTCCATGTATAGTCTTTAGGTAGTGGCCTAGTCCCTGGAAGCTCTGGTTGCTTGGCATTGTTGTTCATAAGGGGTCTCGAGTCCCTTCAAGCTCTTCCAGTCCTTTCTCTGATTCCTTCAACGGGGGTACCGTTCACAGTTCAGTGGTTTGCTGCTGGCATTCGCCTATGTATTTGCTGTATTCTGGCTGTGTCTCTCAGGAGAGATCTACATCCGGTTCCTGTCAGCCTGCACTTCTTTGCTTCATCCTTCTTGTCTAATTGGGTGGCTGTATATGTATGGGCCACATGTGGGGCAGGCTCTGAATGGGTGTTCCTTCTGTGTCTGTTTTAATCTTTGCCTCTCTATTCCCAGGCAGAACATTCTTAAGATGAATTTTACATTCAGCAGTCTCCACTAAAGAAACTCAATACTTCTCCACCTAAAAGTGAAGTCTATGAAATGAAAAATTCCCCCAGCATTCTTCTTGGCCTATCTCAGATGAAGACCCTTGGATTTCTATCCCATTCCCATTTACCCATCTAGTTGGTCGACCCCTGAAATCTTCTCACATCAAGTTAGTCTCCAGGCAACTCCATAGGCGAGGACAGGGTGAGGAATTACACTAAATTACTCAATGTTCAACTCTACAGATTCCTCAGAGGGATCACAGTTGAGTCACAGTCTCATTCAGCTCCAGGTCTCAGGAGTAAGTTCACAGCAATGAGAACACCTTCCCATTAGACTACAGGCCTTATAACTGTCCTCCTCTGTCTCCCTCCCAGAACTCTCTATAGTCTGTTCCTAGAAAGAACCCCTGAACACTGATGTCTTATCAGTGTTGCTCTAGCTAATAGGAGCATACTAATATAATAATGTAAAGAGTAAAGTGTTTGTCAAAGATGGAGAATTAGGCCTGGGGCAATGGGAAGACAGATAGCTCATGAACCTCCTAATACTAAAATATTAGCTTCTGACTCCATTAATATTACACAGATCACAAGTGGAGAAAATGGATGTCTGCTTTTGTAAGTCAGGAAGAAGATACATGTGACATTGGAGTATACATGACAAAGTGCCCTGTTTGGATGCACATGTGTATCTGTTCTCCTTTTATTTTTTCCTCTTTTCAATGAAGTAGTCAGGGATCTACAGACAAAACCATGCACCTGGACAATACAATATTTCATTTAAAGAGGAACTATTTAAGAGGTCTTATGAATAAATAGTCTATCAAGATTGCAGAGTGAGAGATACCAGCCTTCATTATCAAACAACTACAACAAAAATACAGAAGCAGCCATTCATAAACCAAGCAACCCAGAGAGTTATCAAAGGAACACACACACACACACACACACACACACACACACACACAATCTCCTGCTACATAATGAAGCAAATTCCAGAGAATCCTCTGGTGAGATTAGCAAATCTGATGTTCCTAGAAGTAGCTAGGAATAAAAAAACCGTGAGTCATCATCATCAGTCACATGATAGAACCACCATGATACCCAGAGGCAAGCCTCACAGAGGAATTTAATGTCCTTTGCTTTTAGCCAACAACCATTCTTCTTTTTTTTTTTTTTTTTTTCCTTTTTTTTTTTTTTTTTTCGGCTGGGGATCGATCCCAGGACCTTGCGCCTTCCTAGGCAAGGCTCTACCACTGAGCCAAATCCCAACCCCACTAAACAACCATTCTTGGTGGAAATTCAGTAAAGGATTGCTGCATTGAGAGGGAGCTGGCAGATTTCCAGGGCCTAACATTGCCAGGCCTGGAGTTACAACACTTCCATGAATGTTTACACTCTGAACTCAGGGTCTAACCCAGCACTGGGGCCATCCACGCCTCTGACACAGGGATCATTTGAAAACTGATGTATTCCATTTTCTGAGCCTCATCCCTGAGCCCTCATCACACGTGACAATGCTTAGACAGTAGCTCAGTCACAACCACCACCCTGATGTCAGAACCACTCACTGCTCACATCCAGGCTCCTACTCTATGATGCCTGCATTCTTCACCAGTACCTGTGCCCTCTGTACTACCACCCATATATCAGTTAACCCTAGGTATCATTCCCTATGTGACTTTGGATCCCAGAGATGAAAGCCCTTTCATGAGTGCTGTACTTCGGGTGTGTTTCATGGAAGTTCTGTGGACAACCTTCATCAGATACCAGTGCCACTGACACTACAAACGACTGCAAGAAGAATGCATCCATTAGCAAAAAAACACAGTCTTCCCCCACTATGCACACAACATTTTCCATGGCAAATTGTATCTTAGGCCATAAGAAAAGTCCTAAAAAATACAGGAAGACAGAGATCATACCAGATTTCTCTCTTTCCTCCTCCTTTGTCCCCTGTGTTTCATTTTTGAAATAGTATTTCTCTTCGTAGTTAAGAATATTTTATTTTTTAAACATACAATGGTATAAAACTAAAAAACAGTAACACGGTCAATTTTAGAAAATTCACCTATATATGGAATTTAACCATGTTTGCAAACAACCAAAGAGACAAAACAAAAATGCCAAATAAATATGAAGATGCAAAAATGGGAAGATAAATTTATCCAATGTAGAGGAAGTTATTCAATAAGTGGAAATCATAACAATTGACGCTGCTATCAAAAGAGAAGAAATATCTCAAACATTAATAAAAAAGTAACACTATATATCAAGGAACTGGGATAAAAGGAATGCTTATAACGTCATCAGAGGCAGGACTTTCACATCAAGCTGGGCTACACAGTTTCAAGCCATTCTGCACAGAAATGATGTTGTCCCTCCAAGAAAATCAAAGCAAATTTAGGGAGCTTTTTGATGTATAGTGCTCATAAAAATAAAACAAGAATACATCATAACTAAAGCAAAATAACTTAGGAGTCAAATTATCATAAATATAGCTCTACCCAGCAATCAAATGTCAATAAATATATGCAGAAGGAATGATGGAATTATAAAAAGAGTGTTTGACAACTAGCATCATAAGAACTGATTCGAAGAAGCCTCGTAAATGGATGCTCAGTCTGCACCAAATCTCACAGCACTCACTGAGTCACCATGGTAACCGTGATGGCCAAGGAAAGCTGAGAAAACTGAAACATCACAGCCCTCCATTTGCTTCCTAATATGTACTAGGAACTGAACATAACTGACGTAATACGCAGTAATTAACCTCAAATATTTATCATGACAAAATAAATTCACGGATTAATCAATATACACAAACATATACATATACACACATTCTTTTTCTCAAAACCCGAGAACCCAGGAATTCATCAAGATGGATTTGTTTGGGGATAAAAGATAAAAATTCCACACCACTAATATAAAAATCCAGAGCTATTAAACTATTTTATTTTTCTGACTTATTTTTGAAAAAATTACCTAAAAACTGTCTCAGAAATGTTCTCCCTCATTTGAATATATTGTCTATTGCTTCTAAAATATAATCATAGAAATGAGCAAATAGATGATGTAATGACTGATTATATGTGTTACCTCTGCTACAGTGCCGAGATTCTTGGACAGACATTATGTTGGATGTTTCTATGAGGGTGCTTTGGGTGAGTTCTACATTTGAATCAGTAAACTAAGTAAAGCAGATTGCCCCCCAGAGTGTGAGAAGGTCATATCCGTTATTCAGAGCCCTAGATAAAGCTGAAAGATGATACCCTATAGTAAAGAGCTTATTCTGTAACTCACTTTGGATTTCATTGATGATATTGACTTTAGTGAGTCACCAATAGACTGGCAATTTATTCAAATTTCAACTGTTCAGTATGAGAATTGCTGGCCTTCACCATCAAATTTTGAATTCACCAAACATCCAAAATCATATGAGCCAGGTTTTTGTATCTCTAGATAAGTATAAGTAGATGGAAGGTAGGTAGGTGAATAGATAGATCAATCGATCAATCGATAGACAGAACAACCTGCCATTGGTTCTATTTCTCTAGAGAACCTTGATTGCTTGATTGATATAAATATTAAAATGTACTTTAAGAATAATTTCCTTCTTTAATTGAACTATTCATTGCTTTGTGATAAAGAAGTCCATTTAAGATGGGCTTCAAGACTGATGAGGAAGGAAAATTTCACCTGCTGCACCTTTTCAATAGCGACATTTCTACTTTCACATTATTTTCTGAATTCCATGCAAGCCATTCTACCACTTTTTCAGCTCTGTGATGTCACTGGAAGTAGGTATCCATCAAAGATAGTAGGGACAGGGTATAATTGGCCACTGCTGCCCTTCCGATCTAGAGTAGATACTTTAGAAGGCATCCTTAAGCTGCCTCCTTAAGCCAGCTTGTATGAAGTTCAGTCACTGGAAGAACAGCTGTCCAGAAAGAAACTGAATCCAGCAGTCACTGTGCTTTAAGGAATAAGTATGTGCCCAGAACCATGTTAAGTACGAGTGAGCAACCAGAGACACTGAAACAATGGGATAGTGATGATAACAATGGACTTCTTGCCAAGATCTTTTTCTTCTTGTGCTTTCATCTATCCCATAGCAGCAAATCTGAAAAGAATTAGGAAGCAAACAATATAGTGATAAACATGGATATGCAAATATCTCTGCAGTGAGATTTAAGAGTCCTAAATGTTCATCAATAGAAAAATAGATAAAATAGTGTAGGACATATACACAATAAAGGAAGATGAGATTAATATTTGTAAGAAAAATCAAACTGAAGATCATTGAGTTAAGTAAAATAAATCAGACTAATAAAGATGAATGCCACCACTGGGAGTTAATTATAAATAATAATAATAATTTAAAATGAGTTTTTCTCTCATCCAGATTCCAGATTTTGTGTGTGTGAGGGGAGGACAGAGGAACAGAGAATTTGTTTGATAGAGAGAGATGAAAATAGAAAAAGAAACCATGAGGGGGAAAAGGAGAAATTAAGGTGGGAGATGGCAATAAAAAATTATAAAAATTCATGAGACATGAAATCAGCAAAGGTAGGTGATTAGAGGGAGGAAGAGGACCGGTAGGACAGAGGAAAGAGAGCCAAGAGGGAAGTTGAGGAAAAGCACATCAAAAAGAGCATGAAAATGCAAAAATGAAACTCATTACTTTGAACACTTATTTATAGAACTATTAAAATAAAGTAGCCTAAAAAATCATACGTGCATTTGTGATCACACAGGAACCACAAGTGAGTCCTTTGGCTTGTACATGTGTTATTACTCAAGGTGGCGTACATCCTATAGCTGAACATCACAACCCTCATTTCACAGATGGGGAAGCCGGACTCAGAGGGAGCCACATAAAAAGTAGACCCAGGATAACACAATCTCCCGGGCTAAGATGGTCTCACTCTTCTCTTTCAGAGAACTAAACCCACCACCAAAACCAGAAAGAGGAACAAACCAACTTGGATTTGGGATTTTGAAGGCTGTGTCCTCCACAAGTGGACAGTCATGCTTGTATCTTTGTACAGGCATATGGAGGAAGGATTCTGTCCTTCTCACCAGATAATCCTGGTCTCCTTTTTTTTTTTTTTTTTTTTTAAAAAACACTTCAATTACTTTGGTCATTTTATTGACGTCAGGTTACCATGGCAATTATGATAAGCAGCCTCTTCTTTTGTACTGAAAGTACATCTGAGGCACTCTTTCCTTCTTCACTTACCTTTCTCTTCAAACAGAAAGCCTTCAAGGCTACTGCCTTAAAAGCCTAATTCAAAGGTCTAGGAAGGGATGCAGACGATTCGCTTAATGCTTCTCAGCTTGTAGGAAAAAAATTATATTTCTACCGTCAGAATTTTTCCATAAAACTGACCTTTCTATAAAACCAACATAGTATTATCAGTATGCACGGACTTAAATCTGTCTCCTGGAAGGCTTGGAGATGAGCCAGCCCTCTGATGGGAGCATGTATACGCACACACTCCATCTGTGGGAAAACTAGAATTTCTCTCTACTACCTTGACAAAATATCGAAATATTTAAAATATTGTCATTTAAAGAATCTCAAAATTATTTCAAAAGATGCAGGGCTGAATTACTTATTTAGTAAGTATAGCCTTAACAATTTAATTGAGCCATATGATTGTTATGCTAGAAATTCTTCCACTATAGATATTTTTCTATAGAACTTCTCTTTTCCCCAGCATCCTCTGTGAGTAAAGAATTTGCAAGCTGTCTGGAGATTCCATCCTCTGTCATAGGAACCCCATGTCTAAGGGAATTTTGGACATGGAAACATGAGTAGTACAGTTCAGACCCTCTCCCTTCAAAATCCTTGGTTCTGTTCTTTACTTAGCAAACATACATTTTTCTGTGCCATCAAGTTTCATGTGTTCTAAAAGACCCAGAGCTCATTTTCCCTGTCAGTGTCTCTCACAACAAAGAAGTATATTATGGCCTTCCTCTAAAACTCTATACTCTTCTTTCTCCAAACATGAACAATAAACTAACTAAAAATGGCAACAAAATTCAAGAATAGTATATTAACTTTATCTTTTATGTATGAAAATAAAGGGGCTGACAAGACAGTTCAGTCAGTAGTGACACATGTCACCAAGACTGAAGACCTGAAGTCAAGCCCCAAAACCCATAAGGTAGTGGAAAACTATCTTCTGAAAACTTGTTCTTTGACTTCCATACATTGTAACATGCATGCACCTATTCACACACACACACACACACACACACACACACACTAAATAAACAAATAAACAAAAAACTAATAAATAAATGAAGGGTTTGGAACTTAGAAACAAAAATATATGAGAACGTTTTCATCATAACTTAAGAAAATATCACAGTCAAGAAATGTAAACAGAGCTGGTAGAGGGACAGAAGAATCACCCACCAATACTGCAGAGGAACTGGGCAAAGCTGTGCCATGAGGAAGGCATCCTTTGTACATTTGCTCAGAGAAAGAGCTTCCTGTACCAAGTCTATCACTGTGATAGAAGAAAGTGATTCTGAACATCTTAGAGGAATTCTTCTCAATGGAAAAAAAAATCCCTCACTCAGACTGGGTATTCAGCAGTCAAATATCTGAGCATGTCCCTAGAGCTGAACAAACCACTTGCTACAGCACTGTGTACTGCTTTAACAAACACTGGTATAGTGCATACTCCCTTTATGGGAGGAAAGGGATTTGAGTTAATCTTCAAATTCTAAGAGCATACTGACAAATTATATGTAACAGAGGATTATATTGGATGCTCTTATATACTCACGGAAACTATAGTCAAACTTTCAAGAAAGCCACTTCTTTAATCTTTGAAGGATAAAATTGTCCTATTCACTTCAAGTGATTATAGCCTACGAAAAAGAGGGAAGGCAAATAGAACTGTGTGTCATTGTTAAGACCTGCGGAACTGTGTCCCAAAAGAATGAACTTTGCTTTAAGGAATGCCTTACTGGAAAAGTACCTCTGCCTGAAGAGAATTAACTAGAAGATCCGTTTTAGTTTGTGATTACAATTTGGTAACATAAAACTAAACCTTAAAATCGTCTGATGCATATTCAAATAGACGTGTGCCCTTATGTGTATGTGACAATCTAAACGAAAGAAAGCCGATCTTAATTTTTAGGGGGCAAGACAGGAAGATCCAGTCAAAAAATTTTCACATTAACAGTGAGGGCTCTGTTTGCCACCTCCCAATGATGGAACCATGCTATAGGGCATTTTTAAACTGCATATGAAATGGACCACACAATCCATTAGAATGCAGCATGGATTGGTATCCTGATGGCCAGCACCCAGGATACTGAGGAAAATAAAATGTTCTTCAGTGTGCACTCACAAAACATTTTTTGTCCTATCAAAATGATTTTGGAAATGTGGTTGGCTACACATGGTCTCTGATGTGAATTGCAGAAAATAAAATTATACCCAACAGGTAGTTGAAACTTTAGGTAGATATAATATCAAATTAAAACTCACCAAGTGAACGTGTGGGTTCTCATAAAAGAATGATGTCTGGGTCTGGAGATGGCTCAGCCACTAAGAGCCCTGGCTGCTATGGCAGAGGACCAGGGTTCAGTCCCATACCCATAGCAGATAACCACGGGTAACTCCAGTTTAAGGGAATCTGATGCCCTCTCTGACCTGTGCAGGCAAGGCCATGATGGGAATATGGGTTTTGCTAGCAACAGAAACAGAATGCCTAACCATTTCAGTCTCTTTCAGCTCCATCCAAGGAAGTGAGACCATGTGTCTCTGTGGTCCCTGTCCTGTCTTGTATATCTTGACAGTGTGGCCTGAATTCCAGGTGGACACTGCCGTTTGCTTTTCTCACCTCTGGCTACACACTCACTTGGTGGAAGGGTCATGAGAGCCCCTCTCAGCCCTGGCTACCCGGAAGTCCTGTGGCAGGCAGGCCCTGATCACCAGCTCAGTGGCAGGTTTCCTGTGACCCTCCATGGTGAACAAGTCTCCTGCACAGGTCTGTTAACATGTAGGCGTTGGAGCCGACCCCAGACACAGCGAATGTCTCCATTTGGTGTTCTTGTGGTCTATCTTATGAAAGCTTTATGCAATGGTGATACATCATGTCCTGGGGAGAAACTACGTGTTATATCTCAAGATGTTTTCTGAACAAGTATTAGATTCATCAGTGTTTGTGAACCAGATGTAACATTTACTGTTATAAATGAAGACATGAAAATTAGCAACATGCTTGTTTATTCAAAAATCTAGGGACTGACTTTGTTACCCTCATTGCCATGAAAACAAGGAAAATCTCATCAGCTGCACTCTTGATTACAGATGCCTCCCTCTAATTTGCATTAGAAAATTACCATTGCTAAATCAACCACAGCCATCTTAAGCCCCTCTCCTCCACAAGCTGTTCTTGCTTTGCTCTCATCCGTGGCTGATGTTTGCACGATTGTCCAAAGGCCAGACCGTGTCTACAAGGAAGGAAGACTGAGAGTGCCGTGGAAACGGACGGCAGCAGAAAAGGAAGGAGTCCTGTGGAAATGGGGGCAGCAGAATGGTGGGGAGGTAGACTATGTCAAGAAAGAAGCAGAGTCTGGCATGCAGATGTTTTAAGATAGGCAAAGGCATTAAAGGGTGAGTAAGTCAATGCAAGGGTCCCTCTGCTCTTCTACATGGGAAAACAAGAGGTCAGTTGGTTGGTTCCCATGGGTCAAGGCTGTCATGCAGGAAAACAGGTTTCTAGCCCACAGCTGTGCCCCCTACAGGAGTGAGGCAAAAGCAGGACGTCATCAGGACCCAGGAGGCAGAGATAAAGTCTTAGGAGCAGGAAGTGGGTGTGGTCTGTTAACAGCTGCACAGAATAGCCCCATGGCCTCATAGTCTGGGAGAACCAAGAGGAGTTCTTCCAACACGTAGATGAGCAGTGGTTCATGCCTGTAGGGCCTGTCTCGATGTGTAATAATGTTGTTTGTGTGTTGGAACACAGCTGTTACCCAAATGACTTCGTGTGTCTTATATTAGTTTTTAAAATGTTAATTTTTTTAAAAAAATCAAAGCATGTATTGTTGTATATCATTATAATGACATAACAGATAAAATGATAGAAAGTATTTTACTATGTCCCTCTAATTTAGCATTCTGCCTTTGGCATAAATGGCAATATGTAGTTGAAATATTGAGTATAAATAATGCCAAGATCATGTATGATCTCCCTCAAGCCTCATTGTTTACTTTTGTGTCTTCAGTTGACTCTAGATCAAGAACTCTCCAGTTCTTGTTTACATTTGTTGTGAGGACATGTTGAAATCAGTGTTCTAGTTGTCCTTTCAAAGCTATGTTAGGCACCAGCGAGCATGGTGACAAAGACCCTCTTTCCTGCTTTGCCACTGCAGGGAAGACCAATCTAACTTCCAGATCCATATTTCTTAAAATGTCTAAAACCATAAATATTTTTGGAGATGTGTGGTTGTAAAATAAAGTTTGGC
Source organism: Rattus rattus (assembly GCF_011064425.1). NCBI lineage: Eukaryota > Metazoa > Chordata > Mammalia > Rodentia > Muridae > Rattus > Rattus rattus. Next base: position 88,400,420 of record NC_046172.1, read on the forward strand.
AAATGATATTTTCCATCCCTCTCTAAAATTTAAACATTTGCAGAGTATTTTTATATGTGTTTGATCACCTATACAATTGATCTTAAGAAGTCGGCTTCCTTTTTCCTAGTATGTCATTAGGAAATTGTGTTTCTCCAAAATGCCATATTTGAGAATGGTGCTTACTAATCAATTACAAGCAGCTTTAGTTAGCAAACTAAGTTGGACATTTGGGAACCTAGCATGGGAAATTGCTTATAGTACTCCAGTCTGTAGATAATAAAGGAAGATCATTGGTGGCAATTCAAAAACTCTGAGGTAGTTTGTAGTCCCTTAGCACAGTAGACTGGTCAACATTTTACCATCCCCAGTCTAATTCTTGTGGAAGAGCTGCTTGGCTTTATTTCCTGGTATTAGGATAAACAAATAGAAAGAACTTTTCCAAAACCTAGTGTGAAACATTCCTAGCTACTGGGGAAAGCCTGAAAAGTTTTCCTCTAAGATCGGAAATAAGAGCTGGAGAGATGTTTCCGCCTTTAAAGGCCAGGCTCACAACCAAAACAGCAAAATCAGAAATAAGATATTTACATTCAAAGTTATATTGGCAAGGATAAAAAGTAAAAACATCCACAGTGTAGAGGAATTAAAGCTATTATTTTCAGTATCAGGTGACGTGGTCTAATCTAATCTTTAGAAAAGCCACAGATCCCACAATTGGTTAAAACAGGTACTTAGCCGAAGAAGGCTTTGAGTTCAATTCCAAGCAACCACACTGTGGCTCACAATCACCTGTATGGATTCTGATTTCCTCTTTGGTGTGCAGAAAGACAGAACACATATAATATAATGTATGTATGGTATGTATGTATATATGTATGTATGTATGTATGTATGTATGTATATTAAATCCTTTTTAAAAATCCAAGCAAGAGAGATGGTTCAGTAATTAAGAGAGAATCTTGCGGGCTGGAGAGATGGCTCAGTGGTTAAGAGCACAGTTCAAATCCCAGCAACCACATGGTGGCTCACAACCATCTGTAATGAGATCTTATGCCCTCTTCTGGTGTGTCTGAAGACAGAGATGGTGTATATAAAATCTTAAGAGAAAGAGAGAGGAGAATCTTGCTTTTGGGGACAAGAGGGCCTCAACCATATATTAGGGTTTCAACCACCTATATGGCTCAACTCAGGTAAATCTAAAACTCTGGCTGCCTTGGCAACCCGTATTCATACAGAAACTCACTATTGTGTGCCATTATTTCTAGAGGGAAAATGAACAAATACCTACTTACCCAAGATGGGGGACCAATTGCAAGCAAAAGTATAAATACCACCGAAGTCCGCCTTGGTAAACCAGGGAGTTTTATTGGGATTACATTACATACATAGCTGAGAGGTTTCTTGCAGGAACAGAAATGACTCAAAGACAGCTGCATCACTAAATGTCCACCTCAGCATATGTGACAGCTCACATGTGAATGTAGAAACCTTCAAATACCTCAAGAGGTTGGAGGTTGTTCTTTCCAAGTAACTCGGCTGGTATAAGCTTTTTCCCCAGCAGTTGCCCTGGTCTTTTCTAGCAAGGGTCGGGAGGGTGCTGGGCACTATGCCAGTTTGAGCCCCTTCTAAGCAGCTCCGCTTATCTGAGCATGTCTCTAAGCAGTTCTTGTTGCCTACATATGTTTGGGAAGGGAGTGTAGCTGTTCAGTTTCAGGGACTTTCTGATGCCTTTCAGTTGTTTACTCATGGAGCTAGCTAAAGGTTCTTCCCTGCAAGATAGAAGGTTTCACCTCAGAAAAAAGTGCTTTACTATGCACACAAAAACACTTAATTTTTAAAATAATAAAAATATATCTTAAAGAAACAATTTCCATTGTTTCACAAAGAAAATATAAATAAACTCGACCTAGGAGCAAAGACTTGTTACAAAAACAAACAAATTAAAAAAAAAAAAACAAGCATCCCATGCTTCTGGATTATAAGTCTTCATGCTGTAAAGATATCACTACTCACCAAAGTGTTTGACAGACTCAGTGCAATCTCTATCAATACCATGCACCCCACCAAAAGAAAAAAAACTAATGATGTAGGCCAACAAGATGACTCAGAGTGTATGGATGCCTGACACCAAGCCAGATGACCTGAGTTCTAACTCTGAAAGCTATATTGTAGAGTATAGGACTGACCTGCCTCATGAGAGCTTTCCTCTGACTTTCAGACATGGGTCATGGCATGCTTGTGAATCCACACATACACATGCATGTGTGCACATGCACATACATACATACATACATACATACATACATGAGGAAACTGTTTATAAAAATAAAATAAATGTAAAACCTTTAAAAACTATTTAAAGTTTATGTCTGGTTACAATGGACCCTGAAAACCCAAAATAATCTTGAAAATGAAGAAGAGGCTGGAAAAATGGCTCAGCAGAGGACCCAGATTTGATTTGATTTGATTTCCAGCACCTACATGATAGCTCATCACCCTCTGTATCTTCAGTTCTAGAGTATCCAATGCCCTTTCCAGCTTCTGTGGGAAGCAGGAACACATGTAATGTACATACATACAGGCAAAACATCCACATATAAAAATAATTTTTAAAAATTATTTCTCATTTTCTGAGACTATAATTATATCATTTCCCTTTCCTTTTTCTCCATCCAAATCCTTCCAGTTCATGGCCTCTTTTTTCATTAATTTTTGTCACATATATATTATGTGTATATGCACATATATGTATATATACATACATATATATTCCTGAATACATAAATACAACCTGCTCAGTCTGTGTGATGCTACTTGTATTTATACATTTTCAGCACTGACCATATGGTTTTGGATAGCTGATGCGTGTGCTTTCCCTAGAGAAGATTGTGTCTCCAAGTCTCAGCATTCCTTAGTGTCTGTAGCTCTTTGTGTACTGTTGAGATGTCTTGGGTTTCACCTCAACTACTATAGCACATCTCTTGGAATCATCCTTGTGGGGCTCACATTTTGGTAGTCATGTTGGTGAGACTTTGTGTGTGCAGCTTCCTACATTACTAGGAGACACAATCTTACAGCAAAATCCCTGGTCTTCTGGCTCTTAGAATCGTTCACCGTCCTCTTTTGCAATGTCCCCAGGGCCTTGAGTACAGGAACGTTTTGTAGATGTATCAATTGAGACGGAGCTCTACAATTTTGAATTTTGATTAATTGTGGTTTTTCTGTAATGATCTCCATTGGTCAACAAGAGGGAAAGCGTGACTGGTACTGGAAACCTTTCAAACTACTCAGGCTAATGAAGTCATGGATCGTAGAGCACCCACATCAGTCACTTTACTAAACCAGTATCGTCACTAACTACATTCTAAATATTTGTCCTTATTCCCACAGAGAAGTAGAATTCTCATCTCTCATTAAGGAAACTTGTCTTTGCAACAGAGACCATTACAGAAAAACACAACTAATTAAAATAATTTTAAAAAAGAAAAACATTTCTGAAGTTTCTCCCTGCTTTATGTTAAAACTTACTATAACTCTGAACCGGCAGTAAAGAGACATATACATCAATGGAATAGTATTAGCTAGTTCAGAAATAAAGTTTCACATGTAAGGCCAACCAATTTTACTTTTCCTTGTCTACTTTTTCTTCATTAATTAATTTTTTATTAGTATCTATTACTTTTCTTGCAGGTGGAGTAATGGATCAGTGGTTAGTAATTTTCACTGATTTTACAGACAACCTGAATTCAGTTCCCAAGTACCCATGTCAGATAGTTCACAACCAACTGTCACTTCAGTTCCAGGGGATTCAGTGCCCTCTTCTGACCTCTGCAGTCACCCACAGTCACGTGCACAAACACATACATCACACACATATACACATAAATAAATATAAAATATTTAAAAATTTCTTCAATATCTATTCTAATAGACATACAATGGATTGCTACATCTGTTTCTGTACTTAATCTGTTATTATACCATACAGAAAGTACTCTTGAATATTATACCTCACATATATGAGAATGAGCAGAAAAGGTAAAAAGCATTACCTTATAGATCCCATGAAAGTCTGATGTAGAAAAATAATTAAAAGGATTGATTCATAATAATGTGGTATAATACATCATTGTTGAGAAAAGTATACCATAATATATTTTTAGCTGGAACATAGCTAAACTAAAACTGATAATATTTAATAATAAACATATTGATACTTCATAATAAAGAAAAGATATTTTTAAATTAACAGGACACCATACAGTGACAGTTCTAAATAGCTCTAAATTATACTGGGAAATTATTTGCCCCACCATCCTCTATGTCTCTGAAAAGAGATTTCCGTGTCATCCCAGGTTGCATTTAGATCTCACTTGGCAGCAGGAAGCATATGGACTTCTTGGCTCTCTGGAAATAATGGGTAAGTTTTTGTTTGCTAGGTCAGACCACTAACTCAATGGAAATGAAATCAAAGATGTCAATAGGAAAATAATTCACCACTTATATGGTATTGAATGATATGACAATGGATTTTAGAAGGGAGGTGAGGTAGAGTCTTTCTATATTGCCCGTCTGGTCTGAATGCTCTGTGTGGACCAGGCTGGCCTTGAGCTTATAGCAATCTTTTTGCCCTCTGCCTTAAGTACTGGGATTACAGGTGCACCTCACCACAAAAAAAAAAAAAAAAAAAAAAAAAAAAAAAACCTAAAATAGTAATCTGAAAACCTCCTTGATAAAGACAAATTTAGAAGGATTCTTAGCCCTGGTATTCATAGCTATTCCATACCTTAAAATGAAAGACAATTTTGATTAGTGACAATGTGGTTCCTCTTTATTGGCTATATATCCACATGAAGTCTCGAATCCACTTAGTAGGTGTATGATATTCCAGATAACTGAAAACTTTCTGTAGTTGAGAACAGTTTGTCAGCACCATCCATAACACCTAATTTGGAGACACTTCGGTGTCATCTCCTTGGTCGACTGGACCTCCCTAATCCAGATCCATAATGCCAGATGAATGCTGCTGGCTATATTTTTGACCTGACAACCCAGTCGGTCTTAAGCAGGAACTCTTTAACCTGGAGCTCCCAGAAAACAAGACAGTTGGCTGGTAAGCTTCTGTTTAAGTCTAATACAAAGAAACGAGCACACAAACAAGCAAAATTCCTCTGTGAATCAAAGAAGGAAACATGGTACAATCACAGTTTCCAAATGCAGAACACACACCAACACAACCTTTAATTAAAATGTAAACATTGAACAAATTGTTTTCTTGACATTGCTCTCAAGTCCTACAAAAATGCTCTAGACGTAGGACAGCAAGATGACTCAGCAGGTAGTCTTTTGTCACTTAGCCCATTGATTCCTAGGACACAGAAGGGAAAGAACTGACTCCTCCCACAAGTTATCCTCTGACTCCTGCTCACATGGCAGAGCACACGCTAATGAAATGTAATAAAATATTTTAAATCCTATATACTTTTTTAAATTTATGAATAATATGTGACCACACCAGTTCCTGGCTTCAAAAGATACTAAACTTCACATATAAATAGCTTCCTTAGAAAGATAAAGGAAAAAATCTCAAGAATATTCATTGTTTGTAAAGAATATCTCCTCCAAATATTTGTAGGATGAGTGAGATGTTGATAGAGTATTTGTGGAAAATATCAACTAGACTAATGAAGCGTTCCTGTATCTAAAATGGGAGTTAGGGACCAAAAAAATAAAATGGTACAATCGAGGTGCTCATTGAGTTACTTACTATCCTGAATGGCCAGACTTCCAAGAGTATTTCATGCTAAACCATTAAGGAAAATATACTTTGTTTTTATTAAAGAAATGTTTTCAGTTGTGAAGAGAAACATATCTCATTTTTATTTAAGAAACTAAGGTGAAGAAATTGTGCCAAAAAGAAATCTTAGTAGTCACAATTATGAGGGCAGATATTAAAATTGCACGTCCCATTTCCACCACGTTGTCTGATATTGCGTGGGGGGGGGCTTCTGCTCTTCCTTTTACCTGAATTCTTTTTTGTCGCCTGACCCCTTAGCATGTTTTAAGTCTAGCAGTGTGGGGTTTTGTAAGCAGCAGAGTAGGGAGATCCTAATGTTTGTGACACTCATCTCATATGTTGTTCATAGTGATAAGTTAGTCATTTTTACTTTTCTGTGTTGTGATGCTTTCTAGAACTGTAAGAGGAGTTTTCTATTGCTGAAAATGTGTATGGCATTAATGGTTTTCCTTGTCCATGTCTATTGGTGGGTATAAGGACACTTCTCTGTTGGTTGTATACCAAGAGTATAACGTCTGAGTAAAGACATACATTACTCTTTAGCTGTAGAAGATGTTGACAAATTTCCAAAGTGATCATATACATTCAGACCTCCACTCTGTGTGTGTGTGTGTGTGTGTGTGTGTGTGTGTTAGTGTATCTCTATCCTTAAAATCTTGCTGTTTTCCAGCTTTCTGACCTCTCTATCCTCACATAGTCTGAATGTACCAACTAATTGGGCCAAGAAAGGTTACATGTTCTAAAAATAAGTAAAAGTCTGATTTCTAGACTCCTTTGCTACATTGAAGCCGTGAAATTTTACATTTTTAATTTCTAGCACTCAGGAGTTGATTGTTTTAAAAACACTCAGAATGGTTTTTCCATAATTTTAAAATTGATTTGAAACAAAAGTTCACATCCCATAATAACTAGAATGAAGCCTGCACCCTAAAATAGGCATCTATAGTAGAAGTCCCTTAACACCACATCCCAATGAGGACAATAGTGTTAGCAAACTTTTTCACTAAAGGGCCAGATGATAAATATTTTAGGTTTCGTGAAATATCTATAATTTCCTTTACTCCTAAATGTTATTATTTTATAGCAGTGAAAGGACTTGGAGTCTTAATAACACGAAGGAAGTATTACACCATCAAGTTACACCCCAGTTCAATTGTTTTATCAATACTATATCTTTTATACACATCATTCCACTTAGTATTGGTATATTAAAAATCGATCTAAAACGTAGCAACTTAAAACAAGTATTAACTTTCAGGAATTGTTCAACTGCTAGCTTGTTACTTGGGGTAGACATTAAGTAGGACATTTATGTGAAAGCTGGCCTGGAATAGGAAGCCAAAAGGGCTCATTCACTCAGGGCAGTTACTCCTGTCTAGTAGAGTAGAAATAGTCTGGAGCTGTCCAGCTGAGGGCGTATGCACAGCTTGTGGTGATTTGAATGAGAATGCCTCCCGCCCCATGGCTCTGGCATCTGAATACTTGCTTTCCAGTTGGTGGTGCTATTTGGGTAGGCTTAGCAGGAATGGCCTTTATCAGCCTTTACCAAAGAAGCTTCTTTTTGCAACAAATAAAGAACATCACACATACACAAAAAAGCCCACAACCGGACAGAATGCCAAGATCAACAGATTGTGGGGAGCCTAGACATAACGGATACAACTATGTTACATATCCTGCATCCATGGTTCAGGAAACATTTCAGAAAAGAGAGTAGAAAGAGTCAAAATACCAGCAAGTCCGCTGTGAAATGGTGTCTCATAGAAATGGCGGCATAAGTATTACCTCAATAATGTAATATCAATAGACACGGAGGAGGAGGAAATCTCATGAGGTCACAGCCCTGGACAAGAAATTACAGGCAACTGATGAGTGTGGAGAAGAGAGTTAGCATTTCCCCAGGATGGGACCTCTAATTGGTTGTCCAATACGTAGTGGTCAATCCTGAAACCACATACACACAAAAAAACAAAACAACAACAAAATTAATTCAGCAGGCTGTATTTATGTATTTGTACATATACACATGTGTCTAACCATAAAAATTGGGGAGAAGCAGTTATCAGTGTGGGAGGAGGCCATGTAAGGAACTAAGTGGCAGGGTGGACTTGGAAGGGGCTGGAGAGGGTAAAGTGATGGAATTATTTTTAATTTAAAAGGTATAAAAAATAAAATATATTTTAAAAAGAAAACAGGAAAGCTAAGCGCCATTCCCACGTCTTTCTGTTTTGTGCTTACAGTTCGAGATGCGAGTACTCAGCTTCTGCCCTCCACCTTCTTACTCCACTCCTCCAACGTGAACACTAACGAAAATAAACTCTTTTTCTGTAAGAGGCCTTGGTCCTGGTGTTTTGTCACAGCAACAGAGAAGTAACTAAGACATGAGCTCTCTGGGGTAGTTGTCTCAGAGAAAGCAGGAAGTTACATGGTAGTTGTTTTCCCCAGTGTGAGTATTCTAAGACTATCAAGCAGACACTTTATGATGTGTTCTGACTAAGTCTGAAAAGTTACATAATATGCTTTCCAACATACAATTTAGATCAAAGCAGTCACAAAAAGCTGACTAGTGGCTTACACCTGTGATTCCAGCAGGCATAAAAGGCAGAAAGAGTGCCACCAGTTCACGGTAAACTACATAGTGGGTTCCATGCCATTTGTGGGCATACAGTGAAACTGTCTCCAAAAAAAGCAAACCAAACCCAATCATGGTATTATATGTAATATAATTACTCAGAAGGCAGAATCAGGAGACTCACACCTATCTGGTCTACGTAGCCAGTTCTCTGCCAGTCAAGGATAAACATTAACATCCTGTCTCAATCAATCAATCAATAGACAGGGATGGGGTATAGCTCAGTCATTAAAGTGTTTGTCTTTGAAGCACAGAGCTCTGAGTTTGATCCCGGTGATTCATTTGTGATCCCAGGGCTGGGAGGGCACTAGGGCTCACTTGGTCAGCTAGTCTACCCACTTCCCCCTTAGCAAATCCCAAGCTAGTGAGAGAACTTTCTCCCACCCTCCAAAAAAGTCTTAAAAACAATAAGAAGTTAGAAGGGGCTCAAGATAAGAGTTTGATTATCCTGCCTCAAACTAAGATTCAATTCTTTCTTTCTCTTTTTTTTTTTTTTTCTTTTTTTGGAGCTGGGGACCGAACCCAGGGCCTTGCACTTGCTAGGCAAGCGCTCTACAGCTGAGCTAAATCCCCAACCCCCTTTCTTTTTTTTTCTCTTTCTTTTTAAAATTGTTTTTATTTCTGTTTGGTTGGTGGTTTAGTTGTTTGTTTGTTTAGTTGTTTGGTTGGTTTTCTGTGTACCCCTGGCTGTCCTGGAAATTATTCTACAGACCATGTTGACCTAGAACTCACAGAGATGCACCTGCCTCTGCCTTCCAAATGCTGGGATTAAAGGTGGGCAACAGCAATTCAATTCTTTTTACCATGAAAAAAAGAATTAGTCGCCGTCCACATTTGTCTAGACAAAAAGTGGCGAAGTCACATGTGGAATGAGCTGTGTCATCTTTCGTCTTTATCATGCTCTCCCCTGGGTGAAGAAATGAGTGTGATCTCTGTATAGATTTTACTGAAATAATGTCTTTAATAGTAAATATATGAAACATTTCTCACATCATGAATGAGAAAGGATGGAATACATTTTGATAAATCAGAAGAATTGGAAAATAGCATAAAATGCATGAAGAACTGTTGTGTGTAGTAAGAAGAAAATATGGGGAGGAATTAAATACCAGAGTTTTATACATGGTATAATTTTATCGATATATAGATTATATACAAATTAAGTATCAAATTTAATATACATCATTCATATCCACTTTTTTATACTATACAGCTGTGATTTTAGAAGCAAGGGCTCTTTTAAGACTCATTTTTAGTATTTTTAATTATCTGTAGGTGTACGTATCTGCAAGTTTGTACGTGTATATGAGTACAGATGCTGGCAGAGCCAAAAGCTTCATTTCCCCTGGAATTGGAGCTACAAAGGGTTGTGAGCCATCTGATGTGGGTGCTGGGAACCAAACTTGGGACCTCTAAAAGAATAGATTATTTTTCTCTAAATTTTTATTATATTTTTCTAATTACCTTACCTTACTCTTCTCTTTTCCTAAATTAAAATGTTATATTATTGATTTTAGGTCTTCTTTTTTCATAAATGTATTTAAGCTAGAAATTATCCTATACTGCAACAGTGTATTATATTGTTTTGCTCTCTTTTCATTCAGTTCAAAATATTTTTAAACCTTTCATGAGCCTTCTGATATGACTCATGTGCTATTTAAAAGTATGCTTGATTTCCAGATGTTTGAGTTTTCCACCTATCTTTCCCATTATTGCTATTTAGTTTAATTCTATAGAAAGCACGCTTTTGTGATTCCTATTCTTTTAAGATAACCAAGGCATGTTATGGCCTAACATGGTCTGTTGGTTAAAAATTGTTTGTGAGATTGGAAATAGCAGTATTCTTCTGCTGGATGGAGTGAGATATAAATTAAGTTAAAGGTCAATTAGAGGAAGTTGGTTGATTGATAGAACTATTCAGATCAACTATATCCTAATTGATTTTCTTCCTACTTTATTAACTACCAATTGGATGAGGTATGCTGAAACTAGATGTATTTGTCTCTTTCCCTTCCAAATCTGCTACATTTTGCTGAACATATTTTAACAATATTAGGTGCGTGCATGTTCATATTAAAAATTGTTGAACAATAATTCACTTTACTATGTAGTGCCATCTTTCTAAATGTGATTCTTCTTGTTCCGGGGTCTTTTTAAAAATTGTGTAGCTACTCCAGCTTTCTTTTGATTATTGTAGTGTATATATCTTTTTTTATTTAATGTGATTCATTCTAATCCACCCCATGTGTGTGTACATTTTTGTGGGGGTGTGGTTCTTGGTTTTTTTTGTCATCTTGACACATTCTGGACTCACCTGGGAAGGGCGACTAAATGAATGTCTAGATTAGGTTGACATGTGCAAAAGACAATTGGGGTTATCATGATTATCTTCATAAAAGTGGGAAGAAACACTCTCTGTGGGACTAGTCCCTAGGAAAGGGCTTCTAAGCTACGACAGGAGAAAGAGCAGAGCAATAGCAATACGTTACTTCATTGTACTTTGCTCTTGACTGTAGGCATGATGTGACCACTTGCTTCAAATTCCTGAAGCCTTGACTTGATGGACTATAATAACCTGGAATTGTGAGCCAAATAAACCCTTTCTCACATAAATTCCTTTTGTCAGGGTATTTTATTACAGCTAAAGGAACGGAACTGGGTTGTAGGTAGTTGTGTGCACGTGTGTGTGTGTGCGCACGCATGGGCACCAGAAATCATCTTTATGTGTCATTCTACAAAAGGCACCTAGCTTTTAAATGTTTATTATTGCTTTTGTGTTTATGTGCATGCATGTGCATACGTGACACAGCATGTGTGTGAAGATCAGGTGACACTCTGTGGAATCAGTTCTTGCCTTCACCTAACACAGCTTCCGAGGATGGAGCACAGTCAGCAGGCTTAGGTAGCAAGCACCTTTACCTGCTAAACCATCTTACCAACCCTACCTTGTTTTTAGAGACAGGATCTATTACTATCCTGGAGCTGAACAAGTAGGCTAACCTAGCTGGCCATCCAGTCCCAGGAATCTTCTTGTCCCTGCAATCCTAGCACGGGGATTAGAAGTGTGTGTCACTGTAGGAAAATTTTAAATGGGTTTTAGGGATTACACTGGGGTCCTAATTCTTAACCAGCAAGCAAGCACCTCACTGATTAAGTTACCTCTCAGCCTGTTTGATTCTTAATATATTTGGATCATGTTAACTTATATCAGTTTTCTCTTTATTGCCACGAATTTCTTTGCCATCTTTGGTGGTAAGGTTTTTCATTTGCTTATTTTTTTTTTAATTTTTGTGTTTTTATTGGCATGTATGGTATATATTTGTTTTGAAAAATGAAAAAATTGAAACTTTTCAGTATGGTAGATTGAACTCATGCTAGGCTAGTGAACTACCACTGAACTATATTCTTGATCCTTATACATTTTGACAAATATAAATGTATATCGGATCATATTTTTGCTTAAACTATGAATTTATTGGCTTTAACAGAGCATTTATTACCCATTTCAATTATCTAAGTTCCACTTTGTCATTTAATACATTTGTAATACTATTGCTTTGGATGGTTGCATTTTAGATCAGTTAAGAAGAAAAACATTTAATCTACTCTACTTCTAATAGCTGTCCATCTTTGTGTAGATTTTATTGTTGAATCGTGTTATTTTACTTTTAAAATTACTTAATTCTATTTTCACTGTGTGTGCATGCATGCGCATGTCTGAGTGCACGTACCCCATGATGTAAGTGTGGTGGCCAGAGGGCAGCTTTGTGAAGTCATTTCTCTGCTTCCACCTGTATGTGGGTCCCACAGATTAAACTCAAGATTCCAGGACATGTGGCAAGTGTCGTTATCTGCTGAGCCATGTCACAGACCATATTTTCTTTTTTGCCTGAAGAAATCCTTTAATATTTCGTGAAGGACAGGTTATTGCTACTGAATTCCTCTATTTTTGTTTTTCTGAGAAAGCATTTATTTTTTTTCACTGATGAAGAGAGGTTTTTTATAAGATATATCATTTTACACTGACAGTTATTTTCCTTTGTTTTAAATATTTTACTCTGTGTCTTGCCTTACATGCTTATATGGAGAATACTCTGTTTCAGTTCTTCAACAGCTCAGCGCCTCTCCCGCATTCGCTCTCTTTCCTGATGTTTCTTTGTCTTTTGTTTCATGCAACTTGAATGTTCATTGCCTAAGGATAGCTTTGAGATATTTTGCTTTTCTCATCTTCTTCGATAAGTGGCCTGGTATCTTAGTTCAGAAAAATTTCAGCATTATCACTTCAAATACTTCTGCTCTGTACTCTCTTCCTTCTTGGAATGTGCTTGTTGTAAGTGTTCCAAAGATCCTGGATGTTCTATTCTGGGGTTTTGTTTTACTTTTTGTTTTATTTTTCTCATTTTTTTCTATTTGCATTTTCATTTGAGCAATTTCTTTTTTTTTTTTTCTTTTTTCTTTTTTTCGGAGCTGGGTACCGAACCCAGGGCCTTGTGCTCGCTAGGCAAGCGCTTTTCCACTGAGCTAAATCCCCAACCCCAATTTGAGCAATTTCTATTGACATAGTCTAAGTTTGTGATTTTTTTCATCGCATGTTTTCATTAAGGATATTCTCATGCAACTGTATATCTTTTAGTAAGCATATTACTCTGTGCCCCCCAACCCCTTTCCTTCCTCAACCTATTCAGTCTATTGAGTTCTCTTTATTCTCTTAGGGAAGCAGTTTTACTTTTACTTTCATCAAGCAACACTATAAATATAAATTCAAGCAACTCTAAATAATAGAAAACATATGCAATTTTTCATTCTGAGACTACTTTGATTCACTTAATAATATCATCTCCTAGGAATGATGTAAGTGTTGTTCTTTAAAGCTAGACTAAAGTCTATCGTATATATTCACCACATATTCTTTATCTAGTTCTCTGTTTTAGACACTCAGGTTCATTCCATAACTTAACTACTGTGAACTGTTAAACACACTGACTTTTGTTTTAGCTATGTCCATTTTGTCAGACTATCAATGATAGTGTTTTTGTTTCATATGTGAAATTTTTTGTTTACTTTCTCTGTCTCTTTGTCTCTCTGTCTGTCTGTCTCTATCTCTGTGCATGTGTGTGTGTGTGTGTGCGTGCGCGCGCGCGCGTGCGTGTGTGCAGACTCATGCACTAGCTCGTGTGCATACATGACATGTTTGCAGATGCCTGTGGAAGAAGGTGTTGTGTCCTTTGGAGATGGAGTAGCAGGCAGTTGTGAGGCCTGAATATGAATGTGGGTAACCAAACTCAAGTCTTTTAGGAGAGTGTCAAGTGTTCCTAATTGGTAAGTCATCCCTAGCCCCCTCAGCTTTTTTTTTTTTTCATTTCTAGCATCTCCCTTTTAAACTTCAATGGGGTTTCCATCCCTGTGGAGTTATTATCTATTCATTTATGCTATGTACTTTTCCCACCAGTACCCTTAAAAAATGATCAGTTGTTATTCATTGTTTGAAATGTTCAAGAGCTTTGTCATAATCGAGGATGGTGCTGATGGATGTTTTGTCTCTTCAAACATGTTTCCCGTACCTTTTGATGTGCCCTTTAAGTTTCTTTTGTTAAAAAGCTGTGCTGTAACAAATAGTAGTGAATGGGGGTAAAAATGAGCCTCAACTGTAAGAGTTTATATTGATTAGGAGTTGACCAATGTTTACTGTTGTTACCAGTGCTCAGGGTTTCCGTAGTCTCGCTTCCTTTCCTGACGATACGCTTTCCTCAGTAGTCAGCACAGAGACTCCAGACATTCGACAGTGGCTGCAGTGCCAATTTGCTGCTATTAGGGTAGTAAGATGTGAGAGAAGGGAGGGGACTTCCGTAACTGACAGTTAGATCTCTATCTTTTAGTGGACCTACATCTTTGATCTGTGAACTTCAAAAGCATTTCTTTTTATATATGTTTTATCCTTCTGTTTACATAGCACAGGAAGTTTTGACCACAGGGGAGATGAGTACTTGCTATTCCAGCACAATTGTTGTACAAGTTTCTGATGAAAATTATTCCCCTAGAAAGTACATCTTTTTTTTTTTTTATAAAGAAAAAGACACAGGGAACAAAGTCTTCTTGAATTGTATAGTCAAGTTTATCAGAAACTAGCTTGGAGGGCACAGAAATGAATTTCATAACCAACATTTTCCTTTTGTCTTCAAAGCAAAGCTGAAACTAGTTGCCCTCATCCCTGCCTGCCACTGCCCATACACTTCTCAGGATAGAGATTCGGATATGAGGAAGGGGTAGCAACACACTGACGGCCATGAACTATTGATTCAAGCTGAGTTCTGATACCAAACCCACCATTTACCATCAGAATTTTAAAAAATATTTGAACCATTTTTACTCTCCAAATGCACTTACTCATTGTTACAGTGGTGAGGTCTCCTCCTCCTCCTCCTCCTCCTCCTCCTCCTCCTCCTCCTCCCTCCCCTCCTCCTCCTCCTCCTCCTCCTCCCCCTTCTTCTTCTTCGTTTTACATTTCAAATGTTATTCCCTTTCCTGGTTTCCCGGCCATAAGCCCCCTATCCCATCACCCCTCTTCCTTCTTCTATGGGGTGTTCCTCCTCCCCAACCAACCCCCATTCCTGCCTCCCCACCCTGACATTTCCTTACACTGGGGGATCCAACCATGGCAGGACCAAGGACTTCTCCTCCCATTGGTGCCCAACAAGTCCATCCTCTGCCACATATGCAGCTGGAGCCATGGGTCTGTCCAGGTGTACTCTTTGGATGATGGTTTAGTCCCTGGGAGCTCTGCTTTGTTGGTATTGTTGTTCTTATGTGTTTTCAAGCCCCTTCAGCTCTTTCAATCTTTTCTCTAATTCCTCCAATGGGGACCCCGTTCTCAGTTCAATGGTTTGCTGCTAGCATTCGCCTGTGTATTTGACATGCTCTGGCTGAGCCTCTCAGGAGACATCTATATCAGGCTCCTGTCAGCATGCACTTCTTGACTTCATCAATATTGTCTAGTTTTGGTGGCTGTATGTATATATGGGCTGGATCACTAGGTGGGGCAGGCTCTGAATGTCCTATCCTTCAGTCTCTGCTCCAATTTTTTTTTTTTTTACTGTTCTATCATAGTAACCTCTATTAGTTACATTGGAACTAGAAGCATTCTCTCTGTAGAGCCTGAATCCTCTCAAATGAAGTTAAATTGTATCAGAAAACAGCTAAAGGAATGACTCAAGTAAAGGGAAAATACTTCCCAAACAAATAAATTAAATAAACATATTAATTTATATTTATTGAGGCATCTTCATGGCCTAAATTCAGTGTTTGCTACTCTTATTGTTTTAAGACTAGGCTTTGAAATGTAGCAGAAGCTGGCCTTGGATTTGTAATCTGTCCTGCTTCATAAAATACGACATAAGTAGTTTCTAAGGTCCTAAAGAGGGACCTTAAAGAGGAATTATGTTTTCATTACTAAGGTTGTGGGAGGAGCAGCATTTACTTTTTCAGGAAAGAAAAGTATTTTCTAAAATAAAATTGTGGGGATGGGTGTACAATTTTGTGGATACACTAAACACTACTGAGTTGCATATTCTAAAAGGAATTCAAACCAGGCACCATATCTCTCTCATACCTATTATCTTCACATTTCTGAGGAGGTGGGAAGGTCACGAAATTGAAGCCAGCCTTGGCTGCATAGCAAAACCTTGCCTCCAAAATAAGAAGAATAAATTTGTGAATTTTATATCAATAAAGCTACTTATTTAAAAAAGAAATGAAATATAATTTTGTATAGTGTGATGTCCAGATCAGTTAAAATCACTATTGATTACAAAATTTATACATAAACGTTTAGAATTCCTAAATTGCATAATAGTATTCTCCTACATGACAGTTGGGTTTCTCCCTTCCTGAATCTTCCCTTCATCCTTTGTTTCTTCACCTACCACTTCCCTGTTGTTATTGTCTAAGATCTCTGGCAAAATTTTGGAATGATCTCAGTATTCCTAGTTGTGATGGACACAATCAAAATAATCCTCTGAGAAGAGGCTCGATGAGAAATTGTCTAGATCAGGTTGTCTATGCACGTCTATGGAGGACTGACTTTGATTATATTTATGGATGGGGAAGCTTAGTCTAAAAAGTAGGCAACTCCATTCCCTGGTTTGCATCCTGTATTGTACACGAGTAGAAAAACCTAAGCTGAGTAGTAAGCATGTATGCATTCATTCTCTCTCTGTTCATGACTGGATGGGACTAATGGCTTCCAGTTCCAGTTACCTTCCCTGCAATAATGGAGTATCCTAGGATTGTAAACCAAGAAATTCTTTCTGCTCCAGATTGCTTCTTGTCAGCATGTTTTTATCATTGCAACAGAAATGAAACTATGACTCTTATCTTACTCCCAATTTCAAAAGCAAAGCTTTTGGTCCTGGGCATTTTATTCAAGGTTTGCGATACATGTTTTGTAAATATATTTTGATAAATCAAAGAAGACCTTTCTATAAGGGTTTGTGTTATGCTTCATATTAACATCAAGAATTCTATGCACTTTGGTTTACAATTCATAATGATTAAGCATTATATTTTATTATCTTAACATGAATTCTATTAATTGGTTTTGAGATGCTATGTTACTCTTTCAACAGGAGTATGTTGTTTATGATACAGTATTCTCATATTTGGTCAGGTGGTTTTTCATTCAGGATTATTTTTTCACATATGTGGATTGGTCTGTATTTTCCTTTTCTATGATAATCTTGTCAAGTTTTAATATTAAGATTATGGGACTGTAAATACGGTTCCTGAGTTAAAAGCACTGGTTACACTTCTAGAAGACATGGGCTCAATTCTTAGCACCAAACTGGCAGCTCACAACCATTTGTAACTCCAGTCCCTGGGGATCCTGTGCCCTCTTCTTGCATCCTTGGGTCATACATATGTGCAAGCAAAACACTCATACAACATTAAAAATTTAAAATGAAAAACAGAAACCCCCAAAGCTTACTTGTCTTTCAATTATTATAAGATCTGTTTTAGTAAGACCTTAGTCATCATTATTTTGAAATTACTGACCAGTTGGTCCTAATAGATTTTGTTCATCTGTAGGAATTAAAGCAGTCCTCTCACTTTTTGTCCCTCACATTATTTGTGTATTCTCATTATTTCACACGCCAGTATGTGCATTGATTTACATGCCAGGATGTATATTGATTGATCTCATTACTATTTCCTATGTAAACAAATTGTACTTTTGTTGATGTATTTTTTATTCTGCCTTTTCTGTTTAACTAATCTCTGCTATTAGATTTATGTCTCTTATAATTTTAATTGATTTATGTTCTATCTCCATGTTCTGAATTTTTCTGCCCGAGTCATTCATTGATTTGGAATATTTTATCTCTTCTAATATATACATTTCATGTTGTAAATATAAGTGTAGGTCAGCTATGGCTCTCAAGTTCTTTTACCCCCCAAATAGTTGACACATAAATATTTTAATTATCCTTTAGTTCAAACATTTTCTAATTTAAATGAGGTTTTGATGCAAATGGTCCCCATAGACTCACGTTTCAATTTTTCGCCCCCAGTTAGTGGAGTTTAGGGGACAGATTAGGAGGTATAGCCTTGTTGGGGGATGTATGTCACTGGGACATGCTTTGAGGTTTCAAATGATTCAGGCAGGCCATTCCAAGTGTGTTCTCTGTCTCCTGCTTGTGGATCAAGATATGAACTCTCAGCTGGTCCTGTTGCCTTGCCTTTGTCCTGCCTATGGACTCTAACTCTCTGAAACTGTAAGCACAAAGAAAGGCTTTCTTATAGTTGCTTTGGCCATGGATTTTTAATGTAGCAATAGAAAAGCAATAGAAACTAATTTTTATTAGATTACAAGTTTATTACTTAAATTTGAAATGCTTCTATAGGTATTTTACTATTGAATTTTTGTATGCTTGCACAATGGCAAATGTGATACATTATAGTGAAATTGAAACCTCAAAATGTACTTTATGATTAAGAATTTAGTCAATCTTCAAAATTGGTCAGCATTCATTTGTACAGTGCTTATAGTGTTTTGTACAGCTCCCTAGGCCAAATTTACAGATTGTTTTCTTTATTCTATTTTTTTCTATTCTTTTTACCTCCTTTTCAGTTAACACTGAAAGTAAAAATGCATATATCCTTGTAGGACCTGCAATTTTTTAAAGTTTGAGATAGTATTAATAATTGCATAAAATTAAAATATAACACCTCTTATCTCTGTTTTAAAGCATGTCTTTGATTATATGACTATACAAGCTTTTTTTTGGTCAGTATTTGTTATTTTTTTTTGCACATGTACTTTCAGTATTCCTTTTTTGGAGACATGGTCTCTCTCTATAGCCCTGACTGTCCTGAAACTCACTAAGTAGATCAGAATGCCCTCCAACTCACAGAGATCTGTCCGCTTCTGCCTCCAGAATGCTGCTGTTAAAGATGTGCACAATCATACCTGGATCTTTGCTTATTTTTAATTTAAATTTTATTTTATGCGTATGGTGTTTTGCCTTCATGTATGTCTGGCATCACATGTGTTCATTGCCAACGGAAGCCAGAGAGTTGGATGTCCTGGGACTGAAGTTACAGATGGTTGGAAGCTACCATGAGGGTGCTGGAAATTCTAGAACAGCAATTGCTCTGACCTGCTGAGCCACCTCTCTAGCCCCTGATCTTGATTTATCTTTATATTTCCATTTTGTCTTTATAAGAGAGTAAGTATTCATGCTGTAGGCCTCATCCAGTTAAGCACACAGTCTATCACTCAACACCTAAAGCTTGTATTTTATAAGCTGTATATAGGTGGGCAGTTTTCACTCTAAAATCATTGTCTCCTAATGGTTTCATATAGATACTTTGCTATAATGTGATCACTAATCTTAATAGGATTAAATTAACCATTGTATCAAGTTCCTTTCTGGGTTATATGAACTCTGCTAGTCTTCTCATCATTAGTATGTTTGTTTTCACTTTCTACTAACATGAAATCTTCATCCAACAATTATCCTATATAATCTTAACCTACTGAAATCTGGTATCAATTTATATTTTTACATACTCCCAAGATATTGCAAGTGTTTTCTATGCCTTTACTAGCCCTCTCAATTGGTATATTTGTCAGTATATGCTTAAAAAAGACAATAGTGTCACTATTCTGTAGAATTGTCTTAGTTTCTTTTCCTGTTACTTTAATGAAATAAACTGACAAAAGCAACTTAAGGGAGAAGGGTCTTCTTTTGGATCACAGTTCCGGGTTGCAGTCTATTACAGCAGGGAAATCATCGAGTCATAGCATCAGAAACTTAATGGAGTTGGTCACACTTTATCCTTAATTGGGAAGAGAAGGGAATGCATGTGTGCATGGTGATAAGCTCTGTATACTTAGCCTAAGACCCAGTCACAGAATTAACCCCCTACACACACACACACACACACACACACACACACACACACACACACACACACACACACACACGACATGATAACCCAATCTCAGATAACCCAATCAAGAGAAACCCTCTCAGGCATGACCAGACTTCCATCTCCCAGATGATCCTGGAGTCTGTCAAGACAAAAATACTGTTTTAAACCCTGTAGATATTTACCCTTTTAAATTTTGCTCACCCTTCCATCCCTAATTTTCCATCTAAGATATTTTTAATCTGAAAATGCTTTCTAATATTTCATACCTGCTGCCTGTACACCTTTCCCAGTTTTGTTTTTATGCCACCTTTGCTTTGAAGTCGATTTTTTTGCTGGCTGCCAACTTCCAAATTTTAATTTTCTTTCAAGACATGAATAATACTCCATTGTCTTCATATTTCCATTTTTGCTGTTGAGAAGTCAAATCAAAACAGTCAAACTAGTTTCTTAGAAAGCATAATCTTTAGTTCTGGCTACCTTAATTTTGTTCTCTTTGACTTTGATTCTCTGAAAGTCCATTACATTTGTAACATAGCCCCAGACCTTAGTAGGCCCTGAGACCTTAGCACAACTGACTCCATGATGGAAGTGCGATACAGGCCACAATACTCAGTACATAGACAACACCATCTGTCAAAACTGTAACAAAGGCTTAATCCATCAAAGTGCATTGTTATGGGAAAGTATCTACATATACTGACCTTGATTTTGCCTTCTGTACTTCTCGCTAACCATACTTGTTAACTGAGGTATATAAACCCAGGGTGTGTGTGTGTGTGTGTGTGTGTGTGTGTGTGTGTGTGTGTGTGTGTGTGCGTGTGCGTGCGTGCGCTTGCGCTTAAAAGCTAATCTTGAGAAAAGTTCGGGACTACACTGAGATCCCAAACAACAGGTGTAGTAACTTGCTGGCAAATAAAGACTTTCTAATGGCTTAAATCCATGTCTAAGCAGACTTTTCTGGTGAATACCTGACAACACTAACTTCTGCCTATACCTAGAGGATCAGATTCAAGATCTACAACAGGTGTCTGAAACTGGGTAGTTTCAAGCACTATAACACAAGGCTTTTTTTCCTGTATTTTACTAAGCTTTTATATTTTACTAAGCACCTTGCCAGGGTCTATGGTCATTGGGTTTGTTAGATACAATGCTAAAACTATCATGAATTTTACTTTATTTCCTCACAATTTCATGCATAAAAGATGAAGTCTTTTTTGAAATGAATGGTGTTAAAGATGGAACTGAAAATCTGTGCACACTAGGCACATCCCCCATCCCCAAATGATCTTAGATTTTTTGCCTTTACTTAATAAGTTATGAACACTCGGCTTCTCTTTCAAATGAGCACTTTATGCCTTTTATTTAATGTAAGAGGGGTGCATGCACTACAGACTTTATACTTTGGGACCACGGTTAAATAAGTCAATAATTGCTTGAAAACTAGCACTATGGGTATGATAACTGAGTTGGCAAATGACTGGCTAATATGTAGAGAATTTATACTGTAAGAATATGCTGGAAATAGATGGAATAGAACAATGTAAATGTTCATCATGCAACTATCATGTCACTGAAATTAAAAAAAGTCTTAGAATATATTTCAAGAGGTATGGGAGAACTCTCTCCCTACTTATTCAATATAGTTCTTGAAGTTCTAGCCAGAGCATCTGACAACAAAAGGAGATCAAGGGGATACAGACGGGAAAAGGGAGTCAAAATATCACTATTTGCAGATGATATGATAGTATATTTAAGTGATCCCAAAAGTTCCACCAGAGAACTACTAAAGCTGATAAACAACTTCAGCAAAGTGGCTGGGTATAAAATTAACTCAAATACATCAGTAGCCTTCTCTACACAAAAGAGAAACAAGCCGAGAAAGAAATTAGGGAAACGACACCCTTCATAATAGACCCAAATAATATAAAAGTACCTCGGTGTGACTTTAACCAAGCAAGTAAAAAGATTTGTACAATAAGAACTTCAAGACTCTGAAGAAAGAAATTGAAGAAGACCTCAGAAGATGGAAAGATCTCCCATGCTCATGGATTGACAGGATTAGTATAGTAAAAATGGCCATTTTACCAAAAGCGATCTACAGGTTCAATGCAATCCCCATCAAAATACCAATCCAATTCTTCAAAGAGTTAGACAGAACAATTTGCAAATTCATCTGGAATAACAAAAAACCCAGGATAGCTAAAACTATCCTCAACAATAAAAGGACTTCAGGGGGAATCACTATCCCAGAACTCAAGCAGTATTATAGAGCAATAGTGATAAAAAACTGCATGGTATTGGTACAGAGACAGACAGATAGACCAATGGAATAGAATTGAAGACCCAGAAATGAACCCACACAGCTATGGTCACTAGATTTTTGACAAAGGAGCCAAAAAACCATCCAATGGAAAAAAGATAGCATTTTTCAGCAAATGGTGCTGGTTCAACTGAGGTCAACAACATGTGAAGAATGCAGATCGACCATGCTTATCACCCTGTACAAAGCTTAAGTCCAAGTGGATCAGGACCTCCACATCAAACCAGACACACTCAAACTAATAGAAGAAAAACTAGGAAGCATCTGGAACACATGGGCACTGGAAAAAATTTCTGAACAAAACACCAATGGCTTATGCTCTAAGATCAAGAATCAAACAAATGGGATCCATAAAACTGCAAAGCTTCTGTAAGGCAAAGGACACTGTTGTTAGGACAAAATGGCAACCAACAGATTGGGAAAAGATCTTTACCAATCCTACAAATAGAGGCCTTATATCCAAAAATACAAAGAACTCAAGAAGTTAGACTGCAGGGAGAAACAACCTTATTAAAAAATGGGGTTCAGAGCTAAACAAAGAATTTACAGCTGAGAATGCGAATGGCTGAAAACATCTAAAGAAATGTTTCAACATCTTTAGTCATAAGGAAATAAATCAAAACAACCTCGAGATTTCACCTCACACCAGTGAGAATGGCTAAGATCAAAAACTCAGGTGACAGCAAATGCTGGCGAGGATGTGGGAAAAGGGAACCTCCCTCCATTGTTGGTGGGGTTAGACTGGTACAACCATTCTGGAAATGGGTCTGGAGTTCCTCAGAAAATTGGACATTGAACTGCCTGAGGATCCAGTATACCTCTCTTGGGCATATACTCAAAAGATGCCCCAACATATAAAAGACAACATGTACTCCACTATGTTCCTTGTATAACATAATAGCCAGAAGCTGGAAAGAACCCAGATGCCTTCAACAGAGGAATGGATACAGAAAATGTAGTACATCTACCACAATGGAGAATATTACTCAGCTATCAAAAACAATGACTTTAGCAAAAATTCACTTAGGCAAATAGTTTGGAACTGGAAAATATCCATCTGGGTGAGCTAACCCAATCTGAAAGACATACATGGTATGCACTCATTGATAAGTGGCTATTAGCCCAAATGCTTGAATACCCTAGATGCCTAGAACAAATGAAACTCAAGACGGATGATCAAAATGTAGATACTTCACTCCTTCTTTAAAAAGAGAACAAAGAATATCCTTGGCAGGGAAGAGAGAGAGGCAAAATTAAAACAGAATGAAGGAACACCCATTCAGAGCCTGCCCCACATGTGGCCCATACATATACAGCCACCCAATTAGACAAGATGGATGAAGCAAAAGAAGTGCAGGCAGACAGGAACCGGATGTAGATCTCTCCTGAGAGACACAGCCAGAATACAGCAAATACAGAGGCGAATGCCAGCAGCAAACCACTGAACTGAGAATGGGACCCCCGTTGAAGGAATCAGAGAAAGGACTGGAAGAGCTTGAAGGGGCTCGAGACCCCATATGTACAACAATGCCAAGCAACCAGAGCTTCCAGGGACTAAGCCACTACCTAAAGACTATACATGGACTGACCCTGGACTCTGACCTCATAGGTAGCAATGAATATCCTAGTAAGAGCACCAGTGGAAGGGGAAGCCCTGGGTCCTGCTAAGACTGAACCCCCAGTGAACTAGATTGTTGGGGGAGGCGGCAATGGGGGAGGATGGGGAGGGGAATACCCATAAAGAAGGGGAGGGGGAGGGAGTAGGGGGATGTTTGCCCGGAAACCGGGAAAGGGAATAACACTCGAAATGTAAATAAGAAATACTCAAGTTAATAGAGGTTTGGGAGAGACACTCTCCTATTATGACTGAAAGAAAAGCAAAACAGGGTTTGGTGTTTATTAAAAAAAATAGTCTGGAAATGCGTATTTGGGAACCATTAGTATTTTGAGGCAAATGAATGAGATCACACAAAAATTGAGAGCCTGAAAACCAAAAGAAGCCTAGAACAGAACCCAAGGGAACATTCAGTGGCAGCTCAGCTTCCCAGCAGGCACTTCCACCAACCACTTATATTCAGACAAGGCTGGGTAGATGTGTTGTTTCAGAGTCTTGACAGTAGCTGTACTGTCCTTGGACTGACTGCAGCCAAAGCTTGCCTTGGACTCCTGTTTCAAGTTTCTGAGGGCTGTGATTACAGGTGTGTGCTACTGTGCCCAGATTGGTTTGAAAGCAGGTTATTTTGGCTCAAGAGCTGAACAGTATCGACAAAGTCAAATACCATTTTGATCATCTGTCCCACCTGTAACTTGCATATATGAGAGAGATGTATGGGTATCAAAGATGCACCAGGTAAAACATCCTGTAGCCTCCCACTCTTCTTCTTAGGCACCTCATGACTTTGTGACATATACCTTCTTACAGTGTTCATCTCAGTCCCCTAGGGAGGTGGAGAGTGAGATGGGTCAGGCATGTGGGGGGGCGAGCTCGGGTGACGCGGTGTTCACGTGACCGGCCAGGCGCAGACGTGGGCACCAGCCCCCACGTCCGCTTGCCCGCCCTGCGGTCTGGTCTTGGCACCCGCGCAGAACCAGCTCCCTGAGCTGCCCTAAGCAGCAGACCAGCTGCGAGTGGGCTTCTACAAGCCGGAGAAGGCAAAGGCCTGTCCTGGGTATCCTTAGGTTAGTACTGAAATGCTGGCTCTGCCAGCAGAGCAGGGCAGGGGTGGTGGGGGGGGGTGGCAGCTGGAACCAGCAGCAGCGGGAGGGGAGGGGGAAGAGATCCGGGAGATTGGTAAGGATGGGGCATAGCGGACCGGGCAAGAAGAGGGGGAAGGAGGACCCCCCGCAGGCGGCTCCCTTCCCTCATCCCACTCCTAATCCGTTTTAGAGCAGGCGGGGGTGAGGGGGCCCGCAGTGCGACGGTGAGACGTAGACAGATGCGTTCTGAAGTGATCCACTCACACTCCAGGCTCTGAAGACAAACTGACCGGGACCAAAAGAGGTGGGGGTGGGGCAGGCTGCCTCCGGAGTCCGAGTGGGGAGTGCAGAGTAAAACCGAGTTTGGAGAGCATCCTGCCCAAGGCCTGAAAAGAAATGGCGGCTTGGGTATGCGGGGGTGGTGGGGTAACGGAGGACAAGATTGAGTGATGAGTATGGACTGCAGGACAGTCTCTGTGCATCCACTGACCACGCAACCACTGCTCCTCTGTCCTGTCTGTAGGTCTCTGTTGTTCCCAGCGCACCTGGACACCTGAAAAGGAGGATCGACCAGCTCAGGATCCCTGCCGGTCAGTGAATAGTAACAAAATGGGGCAAGATTTGGGACCCCACTCTCTTGCTCCCTCCCAAGCTATCCCATATAACACACGCGCAGAGCTTGCCACAGTGAGCACCAAGAAGGTGGCAGGACCTGGCATGGCATTGCTGTCTCGGGTGGAGGAGGGGTGCAAGCCTGTGACATACTTGATGGGTTGGGACAGCCACCTGGACCCCTCAAAGGGCCAAATGCAAAGACAGATGCTAATGAGCCTGTATTGTGTCAGGTGTCTCCGTCTCTCACATCTCTCCTCTGTCTCCTGTTTCCCCACTTTTACCCTCAGGACAGGAAAAGGAGGGAAACCTTGACATGGAACAACTCCGCGGTGAAAACGAAGGCAAGCTGGAAAAGGAGGGAAAGCCAGAAGATGAAGTAGAGCCTGAAGATGAAGAAAAGTCAGATGAGGAAGAGAAGCCGGACAAGAAAGCAAAGCCAGCGCGCCAGGGCAAGCTAGAGGAGGCGGCAAAGCCAGATGAGCAGGGGCAAGATGAGGGGAAGCCCGAGAAGCAGGGAAAGTCTGACGGGGAGGGCAAGCGCCAAGGGGAGAGCAAGCCCGATTCCCAGGCAAAGTCAGCCAGCGAGGCGCGAGCTGCAGAAAAGCGCCCCGCTGAAGATTATGTGCCCCGGAAAGCAAAGCGAAAAACAGATAGGGGGACAGATGATTCTCCCAAGAACTCCCAGGAGGACTTACAGGACAGGCATGTGAGCAGTGAGGAGGCGATGTGAGAGTGTGCAGATGTGAGCGAGGGCTCAGGAAGAGCTGAGGAAGAGGCAGAAAGTGGGTGGTTTTCACTGGGTGCAAGAGATGCACAGGAGGCTTTGGTCCCCAGGGGCCAACGGGGAGTCAGGGGGGTGAGGGGCGGCGGAGGCAGGAGACAGAGGGGCCTCCATGACATCCCATACCTTTAATGCCTTTGGCCTTCAATTCTGACCTCTCTGAGGAGAAAGAACACTGCTGGCCCTGCTTTCCCTGGTAACTACTTGCCGGGCCTGTGCTTTATTTAATCTTCAGCCGAAACTCTGCTATAGGTATCACTGTCCTTACCAGCAGCCTTCTGACCCAACTACAGTGCTCTCTGTCTTTTAGTACAGGATTTTCACCCATGTGCATGTACATTGTAAAATAACAATAAAAAGTTTGCAGAACTACATATACGCTATCAGCCTGTTTATATAAAATGTGTTTGCAGAATGCATTTTAGCACAAAGAAAACTGTGAAAGTGTACATCGAAACTCTACCAGTGCTTATAGCACTAAGGAAAAACGTACAGACGCAATCATCAGGTGGTTGGAGACTTCCTGCCGTTCCCCTGCTTGTTGTAACCAGATCAGTTCAAACTGTGGCCTCTTCTCCTGAGTCCTCTAATACCCTAGTGCTCCTTTCTATTAACGGATATAGATTATGATTGTCATAATAACAACTTCAGAAACAGAAAATTATATGACAATCTGGTGAACTATTAAAGAGGTTTAGATGACAGAAGACATTTAAACTCCTTTCTGTTTGAATAAAAATCAATAAAATTCACATTACTTCTGGAACTCGGTGCTAAAGGTATAAACTTGGCATTATAATGCATCTTTTGCTTTAAAGGTCAATGTCGTCATCTATAAAATGAGGATAACATTTGTCTCCCAGGGTTGCACAATAGATTACATGTCATGGGCGTGTGGAGGGGATGGACCCTGAACCTTGTCAACTGAGGAGGGCTGAGAAGCGTTGCCACCTGTTTCCCTGGAGCAACTGCAGGCATCTGAGATGAAGGCTCTGTCTGGCTCCTGTTTAGCCTCTAGAGGATTATGCATAAAATCTCCCACTGTATGCTTTTCGGTATCCTGGATTTCAGATTAAGATGTCTGAGAGATAAAGCGTAGGCAAGT
Source organism: Rattus rattus (assembly GCF_011064425.1). Lineage (NCBI taxonomy): Eukaryota > Metazoa > Chordata > Mammalia > Rodentia > Muridae > Rattus > Rattus rattus. The sequence continues at coordinate 88,427,776 of NC_046172.1, forward strand.
ATTCCAAACACAAGGCAAACAAACAAAACCCTCTGTAGCCAGAAGCCTTTCTGAGTCCAAGCGTTTCTGACAAAGGAGACTAAACCTTTAGTAACAACTTTTCCTTCACAGAATATCATTTAATGCCTTGTAGCTTTTTGGTTAAATGTTATAAAAAATTATGATAAATTTTAAAGGTTTTTTTTTGTGCTCAGCTCACAAAGTAGCTGAGCCAGGCTTGTGCTATACTTTTTAAAAGGTTATCTTTATTAATTTTTCAAGTAAGGACTTGTGTCTCCAAGCTTTGAAAAGTTTTAGACTTTGCTTTTCAGGAGAGAGAGCCCTCTGCTAAGCAACATAAGGAGACTTAAGGAGAAAGCATCATTTGTCTGTAAAAGCTCCTCTGGAGAGGCAGTGTGAGACAGACCAGGCTCACCCCCTCTGTACTAAGGCAACAGCTCAGAGGTGTCCCACCAGTGCAGAGACAGGCACAGGGCTCTCTCATGAACAATATTGATTTCCTTTGCTAACCTGACCAAATGACTATTGTCATACCTGAATTTAATTATGCCAAACACAGATTACACCCTGACCCAGGTTCTGTCAGTTTTTACCCATTTGAAATGTACATATGAGGCAGAATCCCATGTAGATAATCCATGTCTGTTTATTAATGACTAAGGACATCCACACTAGAAGAAACTCAAGAGTTGGCAGGAAGAAATTATTTTTTCATAGATACCATACAGCCCTGCTCCCTCTCCTTCAGTGTGAGCCTTTGTCCAGTAGAACCAAGCATAAGGTGGCCACAGAAACAGGACTAGTGCTATAAAGAAATTAACAATATTGATTTACTTTCAAAACACGATCAGAAGACTATTGTCATAGCTGAGTTTAGATTATGCCAGATACTGAGCGTAATCATGACCTCTTAATATAGTACTACTTCCAAAGGTAAGACTGGTTCCAGTTATGAATGAGACCTCCTTAAAGAAGCTGTTCTGCAGGCTAACTACATCTGCAGTGGTGTAGAGAAGTTGGAACATTGCAGGTCCAGAGCCTAATTACCTTATCTTGGGGTATCTTTAGCCACCACCAGGCCTCAGCAGCCATTCTTTGTCAGAAATAACATTCTGTAACTGACAAATAAAAAAGTATTTTGAAATATAGTTACTTACCGACTACTAACTTCCAACAACCCAGAAACTAAGACTGTCATCAGACAGCATCTTGGGCAGGTAGAAATGCCCCCCAATCAAGCTGTAACCATTTCCCTGATGCACCCATCAGTGTATTTTTAAATGTGCCTTGATTTGTGACTTTCTTTGTCCTGATAGTCTACAAAACTTCAAGATACTGCTTCCACACTGGAATGTGGAATTTCTGCTAACTGAAATCGTATTCCCAGGCCAAGATCCCTCATAATGGCTCCAAAATTAACTATATCTTATTCCCTTTAAGATGAGAGTTGTGATTCTGCATTGGCCCAATGCAACTTTCCCACTGTGGAGAGGCAATATACTTAAGTGGAAATAATTAATTATACATTAAAAAACAAGTATTATCCATATTCCTTAAAACATACCTACTAAAAGTGTGCAGGTAAGGGTGAAGATGCAGTTCTACAGTGCCTCAGCACTATAAAAAGAAGAATATAATTCACTGGCATGGAGCACATTCACCAAGTTTTCCCCCAATGTCTTACTTTAGAACATCATCGGCACTCCCCAAAAGCAACTATACCTTCACACTCACTTTGCTTTCATTCCTAATCTCCGCAGCTGACAGCCCTCACCTCCAGTTAATGGCAGCCATTAATCTACCCTCTTTCTCTATGGACTTGAATAGTATCAGTGGAATCCTGAAGCATGTGGAGTTTTTGTAACTACCTTCTTTTACTCGCAATATTTTAAAGGTTTGTCTACTAGCATGCATTGTCTTTCTACGTTTTACTGTCTAATAATATTAAACTAGTGTACACATTGGAGTGTATACATTTGATAAATCCATTCATAATTTGGAATGGAGCTATTCTGAATGTTCTTGAGAAAGATAGCATGGAGGTGGGGACTCCAAGGACACTCTGACCTCACCTGGCAGACATAGAAGTCTGTTCCTAACTCTGGAAGTGGGGAGATTTACAGCAAAGTCCTGCAGGCTAGCTCCCTGGTCCCTAGGCTGGAGAGAGAAAAGAGGGGACTGAAAGTGGAAAGCTTTTGGTATAACCTCACTTTCCAGAATGGTGTTGTGGCCCGTAGGACTCAGACAATGTCTGCATAGGGTGCTTGCCAGCTTCTGTGGGGGGACAGCCAGCAGCTGCACCGCAGCCAGCTCCTTCTTGCACTGCATCCTCTGTTCTGTCTCGACATTCTTACACTCCTGGATCCTTTTCCATTTTAGCACAAAATCTTATTTTACTATGTGAAACCCTTTCTCATCTAACAGCATCTCCTTTTTAACTTTAACAGTCTTTACCCAAAAAAGTGCTTAATCTCTATAATTTTGTGCATTTATTCAGCATGCTTGATGGTTTGTTTCTATCTTCTTTTTGTAAAGTTTAGAAAATTTTTTACTAACTATATATTAATGTAGTAACTATAAACATTAATGAACTATATATTAATATAGTAATTAACTATATTTTAGTAAAAAAAAACTGTACCTGAAGCAGACAAAATATGTTTAACAGTCCTAGAGACATGTCTATTTTCTCTCACCAATAAATTTAAATTAACCTTTTGTTTAACATCTAATTGTTTATAACAGGAACATAGAGATCAACCTTGCTACAGAACAAAACAAAACATCGACTTCTCATTCGAGCCTGAAAGACAAACAAAGGTGGGTAAAAGTCTGGCACCTCTGCCTTCATCTTGTGCTTATTTCCTGTCTTTGGTGTTACCTGCTTACTCCTCTGCTTAGGCAGGTTGATCATTTGGGAAATGTCTGTCTAACTTCTTCACTCTTCAAAGCTGAAAACGGACCCCCTCAAGAAGAAGGAAGACCAAAGTGTGGATGCTTCAGTCCTTCTTAGAAGGGGGAACAAAATACAGGGACAAAGAGTGGAGCAGAGACTGAAGGAAAGGCCATCCAGAGACTGCCCCACCTGGGCATCCATCCCCTATACAGCCACCAAACCCAGTCACTCTTGTGGATGTCAAGAAGTGCTTATTGACAGGAACCTGATATGGATGTCTCCTGAAAGGCTCTGCCAGAGCCTTACTGATACAGATGAGGATGCTTGCTGCTAACCATTGGATTGAGAATTGGGACCCCATTGGAGGAGTTAAAGAAAGGACTGAAGTAGCTAAAGGAGTTTGCAACCCCATAGGAAGAACTTCAATATCAACCAACCAGACACAACCAGAGCTCCCAGGGACTAAACCACCAACCAAAGAGTACACATGGAGGGACCCATGCTCCAGCCATATATGTAGCAGAGGATGGCATTGTCAGGCATCAATAGGAGGAGAAGCCCTTGGTCCTGTCAAGGCTGGATGCCCCAGTGTAGAGGAATGCTAAGGCAGGGAGGCGGGAGGGAGTGGGTGGTTGGTGGGGAAGCACCCTCATAGAAGCAGGGGTGGGGGATGGGATAGGGGATTTCCAGAGGGTAAAGGTGGGGGGATAACATTTAAAATGTAAATAAAGAAAATATCCAATAAAAGAAAAGGAAAAAAAGCTGAAAACAGTGAGTTAAATTGTACTCAACCTGTAGTCACTGTGTTTTGAGAACAACAAAGTAACCTGCAAAAACCAGAAACTCGGACAATAATCATGGACTGTACCTTCTTCACTAAGATTACTTAATCATAGAAATCTTTTGTGTCTCGAATCACTTCCTTTTTCTAATTTCACAGCTCCTGTTAGTACCCTGAAGACACACTTGGGGTCACAATGATCACATTTCTCCTCTCACTATTATTCATCTCTTTATTTAGAGTTTTGGATCTGGTGACCAAGCCTCTTACATTATGAACTAAAGGAAAGTGGACTGATTTAGTGATTTCAATTATGTAAGCACTCAGGTATAAGCAGTTTTGTATCACATAAACAATTTACATATATAAGCATATATGTGGACAATATGTATAGATAGCCATATATAAAATAAATGTAAAACAACAAAGATTTTTGTACCTTTTATGTAGATTTAACATTTTACAGTTTTTAAAGCCAGGTTATTGATCCTCTTTTTCCCTCCATAGTACTAGGTAATCTGCACTATATTAACAGAAATAAGGTAGAAAACCTACACCTTTTACATGTAAATAAAGACCAAATGTCAGAAAACAAAACCCTTCCTTATTTTTAAAAAGACGAGTTACAGGGAGTGAGACACTGTTACAGATGAAAATTCCAAATTAATAAAAGTTTAGAGACTCTGGCTTGTAAGACATTACAGTCATCTGTATTCTTTAGCAAATTCTTGTGTGTCCTGATAACAACCCCAAACCCCACAATCATAGTTTTTTGTCCAGTCCAGGGAGTACAAATAGTGTAAGGATCTCTCCTCCCCGTAGGCTCTTTTTCATTAAACCACAACAACAACAACAACAACCACATAACATTATCTCTACCTTTGATACAGCTTTTCGCCCTGCTTGGAGATAAACAGAGAAGAGACTAGTACGGAGGTTGATAAAGTATGATGCTTAGTGTGGACGATGAATATCAGGGCAGGTGAAAAGACAATGGTGGGTTGGAAAATTCAACTCTTCAGAATTCATCTTGAATTATGCATGACATAGCTTCTAAGAGTTTATTAAGTTCCCATTCTTTAACCCTTTTTAATAGTTTCAAATATTTATTAGTTTCATATAAATTAGCAATTTCATCATTTGTTTCCTAGATGCTTTTAAACTCTACTTAAAATAAGTTGAATTTTTTCTATTCTCTAGGACTTTTAGTATATCATAAAGAAAAATGAGTACATTCAATGTCCCCCATTTTGGGTAACCCAAGGCCATATTATCTTTAGTTACAGCTCCTCACTTTTTCCAAAGACTTGAGAATTGAACTACTGTAATTATCATTCTTCACTGAGAACAAGAACTTCTTCAATGCCTTTATTATCATGTGCTTATAGAGTTTCTACACTGAATACCCAAGGTTATAATATACAGACAGGGCCCAGGAAAAACACAATCTTAGATATTTAAAAAGAATGACAAGAGGAAAACTGCCTGAATTTTAGCATACAAATGTTATGAAACAAAATAAACAAATGTCTCAACAAGATTCTCTGACAAAAGTAAAGAATAAACTGATAAACTATCAACCAAATTGAATGTACTCTCAGGACCAGAAAAGAACTCGTATCTACCCAAGCAATGTAGATAGTTAGGCCAAAAGGGTCCATGCTGGTAAAATTCAGGTGACTTCTACAGTGCAAGTAGATTATCCCTGCAGTCACATATTCATGTTCCAAAGCTGTTTATTAAAAAAGCAAAGCAACAACAAAACAAAACAAAACAAATCAAAACAAAACAGCCCTCACCTCAAAAGGAACAAGGAAATTTATTCTGAGCTAAACATGAATGACCATGTCCTCAGAACTCAGATTCAGTTTGCCCTAACATGTTCCAATGTGGACATGGTTATATGAGATTTTATAGTTAGAAAACAAAAGATAGTCATTAATTAAGGTAGCTTTCAAATACAGGGTTTGAGAACATGTGGCAGGCAGGTTTTGTCAAAACAGGGACATCTCTCCTGTAGGTTTCAGAAAGCAAAAGAAAGGCTTCAGCCATTAAGTTACAACACCTACCAAAGAACTCTACATGGATGATAAATAGAAATGCAACAGCTAAAAACTTTGACATAGGATGAATATTCATGATCTTAATTCAGACAAGTTTTCTTTGCCATGACAAACAATACATTATATAACAAAAACAAGATAAATTCTGCCTCATGAAAATGAAACAGCAGGATGAAAAAAAATCTGAGTGTGGTTACACATGCTTGTAATATCAGCATTCAGAAATTGGGGCAGGAAAATAGCAGATTTGAGGCTGTCCTGGGCTTCCTAGAAAAACTCTGTTTCAAAAAGAAAACAGAAATAAGTGAAAAGAGAAGGTACAGTATGGAATAGAATATTTCCAAATTTAAAGCCAATTTCCAGAACACATAAGGAGGGACTCTGAATTTTAATTATAAAACATGAGTAACTCAACATTAAAAATGCACAGGAACTTTATGTGTAACTCAGTCATAGAGTACATGTTTAATATATGTAAAGACCTGAGTTCAGTCCAAGCACCACCAACCTTTTTTTTAAAAGCATGTATGTTGGGAACTGTGATGATTTGAATGAGAATGGCGCCGTTAGGCTCATATATTTGAATGCCTTGTCCCCAGTTGATGGAACTTTTTGGAAAGAATTAAGATGTGTGTCCTTGTTGGGATGGTTTGTACCACTGAGGGGTGGGTTCTCTCTCTCTCTCTCTCTCTCTCTCTCTCTCTCTCTCTCTCTCTCTCTCTCTCTCTCTCTGTCCTCTGTCTCTCTGTCTCTCTCCTTTTCTTCTTTCCCCTCCACCCTCCTTCCTTTCCTCCCTCTAGTCTTCTTCCTCTCTCCCTTCCCTCGCCCTCCCTCCCTCTCCGCCTGCCTCCCTTCCTCTCTGCCTGATCAGATGTAAGCGCTAAGCTACTTCTCCAGCACCATGACTTCCTGCACATTGCCATATTCCCTGACATGATGATATTGAACTAGCCCTCTTAAACTGTAAGGAGAGCTCCAATTAAATGATTTCTTTTATAAAGACTGCCTTGGTCATGGTGTCTGTTCACAGCAATAGAACAGTAACTAAAACAAGCAGAAAATGCACAAATGTATAAATAGCTGTTTGATTCCTAAAAGATACACAAATGGCCAATAGATATCATAGGTACTTCATGGACTTTTGCTAAAACAACAACAATAAAGCATTGATTTATTTACTCGGGCTCACAAACTGACTAAAAGTAGAATGTCTGACATCTCTGCCTTCACTCTGGGCAGATGCCTGCTTGACTCTACATAAACAGAATATTCAAGAATGTCTTTCTAGAGAATTCTGTGTTACTACCATTCAAGGCTGAAGGGACAATGATGTCGTTGCTTTAACCCTGCAATCACTTTAGATTCCAATATGAGCAGACACTGTAGGACAGACCAGCCACATATGAAGGCATTCACACATGTTGGGGAGGCTATAGCCCCAAATAATCTTTATGTATGTGATGACTGATTCCCTCAACAATTCCAGGATTAATAACAGTGTCTTGCATTGAAGAATCAGAATGGGGACAATGATCAACTAGACCACACCTTGACTAAGATTATTGAAGTATACATATCTCTTTTTCCAGCTCCTTCTCTATTTAAATGGAAATCTTGTGCCAGTACCTTGAAACTGAACTTGGAATTACTGGAGGCTTTTTATTGATTATAAATCTACTTTCTGATTTTCACTACAAGTCTAGGCTGTTGGGATTACAGGGTTTGCTCCCTAAAATTCCAGTTACATCGTGTTTTAGTTGTTTTTCCTGTTGCAGTGATTAATTTCCCTGAGAAAAGTAACTTAAGAAGAAAGGTACTTTTGAGGCTCATACTTTGAGGATGCGCTCTTTATGACAGGTAAGTCCTATGGTCAGGAGGTTGAAGAAGTTGTCACGTTTTATCTTTAATCAGGAAGCAGAGAACAGTGTGTGCCTGCTCTCAGCTCATATCTATCTTTTTATACAGTCCAGGGTCCGCACCCAGAAATGATATCACCCTCTGTGGGCAGGTCTTCCACCTCATTAATCTAATCTAGGTAATCCCTCCTAGGTAAATCCAAAGACTTATGATAATTCTAATGATAATTCTAAATCTTCTAAAGTTGGACATTTCATTATTAACAATTAAGCCAACCCCTTGTCAACTTGACACCCAAACACTTCACTTTAAATCATAAAATTACACTTCTTCTGCTCATGTTACAATGCAAAATAAGTTCAACTTCAAAGCATAGTCTTTTACAACAGTTGTAAAGTCCAAAATTCACATTTTAGACTCAGGACAATCTCTTAACTGTGAGCTCCTGTGAAATAAAAAATTTTAAAAGTACCCATTTACATAACATATAATGATGCAGAATAAATCATTTCCTTTCCAAAATAGATGATTGGAGCATAACAAGGAATGATCAAAGCAATCAAGTCCAAAATCCATTGGGGAAAATAACAAATCCTAGTCTACCATTTCAAGATGAAATTGGCTGGGCTCCAAAGGGTTTAATTAGCCTTACCCATCCAGCGTAGCCTCTCTCTTGAACCTGTTCCTCTCCACACCTGCAGCTTTACTTAATGGCTAGCCCATGGTTATGGTATCACCAATATCCTGGATTTTTTTTCATTCCAACTTCAGTTTCACCCTCAGAGTGTCACACAATGATTTCTCAAAGGCCCTCATTTTAGGGACTTAGACTCTGCCATCCATTGCCTGGTCTCATTTGTTCTCTGAAATAGTGGAACAGGATCTCTCACTCTCTCTCTCTCTCTCTCTCTCTCTCTCTCTCTCTCTCTCTCTCTCTCTCTCTCTCTCTCTCTCTCTCTCTCTCTCATCTTTCTTTCATGTCTTCTAAATCAGTACCATACAGATGATGCTACCAAGTTCTGCTGCCAGCATCAGGTGTATCCTGTCTGCCTGACCACAACTTTATTATAATCTGTGTGCTGACCCTAGGGAAACACTTCACTAGACAGTCGCCTCTGAAGACCAGGAAACGCCTTCAGTTTAGGCTTTCCTCCTTCAAATGAACTTAGATCTTCATAAGATGTAGTTTTTGCCCTTAGGATACCTTTTGATGAGCTTTTACATAGAACACAAGTTTCAATACCTCCTTTGCCCATTTGGAGAGATCTACCCAGATCCTTCTTGCCCAAACATCATTCTCAGCAATTATACAACCATACTCCACTTTCATCTGCCCAAGCCATTGGCTATAGCCAATGAATCAGTATTTAATCACACCTTTGGCCATTTCTCTTTCCAAGAAAATTGTATGGCCATGTTTATTATCTGAAATTCTGCCCATTCTGAAGATTTTTCTTGACCAGTATCTTTCAGGGGTTTCCAAGAAAGGGTGATAATGTCTTACCTGCTCAATTCTGGGTGGTATTCTTGCCTACTATGCAGACACATCTATAAACCAGTCCTAAGTTTTCTCTAGCTCAATAACTGATCATAAAACACCCCCCCATGAAGCCATGAGTGCATGCTTAGGGACGGAAGGCATTACTGAAGGAGTAAGAATCCTAAGCCTCCCCAAAAGCACTTGGACCGCATCATTATGCAATTTGTTCATGCCTTCGGTATGTACTTGGGCCTGTTCACATACATACCACTTCCACTTAATGTTAGATTACTACTGTACATGTCCAACTTTGTGGTTTGGTGGGTGAGATAATAACCAGCACATTGTGGCCCTCTCAGGTCACATGGTAAGTTGGTTACTCATACCAGGACAAGAGCTGCTTCTCAAAGGGAGAATAGTTGTCTGCAGATAGTATCAGGGCCCTGCTTCAAAATCACAAACGTCCCCTCTCCCTGTTATTCAGCTATGGGACCTACAAAGGCTACAAATAGCCCCCATATCTACCAATGACACCTCAAATAACAGTAGGTTTACTGATCATATGGTACAAATAGGCCCATGTGTTGGGTATTATCAATTGTTAGCTAACCAGAATCTAGAATAATTTAGTACATAAGCCACTAAGCATGCCTGCGAGGGATTATTTAGATTAGATACACTCTAGGCGTCTCTAATAATGATTGCCTTGAGTAGGGCAATTGAGGCTAGAGGAAATACCCTGAATATGAGTAGCACCATCTCATAGACCAGGATCATACACTATATAAAATGGAGACAGTGACCTGAGCACGAGGCTTTGTCACTCCCTGCATCCTGACTATGAACATTGTGTGACAGGCCACCGCAAGCTCCTGCTTCTATGATTTCTTAATCATGAGGAATTGGACCCTCAAACTGTGAACCAAAGTAATTTCTCATTTAAATTGCTTTTCTTGGGGTGTTTTATCACAGTAACAGGAAAAGTAACTAAGACTTGTTCTCTTTTGGTGGTGAAAGATACCAGGTATAGCGTATCTTTCAAATTAGAAATGATATCTCTGCATGTCCCATACATATGGATATGTGACTAGATCTCTCCCCATTGACATGCGATGTGAAGATACTTGTGTTCTAAGTAAATGTTCAAAAGGTGTGCTGAGAGCCAAGTTCCTTCTTTCAGAAGCTACATCTTGTGAAGATCCAAATTTATTTAAAGGGAAAAATAGTCTTTCCGGACTCATAGAAATTTTGTTGAGGTAGAACATTCCTTGAACTGTGGGTGGATTTATGTCCTGTTCTCTGATATGTATATGCTTGACATCAAGTCCAGAATTGTTATTAACTCCTGCTTACTCAATCCAGTCATCATTAATTCCATCATCATAATGGACTCCTTCATTTTCCACCATAAAAATGTCAGCACTTTGTCCTTACTAGCATAGATAATTATTCTGGGTATGGATTTGCCTGTTTTGCATATAATGATTTCACCCAAACTATGGTAACACATAGGCACATGAAAAGAAGTTCAAAACTATTAGCAATTTCAAATTTAAATCAGAAACACAAACATCACAATATAGAGATAGAAAATAAACAAAATATTGACAAAATAAACTTTGACAAGGAAGGAGAGAAACTGCATCTCTCACATCTTACTGGTAACAAAGTAAAATGTTGTACTCACCTGGGAAATGTATTGACAGTTTGTCATAATGTTAAGCATAGAGTTATCATTTGGCCAAACACTTCTGCTCCTAGGTATATGCACAAAAGAATTGAAAATGTATAAGCATATAGAAGTAAAGAAAAATGTTATAGCAACATCATTCCTAACAGCTAAAAACATCGATGCCCATCAACTTGTAAATAGAGAAACTATATATTTATTTGACAAAAAAGGAAGAAGTGCTGAGCCATACTCTTGTATAGTAAATTTTAAAAACATCATATGTAGTGAAAGATAACCACAAATATTGAATATTGTTCAATTCATAATAAATAGTGATAACACCAAATCTATAGAGGCAGAAAATGTTAGTGGTTGCATGGAGCTAGGAGAAGAGTAGAAAGGGAAGATGATTGGTAATGGAGATGGGTTTCCTTTAGGGATGATGAGAATGCCGTAAAATTGGATAATATTTGCCCATCCGTATTATAGGGATGAAGGACAATTCCTCTCTATTCCTTTCAAGTTTTTTAAGTAAACTGACAAAGGGATTTAAGTGGAGAAGAGGCAAACAAAAAATTACTAATGTACAAAAATGATTTTTAAAAACACATAGCATAGAGGAAATGGTAACAATGTGCCGGTTGCACACTAGGTCAAAATTACTGAGAAATGTGTATGCTATTTTCAAAAACTTATTTAGAAATATCTGTGTATGAGGAGAGAAATAGGGACTATCAGGTGATCAGTAAATGATTCTCAAGGGAGTTTGACGAGTTTAGGGAAGACACTGGTGGCCTAGGATAAAGTCTGATTGTCCTACTTGTTAGACAATTACTTGTAAATGATCTTTGGCACCAAAATAAAAGACAAAGAACCAGGGTGAAATTCTGTCTAGGTGTGTGTAATAGAATTTAGATTCCTTTACTATGTTGTGAATTTATTTGATAGAACTCAAAAAAAAAAAAACCAAAAAGCGGGTTTTGTTTTGTTTTTGTTTTTTTTTGGACTGAGGACCAAACCAGGGTCTTGAGCTTGCTAGGCAAGCACTGTACCACTGAGCTAAATCTCCAACCCCTTGTTTTTGTTTTTATTCCTGTTTGGAAGTCTAAACTTTATGCAAACAAGGAGGTATCAGAATAATGAGGCTTTTAGCAACTGTTTGCTGCTTTCTACTGTCCTGCAAAATGGTGTATGAGGACGTCTAATACTTTGTTTGTTTGTTTGTTTATTGGTTATTAGAGACAGGTTTTCACCCTGTAGCTCTGGCTGGCCTAGAACTCACAAAGATTCACCTTACTCTGCCTCTCACGTTCTAGGATCAAAGGTGTGCACCACCATGTCCAGTGAGGGTGCTATTTTAGGGAGGCAATCCCTGGACTCCTTTACTATGAATCTATCAGGACTATATGGTTAGATAATTTTCATGGATGGATTATATAACACACAGGTATATATCTCAAGAACGCTGCTAAACAGAAGTAATTACATATTATAAAATAATAACATTGTAGTCTATGGTTCATAATGTACATAGAAATCATTATGCACAATGCTAGAGAAACGAGAGTACTGCACCATTGTAGGATTTGTTGCAATGAAAAACAAATGCAAGGACAACGTATGTAGTATATTTAGAACAGCACTCCTGCGCTACATTTTAGTCTACCCAGCGTGTCCATGTCTTTAATTAGGTTATTGTTGACTTTAATTCTTTTTAGTAAGCAGATAATGGTAGGTAAAGTGCTTTAATGATTGTCACTCACTAGGCTCACAGCTGGGTAAGCTGATTGTTCACGACCTACCCCCTACCATGGCCAGCGTGGCAGCTTCCATCACATGAAACTTAGCCAAGACAGAGGAAGTTTCCTGACAGTACCAATTTTATTTCTCCACGTACTGTGACTTAGAGGTGTGGTGTCTTCAGCAATAGGTCTCACCATCAAGTTCTGATGACAACCAAGAGCAAGGACAATAATGGTAGCTTGTCTTTGGTTACCTTGTGGGTTCTTCTTTCGTCCACCCTTCTCCACCTTTTTTCTTCCACACTTTCAACCCCCTAGCCCTAGACAGGAGATAGGGAAAAAAGGGATACAGGGGAAAGGGCATAACATTATAGTTAGACTACTTCCTGCTGGTTAGGGATGTAGAGTTCCTTAAGGCAAATTTGATCTTTGTAGTCAGATTATCTAATTTCTTTTTGTTTTTTCTTTGTGCATGACTACTTAACAAACTTTGAGTAACAACAACCAAGCAACAACCAACCAACGAATCCCCACACGTCTCTGGGTCCTTGCATTTTTATACTCTCTGAAAAGTCCTCAGAGTTCCAACTGTCACACACTTGCAGAAACTATCTGCAGCTGACAAAGATCTGTTAGAGCACAAGGCAAACCAAAATCAGGTACAGTGGACATAGCCCCATATTTCGCATCTGGGATTAAAACTCCAAAAGTGTCACTGTGGACAGCCTGTAATGTTTAGGGGGAGAGTCGTGAGGACACCCCTGACCAACAACTTGATGGGATGTATACCACATCTGGCACTGGACTTTTTATTTGGCATCTGTGGCTTATGAGAGAAGCATTATCCTCTGTGGAGCATAACTCCAATTAAACACCTCCATATCAGATATATGTAGAGGAGAGTAGGTTTCCATACACCTTTTTTAAACATCCCTTTGGTTTGTTATTTCTCCTCCCACCCCAGCCTTTTCTGCTCCATCTTCCATCCTAAATTTCCTTCTTTTCTTTCTCTCTCTCTCTCTCTCTCTCTCTCTCTCTCTCTCTCTCTCTCTCTCTCTCTCTCTCATGCTTTAATGAGTTGTGAGTTATTCAAGCAAATTATCTTGAAATAGAGATCAGGGAACTTTCAAATTTATAGTACCCCCAACTAGAAATGGGAGTAGCCTGAGAACCTCATCTGTAGCTGGCATATGTAGGTTGAAGTGTGTCTTCTGAGATAGAATTTTAATTTGTAGGGTCTTCCCTTACAGGCAACACCACTGACACTAGGTTTTTGTTACAGGCTCACTTCACGGAGTTCAAGAGGCCAGAAGTCTCCAGAGGTTTCTGGAGGAGGCTGATAGAAATGTATAGTCTGTATTGATAAGATAAGGAACCCAAATCAGATGCAGGGGGAAAGCTGGAGAAGCAGACCATTGTGGGTGTCACAGGTTTAAGAACAATGCTTCAGAGTTCACCCCAGTTGCAAAAGCAAAAAGGAAGAACCAGGAAGATTCAGATAAAGCAATTGGCAGATGAGTGGATGGCAGGTCTGAGTTGGTAAACAGGAGAACCAAGTTGATGACAGTTGAGTACTCTGATGTTCTCTGCCCATAGGTCGTTTACATTTTTATTGTTTTATTTTTGAGATTGAGTTTCTACGCATAGCTCTGGGGTCCTGGAACTCACTCTATAGATTAGACTGGCTCCACCTCACAGAATTTCTCCTGCTTCTGTTTCCCTAGTGCTGGGATTAAAGGTGTGCATCACTACTGCCCAACTAAGAAGACCCTTTCTGTAAGGGTTCCTATTGTGCCACAATGCCCAGATGATCCTTGATTTAAAAGCAAGGCATAGAGTGATTTCAACTGCCATCCAGTTTGTACTGAAGAAACAGTTGGTGTGTCACGGACATTTGATATCAGAATGGCTTTGGAAGATACTTCTTGGGTTGAAAAAACAACTAGGAGGATCTCCATAGTCACTGGAGGTGCAGACTTTGTAAACTATGTGCTTGTTAGTTTCACAGAGAGCTGAGAAAGATGTAGTTATGTGGATACTTTCTGGGATCAAAATCTGAACAATTTATACTCCAGAATATTGTAGGAAACAATAGAGCAATTAGCAGGCAATTAGTGTAGCTTAGAACTTCAATGTGGTCAAGGAACTGAGCACTGTGGTAAAACTGCCCTTATCTCAGGGAACCTCTGCGTTTAGCCAATGCTTTGCTTCTGAGGGGATTGTATATGTCGCTTTACAAGGTGTATGCACAGCTTTTGACTAAAACAATTCAGTTAGTTATACAGAAACAGCAACAAGATCCACATGTGGAAGGAGAAATATAGTTGCCATGAAACATTTAAAATGTCTTGTTTACCAACTAGGGATGGTATCATGTGCTTGTAGTAATCTCAGTGCTCTGGAAACCGACGCAGGAAAATTGAGTATTTGAGGCCAGTCTGGGCTACATAGCAAAAGTCAGTCTGAAGAAAAAAAGCAGCTTCCAAACAGTTATAAAACTTATCAGTAAGATGGTATGATAAAAAGCAGATGACAGAAACTGCCTGCGACAGGGACCAGATGACAAATTTAACAAAAACTGAAAGATATTTATTATAAATATTGCCAACATAGAATAATACTCCTTTCTTAAGAAAAATAAAATAAAATGGCTTGTGTTGAATCAAATACAAGTGAAAATAAATGGATGGAGTTATGACACCTAAAGAAATTTAGTAACAAAAATTATTAAAGTAAAACCATACGAAGCCTCAACCTGATTAAGCACTATAGTGACTAGAAAATGGCTCTCAGCTTTGTCACCAGTTATGCGGCTACAAGATAGAAATGGTAAGTAGGTAAGTAGGAGGAAGAAGCTTGTCTAATGCTGCCAGTCCTGATGAAAGCTTATGGGTTGGACCGTCAGTCCTACTGGCCTTATCCTTCCCAGCCCTAAGAGCTAATGGCCTATTGCTCCAAAGTTTAGAAGCAAGGGGTTTGTGGTTCTAAGCACTCAGGCTGATGGCTTCCTGTGTAGGTTTTAAATACTAGCAACCCTGGTAGCTGCTTTGCAGGCCTGAGAGTCTAGTGCTGTAGGGAGTGGCAGCAACCAATTTGCCAAGTCATGAGTTATATTTTTATGGTCTAAGATAGGTAGCTAAACATGCAATAGAAACAAAATTTCTATTGGTTTCCAGGGACAAACATTTCCCATTGAGGGAAAAGATAAAGCTAGGCCATCTTTAGTTAGATTTTAATAGTAATACCTAAATAGTTACACGTTGAAGCAACACATCTATCGGTCAGAAAGCCAGCTGCAGAATCTTCTAGTGACACAGTTTCTGAACAGTCTTCAGCTCTGGGACATTCAACTCCTATAGAGCATAAAGTTACATTAAGCTAGGGTTTCAGGATCCTTGTTTTAAAGACTGGATACCACCCTAACTCTGTCAGCAATGGAAGTCCACAACTTCTTACCTTCAGTTCTTCAGAGCCTTTCTCATCTTGGCTACCTCTATCCCCACTTCTAGAACTCAATGGAACACTTCCTGTCTTCCACGTCTTCCACCACCACGTTTATGGCTACTGCAGTTCCATGGCTTCTGCACTGTGCTCTCCATGTTACTGGCACTGCATGGTCCACTCACCACAAGGATCAAAAGACTACGGAGAGAAGCCTTTTCTTGAGAATAATTCTACAACTTGGGAAGTTGTCTCCTAACTGCCTTAAAATGTGAGCAACAGACTGCTTCTATGGTCAGAAGTGATAGTGCCAAGCGTGCAGCAAGGGTTTTTACACTGATCATTGCACAGCCTTTCAAGAAAATAAAGGTTTGCTTACAGTGCTTATAGTACATGTCATATAAAGACTGTGTTTACAACTGTTACAGGCATTCTGCTGGGGTACCTGGTGAGGTGTTCCCCATCTGACCAAAGAGAAAAAGGCTATTAGAGTTCACTCTGATTTAGAATGGCCAGAAATCTTCTGCTAGCTATTTGCAAGAGTTGGAGCCAGATTAATGCCTTTTGGAGCTTGAGTTGAGCAAGCAGCTGTGGTTCCAGTATAGCTTTCTTAAAATATCCATGAAGTGTCCAGAGCAGCTAAGTTACCACGAGGCCAATCCAGCCAGCTGCTAAAGAGGGGATTTAAGCTTACATTCCTCCTGTCAAAGTAGTCAGACACCATGGGAACATCTCACAGTTGTCAACTGGGAAATGAAGCCACCTTAAGACCCAACATTTTAGCTTATTTCAATGAAAGATAAACTTAAAAGGGCCAAAGGCCTATCATCGACATTAGCAATGCTTTGATAGTATTTCAAAGAGCCTAACACCTGCCCCAGTATCCCAGGGAGAGATGTTTCTCTTTGATCAACCCCAATGTTAGCCATGGAAAGGCAAGACAAAGCACCTATGGTTGGAAAAAAACACAGTAAAAGTGTTTGTTCAGGCTGCTAAACCTTAAAATTCCTGTTAGGGGGTACCTTATAAACAACTTCTTTCCTCACGGTTATTGAGGCTGGGGTAATCAAGGCAAAAGTGCCTGCAAATTTGATATGTTGTGACAGTTCAGTCTATGGTTCATAACACCTTCTAGCCACACGCTCAAATGGTAGAAGTGACAGACAAGACCCTTCACACCGTTACAACAGGCTTATTCCTTCATATTGTTCTTCTCTGGGGGCTGTCATTGCTTAGTATGTGGAAGGTTTCCAGGCTCCACTCCTAGAACAAAAATAATTAACAATATTGTCAACAAATAACGTTCTGTTCTCACAACCTAAATAACCCCTAAAACAGTGTTTTTACCTTTACCAAATGGTAATTAATTAAGTTCAGTATATGAATTTTGATGAAACACAAGCCTTCTGAAAAAGCATCCTCTACTCACAGATGGCATGCATTTATATAGAAAACCATAAGGAATCCACTACAAGGGATATTAAAAACTACCAAATAACTAAGACTACACATGGACAGACCCATGGCTCCAGCTGCATATGTGGCAGAGGGTGGCCTTGTTGGGCACCAATGGGAGGAGAAGCCCTTGGTCCTGCCAACTGGAACCCCCAGTTCAGGAATGACAAGGGGAGTTGTTGGGGAGGAACACCCTTATAGAAAGAGGGGGAGGGATGGGATAGGGGGCTTATGTCTTGGAAACCGGGAAAGGGAATAATATTTGAAATGTAAATAAAAATTATCCAAGAAAAGAAGAAAATATAAATAAATAAAAGTTGATAAAATTAAAAAATACTACCAAATAGTTCAGTGAGTTGGCACTGCATGGTATCAATAGACAAAAATCAAATATATTTCTATGTATTTTCAATGTAATAAGTCCAAGTAATAAGTGTTGATGTGGGTTAAGAAAAATGGAAACATTCATACTTCTGGTGAGGATGCAAAATGGCAGTTCCTCCAATGCAAAATACACACTTCTCAAATGGTCCAGCAATTCTACTTCTATATCTGTGTGTATTCAAAATAAATTATATTTACCTAAAAACATTATGTGAAAGTTTAAAACACCAATATTCATAATACCTATAAACATGAAAACAACCTAAACATTAACTGATGAATGGACAAAAATGTAATGATTTCAGATGATGGAATATTACTTGCCATAAAGATGAAGTACTTTACATTCTATACTATGGATGTATCTTGCAAATGTTGTGGTAAGTGAAAGAAGCTATTCACAAATGACCGTAAGTCACATGATTCTATTTATATTAAATGGAGACAAGAGGTAATCCCATTAAGATAGAAAGTAGATCAGTGATTGGCTATGGCCACAGAATGGCACTAGGCAGAGTCATGGTTAAAAGGTATGAAATTCCTTCTTGAGTGATGAAATTTTGTAAAATTGGCAACGGTGGTAATTACAGATTATCTGTGAATATACAAATATATATATATATATATATGCTTAATGAATGATGTGTTACATTGTTAGCATCTTAATAAAGCTAGTTTTAAGAGCCAGAATGCTGTTGACTATAGTCCTGGAGATGTAGTCTCATTAATCCCAGAGCTCAGGAGACAGATAGGCAACCTGAATTTAAAACCAGCCTGAGCCAGATGGAGAAATTCTGTCTCTTAACCAAATTGAAAAAACATGAAAATAAAACCAGAAATATTGAAAATAAACCCAGTAATATGAAGGATACAGAAGAGAAAGAGGCACAAAGGGAGAGGGAGAATAAGGATAAGAAATAGTAATAAGCAAGAAGACAAACAATAAAATTATAAAATTCATTAAAAGACACAAACTGTCAAGCTCACTTTAAAAAAAAAGAAAAAGAAAAACTGAAGAGTGGTAATATCTACCAAGTCTGAAAGAAATCAAAAACAAACAAATAAACAAACGAAAACCCAAAACCCCGCGTCATACACTGTGTGATTCCCATGGTACAAACCACAGACAATTTCAAATATCAATACATAATCACTTAGTAAAAACTTAGCAAGAGATGGTGACCATTACTTCTCACTCCTTGTTATAAGACAGCTCCTTCACATCACCACCTCTACCTTTAAGAGTAAATTATTTAAAAATCTTCCAAGCTGGGGCACGGTGCTGCACACCATTAATCCCAGCATTCAGCACACAGAGCTCGGTGAATTTGTAGCTCTTCTGGTGAATATAGCAAGTTCCAAGACAAATCCTACATAGATTCTGTCTCCCTACCCTTCCCAAATGAAATGTAAAGAAAATTCTAAGTTCAAAATCGTCACTGGTGAATTCTATCAAGCAGTTATGGGTGAATATAATATTAGTTTTAAACAATTATTTGAGAAAGTGAAAGGTGAAGCCTCTTTTATTTATAATGAGATACACATTGCCTTGATACAAATATAGAAGCTCTACAAGAGAAGTAGCCCCCTCATGAATAAAAATATGAGAATTCTTTTTGGATATTAGTTTTTTATTTGTTTGGTTTGGTTATTGAAACAGTGTCCTACAATGCAGTCCAGGCTGGTTACAAATTCACCAACCTCTGGCCTTAGTGATTGGATTACAATCATATTTGGTTCATGTGCAAAAGTTCTTAATAAAAATGAAAGGGAATTGAATCCAGCAATACATCAATTTATCCTAACCAGATTGTAAGAAGGGTTTAGTACTTGAAAGTCAATATAATAAACAATTGAGAGAAGAAAAAAAATGTAACTTTCTCAATAGATAACAGATGCAATTGTGTTCAAATCTCTCAAGACACCTGCACTATAGTTGATTGGTAGATCACATGTTTATATGAGGTTCTGGATTTGTTCCTCATCAGGAAAAGCTTTGAAAGACTGCTGAGGAAGCCTGAAGGCCAGCATTGGCTTTGATACACTAATGGGCACCACAGATAGCCATTTGTCTTTTCTGCCAAAATGACTTCTTTTAGTAGAGGTGAACCAGCTTCAAAAATACCTGAGGACTACAAGTGCTGGCTTTTATCCAAACACCAAAATTTGGGGAAATGGCGTTTCTTTTGGACTTGACAGTTTATATAGTAAGTTCCAGGCTAACCAGAGCTATACATAGAAATGCCACCTCAAAAAGATTCATAAATCATATTAATAACATGTAGCCTTGATATGCTGTGTTGAAACACTTTACCTTTGTAACCTATTTCTAAAAAACACATAAATCCAGTTTCACCATGGGAAAAACACCAGAAAGTTTTCTGACCTGGGACAGTTACAAAACACCAGATCAGTACAATCATGAAGGAGTTCAAAAGCAAAAAAAAATAAAAAAGTAAAATGACAGAATTAAAAGTGACTCAGCACTGTAGAAAGGAGGATCTTACAACAGAAAAAGAATATTCATTAAAAAAGGACATTTCAATAAATTGGTTAAAATGGTAAGATATTAACAATAAGAGAGACATGATATGATGTACACAGGAACGCTCTGTACTTTCTTTTCAATTTTTCTATAAAGCTCTAGGTATTCTCAAAAACAAGTCTATTTTAAAATGAAAGAAAAGGCCATATCAAAAGAGAAATGACACAGCAAAACCTTTGTTTTGATACCTTTAATGGCTCTTAAAGGGGGAGGGGTTCCATTATCATTTTAAATAGACACAAATTATGGGCCTGGTCCTTCTCCTGTCATCTAATATAATGGCTGAGGATATTTGGGGGTGTTTAAGAACCCCCAAGTTGGAGACTAGCAATGAGTTTGCTGGAGCCCAGGAAGATAGGACAGCCCAAGTGAAGTTCTGTGTTCCAGATTTACCTGGAGTCCAGGAAGTGCTCTGATTGCTTCAATTTGGAGAATGCCCCAATTCAGCCAACTTTTATTCCTAAAAGAACCCTGGTTTCTGTGGTGGCATGTGAAGGAAAAGCAGTCTAGACTTGCTTTTACAATAGGCTGACCTGACTTCTAGGGAGGCTCGTGTGTGTGTGTGTGTGTGTGTGTGTGTGTGTGTGTGTGTGTGTGTGTGTGTGTGTGTGTGTGTGTGTGTGTGAGAACTCAGTTGGTGCCTAATACCATGAATTCTGCCCAGCCCTCCAGTTTGCTACTGGCTTCCATACATGGGCCTGTGGACCCACCTTCTCTGGCCCGTGTGTTTCAAAAGCTCCAGTTGCTACAACCCCTTCTCCAGAGCCTTGTTCTCTGGAAACATGCATGTGTGCATGTGTGCGAGCGTGTGTGTGTGATGTGTGTGTTTCCACACCTCAGTTAACAGCAAGTAAAATAGAGAAGACTCATGCCATTGCATTCCTGTTTGGACCCCCCCTCTCCTAAGCCAGGTTTGGGGGATCGGGAACGCCACGATGGAAGGAGAGCAGAAAGCCCAAAGGCTGGGCAGGGCCTGCTTCAGTGAACAGATCATAGTCTGACAGCAAGAGCTGCCACCATGATGTGTCTTTAGGAGAGAATTCAGAGGAAATGCAGAGGAATTGAGCAACAGAGCAGCCTTGGCTGGAGGAACCCAGGCAGACAGGTCCTGCTGTGAAAACAAGGGGGGTAATTAGAGGAGAACAGGCTCTGTTCCATGCCACTGGGGCAGGAAGCCCCTGGGCAGGGAAATTCTCCTGGACTCCCTCAGATTCCAACAGAGCAAGTCAGGGGCCTAGAGACTGTTGCTATGGCAGCAGTTTTCCAGGCTGACAGCCTCTCCTCTGCATGCATGGCTGCTCTGTCTGTATTCTGATACCTTTGGTGCCTTCTTCCAGAAAAGGCATTTTATCCTGCCCTTGCTGTGTGTAAACATGGCTTGAACCATTCAGGAGCAGTTTTTTAAAAAGTATTTAAGTGCAAAATTATTCCTGCCACAATGCCTAAGTGCTGTGTTTTACGTTGTTTCTTTTCAGTGATTTGTGTCTAATCCTTCACAGATGCTAGGTAAGTATTCTACTATTGAACTGTGTTAGCAGCCTCTGTCCATTCTCTCTCTCTCTCTCTCTCTCTCTCTCTCTCTCTCTCTCTCTCTCTCTCTCTCTCTCTCCCCCCCTCCCCCTCCCCCCCCTCCCCTCTCCTCTCCCTCTCTCTCTTTTCTCCTTTGTCTAAGAATGTGTGTGTATGTGTACACATGTGCATGTATGTATCCATGTGGGTACAGTTTCTTTCTCCTGTGTAGGTGTGTACAGCTCAAGCAACCATTTCATGTACTGAGCCAGCTCCCCCAAAACCCCATACCCCGGTTTGACAACACATTTTGGGGGAGGGGATAGTATTAGATTTTATTTCAAATTTGTATAAGGTATAAAAACAAATAGATTTTCTCACGACAAAGCAAAATTGAATGAACCATTTCTTAGCCCAAATAAGACATTAGTAACGTGTATAACTGAAACAAGTTTATATCTTTGAAGCTAAAGCAAAATAGTAGATGAATGCATTAAAAACTTTACATCCAGACATAAACATATGATGATTTCATTGGCATCCTATTCACCCTATTATTACATTTTCCATTATTAGTTAGCACCCATTTATAATAGATCCATTCTTTTATTCTATTTCTCCTTTATTGAAAATACGTTTTCCATACAATTCTGATTAGAGCCAAGCCCCTAGTGACAGGCTGGCCATAGACGCCCCAGAGTTTCTTTGGCTATCATGTCACACTGCACAGGCAGGCAGAGAACACCTAGAGGCCTGCCAGCCAAATAGCCTGTCCCAGCGGGAGCCACTAAGATGTGAAAATATATGGTTGAGAGATGAGAGAGAAGAAGAAGACTGCTTTGAGCATTGTGAAGAGAGGCAGAACTGGAGACTTGAGGGTAGAGTGGAACAGCCTGATGCCAGTATCCTGCCCCGCCACCTGATCCACGGTGACATCACAGCCTTGATGCTGCTGAGAACCATATCTCAGTCCCTGGCCATACAGCAACAGGTGTCTGTGTCCATGTCCATGGCTCGTGTTACCTCTAAAGACCATGTGGACATCCCTGGTCTTGGCTGCCACCTGGCACCATGTTGATGTCCAAGAGTTGTGCAGAGCTGGCCCTGCCCCTCACTGACTGTGGCATCCTGTAGACCTAGCCTCACCCATTGCCAGCTAGAGCACTCCAGAAAGCAGTCTCTGCACCTCACCTAGGCAGCACAGGAGACCTGGCCCCAAGGCTGTGAGCACAGAAGAGCTGGTCCAGCAGCTAGTTTGCTATGAGGCGCTGTGAGCGTGGGAGAGATGGCTTCCTCCTGCCCCTGGACACCTGTGGCAGGCAGGAGAACTGGCCCTGAGGCCATGAGAATGGAAGAGCTGGCCCCATCCCTGCACAGCTGCAGCACTGGGTGAACTGCTGGAAAGGATGGTCCTTCAGATCCAAAGCTACAGGATCTCCATGACATAAGGCTAAGAGATATCAGAGGGATATCACAGGATATTAGAGAGGAGGTCTGATGAGGGTCCCATATTGATGGTATAGGGAAGCCATAGATCTCAAATCAGACCAAGGACTCATTGCAATGAACAGTTGCAAGTCAAGAAGTGTGGACAAAAGGGTACACTGTGGGACACACTGTGACACACTATGCTTCCACCGTGAAGTGTGTTTCATGTTTTTGTTTTGCTTTGCTTTGTTTTGTTTCTCATTTTCTTTTGTGGGGAAGGTTGCAAGGGCAGAGGGTGGATACAAAGGGACAGGGAGATGAGTGGGATTGGAGTGCATTATGGGAAACTCACAAAGAGTCAATGAAAATTTAGAAAAATCAGTATGCTCTCATTATGGTTTCCTGTCAACGAGGGTGCTGAGGGTACCTGGAAGAGAATGGAGGACAAGAGATGCAAAGAAGGACGCCAAGACAAGAGTCTGATCAAGGCGACAATTTATTTTTTCCCAAGGCTGAATTTATACCATAACAGGGGTAACAGAGGGAGGGAGCAAGTGGGAAACATTTGCGCAGGCCTAGGACAGAGTATTCGTGTGGTCAGCTGATGTCAACAGGATGTTGGTTTTTTCAGAAATGTTACAGGTCATCACATTGGGTATCTTGATGTCAGATGTATATCTCAGCAAGGTCAGAGCTTTATCATATCATTATTCATCCTGACCACCAGATTTGTATTAGTCTTCTGCAGCTGGCTGCGGGTTTTCCATGAACCCAGTGATACTTAACGCTAACCATAATAATAACATCAATAATGGAGGGTTTCAAGGGCATTGCTCCCAACAGTTTCCCTCTCCTCACCTCCCCTCCCACCTAGATCTTCACCTTTTTTATCTTTTATTTAAAAAACAAAGAAGCAAGCATCTAAAGTAATAAAATAAGATAAACCAAAAGACACAAATTGAAATAGGACAAAACAAACAAACAGAAGAAAAAGCACAACAAATATATAAAGATGCAGAGATACTCAAGTCCACACAGGAAGGAATCCTATACAAACATAAACCCAGAGGCTTCCTCCTGTAGTAGATAGGAACAAATACAGAGGCCCACAGATGGGCAATGGGTAGGGGGAGACAGACAGACAGACAGAGTGAACCTGTAAGGTTAAATTTAAAAAAAAAAGTCCTGACTTCACATTATGAGACAAAGAACCTCCATGGTTGCCATTGAATTGGTTTCTTTGGCTGGCCCTCTATCGCTGGGCATGAGGCTTGCTCTTAAGTGTGCTTTATATCCCCAGTGAAAATATGTTGGAGAAAAAGAATTTTTCATTTGTGAGCGGGTATCAATTTGAGATAGCTTCTGAGTTATGGATTGGAGCTTGTGTCTCCTTTTCCTCTCAGTCCTGGAATCTCAGGTGTCACATACCTGTACAGGTTCCTGTGAGTTCAGGTATGTGTCAGTCCTGCGCTGTTTAGAAGACCTTCTTTCTTTGGTGCCTTCCATCTCCTCTGGCATTTACAATCTTTCTGCCTCCTTTTCTTCAGAGTTCTGTAAGCCCTGAGGGAAGGGAAGGGAAGGGATAGAGATAACTATTTAGGACTGAGTGTTCCAAGGTCTCTCTCTCTCTCTCTCTCTCTCTCTCTCTCTCTCTCTCTCTCTCTCTCTCTCTCTCTCTCTCTCTCTCCATTGTCCATCTGTGGATCTTTCTATGTGTTTCCATCTACTGCAGGAGGGAACTTCTCTGATGATGACTGAACAAGGCATTGATCTATGAGTATAACAGAATGCCATCAAGACTTGTTTTATTGCTACATTCTTTTCGCAGAACAGTATTTGGTTTTACCCTAAGTCTCTCAGCTCTCTAGTACTTGGTTCTTGATTACCTGAGCAGTTTTGTGTATAGGTCCCATCTCATGGAGTGGGCCTTAAGTCCAATCAGATCTTGGATGGTTACACCCACAAGCTTTGCATCACTATTACACTAGCACATCTTGCAGGCCCGTCACCTCTGTAGATCAAAGGGTTTGTATAGCTGCAATAATCATGGTTGAGCAAATGTCTCTATAATAGGATGAATTGTCCTTTGGGCATATGCCTAAGACTGGTATAGCTGAATCTTGAGGTAGATCTATGTCCAGGTTCCTGAGGGACTGCCAAACTGATTTTCTTCATTTTTTAATGAAAACTTTTTTATTGGATATTTTCTTTATCTACATTTCAAATATTATCTCCCTTCCCGGTTTCCCTATGGCAACCTCCTATTCCATCCCCCTCCCACTGCTTCTATGAGGGTGTTTCCCCACTCACCCACCCACTGCCCCCCACCTCCCTGCCCTGGCATTCCCCTACACTGGGGCATTGAGCCTTCACAGGACCAAGGGCCTCTCCTCCCATTGATGCCTTACAAGGCCATCCTCTGCTACATATGTGGATAGAGTCATGGATTGCTCTATGTGTACTCTTTGGTTGCCAGTTTAGTCCCTGTGAGCCCTGGGGTGTCTGGGTTGGTTGATATTATTGTTCTTTCTCTGGGTGTTGCAACCCCCTTCAGCTACCTCGGTCCTTTCTCTAACTCCTCTATGGGGACCCCATGCTCAGTCCAATGGTTGGCTGTGAGCATCCTCATTTGTTTCAGTAAGGCTCTGGCAGAGCCTCTCGGGAGACAGCTATATTAGGCTTCTGTCAGCATGCACCTCTTGTCATCCCCAATAGTGACTGGGTTTGGTGACTGCATGTGGGATGGATCCCCAGGTGGGGCAGTATCTGGATGACTTTTCCTTCAGTCTCTGTTCTACACTTTGTCTCCATATTTCCTCCTGTGAGTATTTTTCCCCCTTCTAAGGACTGAAGCATCCACACTTTGGTCTTTCTTCTTGAGCTTCATGTGGTCTATAAATTCTATCATTGGGTAATCTGAGCTTTTGGGCTAATATCCACTTATTAGTGAGTGCATACCATGTGATTTTGTTTTGTTTGTTTGTTTTTGTTTTTTGTGATTGGGTTACCTCATTCAGGATGATATTTTCCAGTTCCATCCATTTGCCTATGAATTTCATAAAGTCATTGTTTTTGATAGCTGAGTAGTATTCCATTGTGTAAATGTACCACATTTTCTTATCTATTCCTCCATTGAGAAACATCTGGGTTCTTTCCAGCCTCTGGCTATTATAAATCAGGCTGCTATGAACATAATGGAGCATGTGTCTTTGTTATATGTTGGAACATCTTTTGGGTATATGCCCAGGAGAGGTATAGCTGGGTCCTCAGGTCAAACTGATTTTCATAGTGGTTGTACAAGTTTACACTCACAAGCAGCAGCAATGGATGAGCTTCCCCTTGCTCCAAATCCTTGCCAGCAGGAACTATCATTTGTTTATTGATCTTGGCCATTCTGGCTGGTGTAAGATAAATATCTCAAAGTAGTTTTGATTTGCATTTCTCTGATGACTAATGATGTTGACATTTCTTAAGTGCTTCTCAGACATTTATGTTTCCTCCATTAAGAATTCCGTTTAGATCTGTATCCCATTGTTTAATTGAGTTATTTGCTTTCTTGATATCCAATATTTTACCTCCAATTTTGTATGTTACAAGTTTTAAATGTATTTCCTTATAAGTCTCTGGATTTCCTGTGTCTGTTGTCATCCCTAATTTTGCTAACTTGAATATTCTCTCTCCGTTTTTTAGTTAATTTCACTAAGGGGTTGTCAATCTTATTGATTTCTATCAAGGAAACCACTCTTCATTGCATGGATTCTTTGTATTTTTAAATGCTTGTTTATGTTGTATTGATTTCAGTCCTGAGTTTGATTATTTTTGCCATCTCCTCCACTTGGCTGTTATTTCTTCTTGTTGTTCTTGAGCTTTCAGATGTGCTGTTAAGTTACTGAGACCTTTCCAATTTTCTTTTACTGTAGGCATTTTGTGCTATGAACTTGCTTCTTAGAATAGCCTTCATTGTGCTCCATGAGTTTGGGTATGTTGTGTTGTCATTTTCATTGAATCCTAAAATGGTTTTTAACTTCTTTCTTAATTTCTATCTTATTATTTTTCATTTACTAAGAAAGCACTCTTAATATTATCTGGTCAGTTGGAACACAGCAGGAAAACTAACACTCCATACATAACCATAGCTTTTGCTACATTTTCAACTGTATGGTAGCTCTATCATATATATAAACATGCTTATTAACAGTTAGTATGTATAAATTTTCCCACTTTTCTGGATATTTTGACAATTGAAAACCAAATGCTTTTCTATTTTAATATTTACATAGGAGACTAAAATTTTAATCATAACTTGTAAAACTGAAGTTTTTAACTGATTGCTCATCATGTACAATAGGTAGTTTTTCAAAAAATATATATACAGGAAAAAGCTTTTTAAATTTCTTTATTGATGTTTTGTGAACTTCACATCATGGGCTAGAATCCCACTCATTTCCCAGTCCCTTCATATCTGCCCTCCACCCTTGTAACTCCCATCAAAAGAAAATAAAAAATAAACATTTCACCCAGTATATACCCTTTCATCCAAACATCTTACTTGTTGTTTATTTCAGACAGACATTGGTCTGGTTTGCAGCCTCTGGTTTCTGCTACACCATCAATACTAGATCCTCACCAGGACTCCTCTCAGATATCCTGTTGTTGCCCTGTGTCATGAGATCCTGCAGCTTTGGATCTGCAGGACCAGGCCTTTCTTGCATTCCACCAGCTCATAAATGGTGGGTGGGTCAGCTCAAGCCCAGAATTTGGGCCTGGGTGCTAGCTGAGTTGGTGAACCTGCCAGCTCTTCCATGCCCTCGCCAACAGATCCAGCTCTCCAGTGCCCACACCACCAAGGCCAGTTCTGTTGAATTCACACCACGAGGGCTAGCACTCCTGAGTTACCCAGGGGAGCAGCAGCAGGACTAGAGAGATAGCTCAAAACCAAAATAAACTAAAAAGCCCTTTCTAAAGGAGATCTAATCAATTTAGAGCCTGGTTTTTAAAACCAGATTCTGAAAACTATATAGGTCTAAATATGGGCTAAGATGTATTTATTTGAAATATGTAATGAACTTAAGCAATATTTTTCTTCTTTTTGAAGTTATACTGATTTGAAATATTATATGTCTGTGGATAGTAATATAAAATTATAATATATGTTGATAAATTTCTATAGCAGAGAGACAATATTTGACATGTTAAAGGAAAAAATCAAGAAAGAACATAATAATTTTCCTTGAGAAGAGAAAAAATATTAAATAGAAGTATTAAAGAAAAGAAAAGCATGATCAAATAAAAGACCATTAACTGAATAGAGCAAATGCCCTTTTTGGTATTTGAATGCATTTTTCCTTGTACACTCATCTAAGGCATTACAGTCATCATGAGTGCATTTTAAAATCTATAGACACTGGTGACTAAGCAGTGCTGAATTAACATCTCAGTCTAAACCACATAATTAACAAGTCACTTACATCTTAACTCATTGTTTATTCCTGAATGATTTTTCAGTGAACTTTCTAGTAATTTTCAAATCATGTAATAAAATCTCTGGTAGTAGTATTTTATTTTCCTGACTTGTATTTGAAAGGAAGAACTTAGCTATTTCATCTCCTTTGATCCTAGTATATTTGGGATTCTATAATACAAACATATGTATAGAAACTTAAAGGATCATATATTCTCCATACAGAGACATCGTTATCATTTAGTCTGTATCATTGGTATTCATTTGCAAAATGTTTTAACACTGTAAACATCACAGGTTTTAAGATTGGGTATGGGATATGTAGAAAGATTATGTATTACTGCAATGAAGCTGGTATAAGTCTACACAAGGCCTTGTAATGACAACAATCAATTTGAGGTACGAGCATATCAATAAAATTGCTTGACATCCACCATTTCTTGCTGACATGAACTATGTGTCATGCCTCCATAGACTTTGAAGATTGCATTGGCTGCTTTTACCAGTGGTTTTAATTATAAAACAGTAAGAGAAAAACTCTTAGGAGAACTAAAAGGTCACAATCTCCATGGCATCCGAGGATAGAAGTAACTCTATTATCATCAGTAAGAGGGCCCTGAGTAGATTCTCCTAAAATGACTGTTAGAAGAATGCCATTTTTCATCTCTTGATCTATCAGAGCTTTTCCATTTTCTGATGTCTATTTAATTACAGACTCATCTTCTTAAAGATGTGGCTAAAGTCCAATATAATCAAACCAAGAAGGCATAGTCAAATTCACATTTAATGTAACCGGTCAAGTGGACAGAGCATTAAGAGCTGTTATATCCCACTTTGCAAACTTATTATCATGAATATTTTTATGGGAACAATTTGTTCCTAGAACTTACCATTCAAACAAACACATTTTTCCTTATCTTACCCTGCAACATACCATGTGCTAACTATGAGTAAATTTTATAACTTTGGAACTTTTCTCAGACAATTATATATTCTTGTATTATATATTTTCCTCTCTACCAACTCCTCCTAGGTACTCCCCAACTCCCCACACATCCAACTCCATGCCTCTTTTCTCTTTCACTTTAGATAGCAAACAAGCAAATAAAACAAACAAATCAGATTTTTGTTTTAGAAAAAAAAGAAGTGTGTGCATGCACAAACCTCCCACACACACACACCCACACACAAGCCTAAAAGCACTACATCAGAAACCACAGTGTACAATAGACCAGTAATATGGTTTTTAATGCTCAAACAAAGCAATATGAGACAAAAACCTTCAAAAAATACCATTGAGTTAGCTTTAAATTGGCCATCTACTACTGGTCATTGGGCCTGTCCTTAAGTGTGGTTTATATAACCAGTGAGACAACATTGGAGAGAAAGAGTTTTTCCTTTATTACTTCTAACTGCAAAATCAGAAAACAAGTGTCCCCACCCTGAAAAGCTGCACTTAGAAATAAGAGGATGCTGCTCAGCCATTTGATATTCCTCGCTTGAGAATTCTTTGTTTAGCTCTGTACCCCAATTTAATAGGATTATTTACTTCTCTGGAGTCTAACTTCTTGATATATAGATATATAGATAGATATAGATAAGATATTAGACATCTATCAGATGTAGGGTTGGTAAAGACCTTTCCCCAATCTGTTGGCTGCTGTTTTGTCCTAATGACAGTGTCTTTTGCCTTACAATTGCTTTGCAATTTTATGAGGTCCGTTCTTGATCTTAGAGCATAAGCCATTGGTGTTCTGGTCAGGAAATTTTCTCCAGTGCCCATGTGTTTGAGGCTCTTCTCCACTTTTTCTTCTATTAGTTTGAGTGTATCTGGTTTTATGTGGAAGTCCTTGATCCACTTGAACTTGAGCTTTGTACAAGGAGATAAGAATGGATCGATCTGCATTCTTCTACATGCCGACCTCCAGTTGAACCAGCACCATTTGTTGAAAATGCTATCTTTTTTTCCCACTGGATGGTTTTGGCTCCTTTTTCAAAAATCAAGTGACCATAGGTGTGTGGGTTCATTTCTGGGTCTTCAATTCTATTCCACTGATCTACCTGCCTGTCTTCGTAGCAATAACATACAGTTTTGTTTTGTTTTGTTTTTTTATCACTATTGCTCTGTAATACTGCTTGAGGTCAGGGATGGTGATTCCCCCAAAAGCTCTTTTATTGTCGAGAATAGTTTTTGGTTATTCCAAATGTATTTGCAAATTGTTCTTTCTAACTCTATGAAGAATTGAATTGGAATTTTGATGGGCATTGCATTGAATCTATAAATTTATTTCATCAAGATGGCCATTTTTAATATTAATTCTGCCAATCCATGAGCATGGGAGATCTTTTCATCTTCTGAGATCTTCTTCAAATTCTTTCTTCAAAGACTTGAAGTTGTCATACAGATCTTTCACTTGCTTGGGTAGGCACACCAAGATATATTACGTTATTTGTAATTATTGTGAAGGGAGTCATTTCCCTAACTTCTTTCTCAGCCTATTTACACTTTGAGTAGAGAAAAGCTACTGATTTGTTTGAGTTAAGTTTATATCCAGCCAGTTTGCTGAAATTGTTTATCAGATTTAGAAGTTCTCTGGTGAAATTTTGGGGGTCACTTAAGTACTGTGGGAATCAGTTTGGCGGTTCCTCAGAAAATTGGACATTCCACTACCTGAGGACTCAGTTATACCACTCCTGGGCATATACCCAAAAGATGCTTCAACATCTAACAAGGACACATGATCTACTATGTTCATATCAGCTTTATTTATAATATTCAGAAGCTGGAAAGAACCCAGATGTCCCTCAACAGAGGAATGGATACAGAAAATGTGGTACATCTACACAATGGAGTACTACTCAGCTATCAAAAACATTGACTTCATGAAATTCATAGGCAAATGGATGGAACTAGAAAATATCAACCTGAGTGAGGTAATCCAGTCACAAAAGAACACACATGGTATGCACTCACTGATAAGTGGATATTAGCCAAAAAGCTTGAATTACCCAAGATACAATCCACAGACCACATGAAGCTCAAGAAGAAGGAAGACTAATGTGCAGATGCTTCAATCATTAGAAGGTGGAACAAAATACTCGTGGGAGAGACAACGAGTGGAGTAGAGACTGAAGGACAGGCCATCGAGAGAGTGCCCCACCTTGGGATCCATCCCATACACAGATATTAAACCCAGACACTATTGCTGATGCCAAGAAGTGCTTGCTGACAGGAGTCTGATATGGATGTCTCCTGAGAGGATCTGCCAGAGTCTTATTGATACGGATGAGGATGCTTGCAGCTAACTATGGGACTGAGCACAAGGACCCCAATGGAGGAGTTAGAGAAAGGACTGAAGGAGTTGAAGGGGTTTACAACCCCATAGGAAGAACAACAATATCAAGGAGCCAGACCGTCCCAGAGCCCATCAATCAAAGAGTACACATGGAGGGACCCATGGCTCCAGCTGCATATGTAGCAGAGGATGTCATTGTCTGGCATCAATGGGAGGAGGAGCCCTTGGTCCTGTGAAGGCTCATTTCCCCAATGTAGGGTAATGCCAGGGTGGTGAGGTGGGAGTGGGTGGGTGGGAAGGGGAACATCCTCATAGAAGCTGGGGGAGGGGAAGGGAGAGGGGAGAGGGTGGAACTGGGGAAGGGAATAACATTCAAAATGTAAATACATAAAATATCCAATAAGCAAAAAGAATTAAGAGGATGGAAACCAGACTGGCAGGGGTGAACTCTTGGATCACTCACATAATAAGCAAAATATATTCTTTTTACACAGAGTCAAAATTTCATGCTGAGATTTCTCCTGAGCATTTGGGCTTTTTCTTTTTGTTTGGTAATATTAGCAGGCTTTAAATGAATACTGTGTGGCTGGTGTTTTGGATAACAGAATCTGAATTCAAAGAATGAGAGAACATCTGTAACAAGATATTTGCCCCACTTGCAACCCCATAAGAACAACAAAACCAATCAACCAGAGCTCCCAGGAACTAAACCACCATCCGAAGAGTACACAGGGACAGTCCCGTGGCTCCAGCAGCATATGTAGCAGAGGATGGCCTTGCTGGGGTACCAGTGGAAGGGGAAGCCCTTGGTCCTGCCAAGACTGGAACCTCCAGTGTAGGGGAATGCCGGGGGAGGGGGCGGGAAGGATGGTGGTTGGGAAGGGGAAACACCCTCATAGAAGAAAGGGAGGAGGTTGGAATGGGGGCTGATGGCCGGGAAACTGGAAAAAGGAATATCATTTGAAATGTAAATAAAAATAGCCAAAAAAATATTATATTATTATATACAATATCATATTATAATATTAATAATCATTAATAATTATAATAACAATATTATATATAATAAGATTAATATATTAATATTATAGTTATAATATATTATTAATATTAGTAATTATTACTATTATATCATAATATTATTATATATTGTATATATATATATTTGACCCAGAAAAATGAAAGCTTCTATATTTAAATAATAATTTAAATGGTTTACAAAAGTGTATGAATGTGTTTTTAAAGTGAAGGGGGATGGCATTATACACTACAGTTTGAAGGGAATTCCTTTGTATATTTTGGTATTAACAAAAATATCCTTCCTATAAGCTATCTTCAATTGATAGACATCTGCAAATGAAAAATGAGTTTTCTCCAAGGGAGTCTCACTGGGGGAAACAAACACTCTTAAAGGTACACACCATGCGCAGGAGTAGATGGCCAGCACAAAACAAACTCAGTAGCAGCTTTGGAGGTCTTTCCCCCTCATAATATTAAGTCAAGGCATCACTACTACTACTACTACTACTACTACTACTACTACTACTACTACTACTACTACTCTTACTACTATTTTATGTTTTACCTTCCTTGTGTATATATTATGCTTCTGGTTGCATTTTTTATGGGATTCCTGTGTGTTCAATCCTGTATATTTTTGTGTATATATGCATTCTTTGTGCTTTTTCTTTGACTCTTTTTTTTCCCAAATTGATTGTTAGGTCCTATTCAAATTTGGTTTGTTTTTATTTTATGTTAGTTTATTATTATTCCTTAGAAGCTTGTTTGTGTTCTTAGGGATACAGAAAGGGTGTGAATGTGGATGTGGGAAGACGTGGGGAGGAACTGAGGAAATGGAAGGCATAAAGATGGAGAAAATATAATTAGAATATATTGTGTATAAGACAACTATTTTAATAAAAGAAAAGATACTGCTAACTAGGCATTGACAGGTATGTAGTGTCTAGACTAGAACAAAGAAAATGAAGAGGATTTTTGCTGTGTATTAAGCAGAATATGCAGTACTGTACAGACAGCTACAAATTCAGGGGGATGTAAAAATCTGCTACTTCCTCAGTTCCCTGGGTTTATTCAGTTGATCTGACTGGCTAGGTAGGAGTAACTTTCCTCACCATGCCATGTGGATTCCTTCCTGAAGTGCTACACTCAGCAGAAGAAGGCAACCTTCCATAACAGACGAAGACTGTTCTTTGGTTAAGACCACATGAGTACCTGAGTACCCCTGCTAGAACATCCAAACAAGCTCAACAACTCAGGAGCCCATAGCGAACACCCTTGAGCATACATGTAATTTTAGAAATAACCGAAATGATTAATTGGGGGTAAATTAACTCCTTAAAATGAGGCCTTGGAGGTACCATAATCATATAAGGATTGCATAAAATATCACATGAAGAATAGGCCAAGTAATATTGTTACTCAACCTGAGTCCATTTCTCATATCTGAAAAGGGACCAGAAGAAACACATGGTCAGGGCTGGAGAGATGGCTCAATGGTTAAGAGCACTGACTGCTCTTCCAGAGGTCCTGAGTTCAATTCCTAGCAACCACATGGTGGCTCACAACCATCTGTAATGGGATCTGGTGTGTCTGAAGACAGCTACAGTGGACTCATATACATAAAATAGATAAATCTAAAAAAAAAGAAAAAAGTTATTGGGAGAAGAAAAAAAGATTTATTTGTAATACCAACAAAATGAGAGCAGACTAGCACTTTGCATGTTTCAAGCTTTTTTTTTATCCTTAGAAAAGAAAAAATAAATGACCTGAGACTGAGGCACCCCTTCAGTGGTCTAAAATGGGGTATTGTGAGACCGGCTTTGGCACACACATAAGCACAAAATTGTGATACTTCTGTGAATATCGTAAATATTTTGGTTACCTCTGCCTTGTTGTCTTCTACCTAAGAAGGAGCAAACACCAGACCGAAGAAGTTTCTTTGGCAGCTAACGTGACTCTGTGCTGAGTTGAACAGAATTCAAATCCAACAGTTGAGATAGCAAAAGAGACATACAACATGAACATAGAAGTGACCACCACCACCACCAACAACAACAGCAACAACAGCAACAAAATACCCTTGTTTTAGTCATTATCTGCAGATCTGCAGGCTCAGGCAAAGAATTACTTTTTACTAAAAGTGACCTTCATGTCCGTGAAAAGTATCTTGAGCAATGGTTATTATCAAACTTCACTCGTCAGAGGTGTTATCTATACCAACAATAGTGGTAGAGTCATATTCTTCAGCAGTGTGACCTTCAAATGTAGTGACTTTTAAAGTCAACCAAAAGCAAGTGAACCTAGAGAGATTATTTGGGTTTTCTTTTGGTTAAAATATGTATTGCAAATCCTTTCCTACCTTCACCTCTTTTCCTCTTTTGGATTGGGCCTTTGTATGTAGATCTAGTGACCCAGAACTCTCTGTGTGGACCAGGCCTGCCTCTGTGTTTGCCTCACTCAGTGCTGGGATTAGAGAGTTGCAGTGTTTACAACTGGTTAACGGTACTTAAAGTAAAAGAAGAATTAGATGATATGGTAATATGTCTTGTTATTATAATTACCCCTATTATATTTGAGTTAATAACTTACAGAACATGTTCTATATGCTAATCACTATGTCAGTTGATATAAAAGTACTAATTAATAGACTCCTTTACTCCTCTCGCGGATCCAATAGGGTAGATAGTATTACTGTATTTACTTTTATCAATGAAGAACTGAAGTCTACTAAAGATTGCTCACTGTACCTCAGAGATGGAAAAGGAAAAGAACCAAATATAAATTCTAGCAGTTTCCACAGCATCAAGGGCACCTACCAAGGCTAAAGGTTATTTTTGTTACTTTATGCATTTTTGTAACATTCCGGAAATGAGAACAAGAGGCAATGTTTGTGAACAACTGGGAGTCAGATTTCAACTGGAAGCAAATGAAAGTAATCACTAATGTATGTACATTGAATGTGAAAAATTCAGTGCAAATGTTTTATAGGCTGTCGGTGTTCATCACAGGATGTCAGAAGGAAAAAACAGGAATGAAGAAACTAATAAAACTGGACTTCTCTAAAAAAAAACCACAAAAAAAAAAAAAAATCCCCTTATGGTAGATTAAAGAAAGCATGGGTAAACTTTGTTTTAAAGTCACTTGTCACAGAATAAATGGAAAAAAATCTAAAGAATTTTGGGTAAAATATACAGGTAAACTAACTTCTATTTCAGTACAAACTAAATCCGATGCTGAGGAAAGTGACTATGTCACATGTGGATTTCTGTTCACAAACAGTCAATAGCCAAGGTTTTAACAAAAGAATTCAAAATCCTTGCAGATCTGATATTTCAAATATGAATCTGTGTTCAGAAACATCACAAAAATGCCTTAGGTTTAGAGCAAATGTAGATTTCATAATCCTTAGAGACCTGATGGCCACTTACCCTGGAAGTATAAAACTGAAAAAAAAGTGTTCCCTCTCTGCAAGAAAAATCTGTCTGAGAAAGTAGCATTCATCCTTTCTAGATAGATGAGAAGTAGGCTAAAGGTTAAAGATAATAAAAAGGCACATCCCAAAACAGGTACCGGTTATGATGACAACAAAAGATGTATACATGATTTGAATCCTACTACTAAGTATGTGGTGAGCAGAATTATTACATACATAGTTTAGTATGCAATGTCCTA
The DNA here is from genome assembly GCF_011064425.1 of Rattus rattus. Classification (NCBI taxonomy): domain Eukaryota; kingdom Metazoa; phylum Chordata; class Mammalia; order Rodentia; family Muridae; genus Rattus; species Rattus rattus. Next base: position 88,464,478 of record NC_046172.1, read on the forward strand.
TCTGATGCATCTATGTTTTGAGGTTCAGATATCTCAAGACCCAAATATTTGTTGATTTAACAAATTAATTTAGGCCTTTTCACCACAAAATCAAGAGCTGGGTACTAAGAATTTGGGGTTCCTATGAAATCCGTTCCTTCTCCTATGAATAGTAACTGTTGAATGATAATGATATAGGGGAGAAAATAGTAGGTGCTATAGTACCTACTATTGCTAATAGTAGAGCAAGTGCTCTCCTACTTTACATAATACGAGAGTTCTCTTGACTATCTTGAATGTAGATGAACACATGAGTATTTTAATTTAGGACAGTACCAAGTTATTATATTTACATAATTTACAGACTTAAATCTTTATAGAGGTCTAGAACCGGACGAGCACTCATTTATCCCAGAGTTTCTATTTATGACATAGTCAAGGGGTAAAATAAACATAAATAATGGATTGACAAGAAAAAATGAAAGTAACTACCAAGGAAATGACAGGAGATTAAAAACATGATGTGATGAGGATATGGATTAAGCACAAATATTCGTACTTGAGAGTTTTTTTAATTTATTTATTTTATTTTACGTGTGTTTTACTGCATGTGTGTCTTTGTGCCATGTGCATGCCTGCTCCCTCTGAAGGTGGAATCCCCTGAAACAGGTGACTGTAAGCTACCAGGTGAGTGCTGGCAATCTCACTGATATCCTCTGTAAAAACAAGTTCTCCTAACTGCTTAGCCATCTCTCCGGGGTTCAAAAAAAGGTTTGTTTTGTTGATGGAATATTGCTATGTAGTTCTGTCTGGCCTAGAACTAGCTGTGGAGAACAGGTGGCTCTCCCACTTGAGGCAATCCTATCTTCTCTATATGCCTCCCCCACCTCACCCCCACCCTGAGTGCTGGGATTACAAGCATCTGTCATGTTGTCTGACCTGACCATGTTGCCTTGTGAAACGGAGGAGAAACAGTGAAATTTCAGGGCAGGGTCTCAAAGACGGGAGGGGGCGGGGGAAGGGGGCGACCTGTAGCCTCAGTAGCTGAGCGAGAGTGGAAAGTGAGAGGTAGGAGAAAAGAAAGATAATCCTGGGGGACAAGGGAGCAGGGAAGAAGGAATAATCCTGAGGAACTGGATGTTAATCGTCTCTAGTAAGCAAAAAGGCAAATAGAAACAAAGAGAGGTGAGTGAAAATTCCCGTTGTGTCTGAGGATTCTGGCAAGTGCTGGCAAATGGACGCCAAAGTGGTTACTAGGGATCTGAGCCTAGCCGTGACGCGCGCCCCTCACGTGACCAGGAGCCTATGTCTGCCCAAGACCCTCTCTGGTCCCGGTCCTTTTTGCCTGTCCAGACACCGTCTTTCTATTACCCTTTGGTCGAGAAGGAAAGCAGAAGTAAGTAAGTTCCCTGGATCCTCTAGGTTTGGTGATTGTCAGAGGTGCTTTGTAACCTGCGGGACCGGACCTGCAATGCAGAATCCTGATCTTTCACTACGCTGCAGCCCCGCCCCCCCGCCCACGGTTTTAGTACAGAAAATGGTGGTCCTGGGAGTGGGGTGAGGTACAAAGAACGATGTTCCACGTGAGGTCTGAGGAAGGTGAACCCCAATGGAGCGGTCTTTGGGGCGGTTAGCTGGTGCCCACATAAAGGGGTGTGCGCCATTGCTGCTGTTTCTCTTCCCTATCCCCGCCCCCTACCCTGCCTAGCGTCTAACTGTAGATTTGCGGGTCTCACCTAGGCGACTCAAAGGGGAGCACACCGGCCGGAGGTTGGGGTAAGGATGATCAATGGGACAGGGTCGGGGTCTGAGAATGAACACTTATGGTATCAGTCTGTGGACTTTACTGCTCCGCCCCTGTCACTGCAGGAGAGGCCTGTGGCAAGGCCTGCTGGGAAAAATGGTGGTCTTTCGGGAAGGAGGGGGGGGGCTTGCTGCACAGTAGCCGGCCTAAGGGCCCAAGAGCTTCTGAGTGAGCTAAGATTTAAAGACACCGGTCTCAATCAGGCAAAGGCAGGGATTGAAACGCATAGCTGGGGTGTTGATTCATCCCGCCAAGTATTGTGACTCTGTTCTGGTTTTTTTTTTTTTTTTTTCTGTTTTCTTGTCTCAAGAATAACTGCTTGGAGAAGAAACTTCTCAACATGGAAAACTCACACAATGAAAGTGAAGAACAACCACAGAGCACTCCAAAGGTCGACGAAGAGCAGCCTGCAGTGGAGCAGTCTCCTGAAAATCAGTGTTCTGAGGATGATCAATCCTCAGAGGATCTGTCATCCGAGGAGCAGTCCTCCGACGAGGAGTTCTTTCCTGAAGAGCTTCTGCCTGAGCTGCTGCCAGAGATGCTGCTATGTGAAGATCGTCCTCCACAGGAGTGCCTCCCACAGAAGAACGCGTTCGAGGACCGCATTCCCATGGAGCAACCTCCCTGTGGGATAGGCAAACACAAGCTAGAGGAGGGAAGTTTCAGAGAAAGGCTGGCCCGTTCCCGCCCTCAGTTTAGAGGAGACATCCACGGCAGAAATTTAAGTAATGAAGAAATGATCCGGGCAGCGGATGAGTTGGAAGAGATGAAGAGAGTACGAAATAAACTCATGATAATGCATTGGAAGGCAAAACGGAGCCGTCCTTACCCTATTTAATGTGCTCCGCTTTTCATTGTTTTGCTTGCTAATAGCATTTGCTACCTGGCCCTTCTGTTTGCATCTTCTAATATGCCTTGTCCCATCTTAGTTGTAACAGTTGTTATTCAGGTTGTGCAGTTTTATTTCAGGTGTTTGACTTGTAACTGGCACAGTTTTGTTTGTTTGTTTTTAACCCTCTAAAATCTGTGTGATCCATTTGCATGGAAAGAAACATTATATAGGTGGGGTGATAAAAGCAAAAGGTATATACATAGCATCCCATTTTTGTAAAAGGAAAACACATTTATATATTAATATGCAAAGAAAAGCTAAAATCTATATACTTAAAGGCTAACTAACATTGGTTATCTGTGTGGTAAAGATAATAGGTGATTTTTATATTTTTTAAATTTTGCTTTATCCAAAGTCTCATTTTTCATGATGAAAACATTTTATTTATGTTGCACAACAAACAATATAAAGAAAAATGTGAAGCAAGTCTAAAATCAAAACTTGTTCATCAGCTTATAAAGACAATGTGCTCCTTAATAAATATTTATCAGAACTTAAAAGTTGATCCGATGTTTCTTCTGAATCTCTTTTCTAAGGTTGATCTTATTTTTTTTTAATTTGTATGAGTATTTTGTCTATATCAGGTGTGTGAATAGTGCCTGCGGAGGTCAGATGAAGGTGTTGGATCCCCTGGAACTGGAGTTACAGATGGTTGTGAGCCACCACATGGATGCTGGGATTTGAACCTAAGTCCTCTGGAAGAGCAGCAAGTGCTGGTAACCACTGAGCCATCTCTCCAGTCCCTCTTCTGGATCTCCTAAGCAGAAATAAAAAGCGGGATGTTTATTATCAGTAGGAGTAATATTTTCCAAGTTAAATAGGACTAAGACATACCTTAGAGTGTGGTGGTGAAACTAAATGAGAAAAGGATCCTTTGAGCTCTTTCTTTTTTGGTAGGCCCTCCCCCAACCTCTATAGACTCGGTTGAAGCATGGGAAAGTAATAGCTGAAGAATATCTCACTTGTGCTCAACAAAAAATTCCTGTGAGATTCCACATGGGTACCACATTCTGTTCCTGTTCTGCTGTACTCTGCCTTACCTGCCAGGTACAACTGCCCCTTCTATATCCTGCAGCTTTCACTGTTCCTTTTGCAAATACTAGTGAGCTGCAGCTTGTAGTGCAGCTCCTCTCGACCTTTGGAGAATGTCCCTTCTTCCAGCTTTACTGTTAAACATACACAAGTATATATAGTCACAATGCTGTTAAGACTTTGATATAGTAAAAGAGTGTTCAGCATTACTTTTAAATGCTAAGCAAAATGACCTTTTCCATGATTTTTATCTTAAAGTCCTTTTTTTTTTTTCCTCCCTAACTCAAGCATGAGGTCACTGAGACCTGGGATAGGAAGCCAAATTTTTAAGATGGACATCGTGCTGTGTAATTAGAATAGAAACTCCCTTTCCAACTATGAAAAAGGGGCTTCTCATAGAATTGCCTTATCTATTCAGTTAACTAGTATACCATAGACATGAAGTTAATGTCCATGGGGTAGTACATGAAGCCTGAAATCTCAACTCTTGAGAAGTTGAGGCAGGAGGGTTGCCACAACTAGAAGAAGAAGAAGAATTGGCTCAAAAGATGCATTTATGGTACACTGACACACTAGTCTCTGTACTAGACATGTGCCGTCCAAATCCTTTCGAGCTTGTCTAGTCCACTCGTGCCTTTGAGGCAAAGCTTCCATGCTCATGCTCAGGTTTCTACGTGTGTCTAGCGTGCCTTTCTCTCTTCTGTTCAGCAAAATCCCATACAATCAGTCCCAGAAGATGTTCCTAACTGTCACCAAACCAAGGTGTTAGATGTCCTTTCCTGGTGTGTCTAAAGCACCAAGTGACTTCAACTTTTATTGTAGAAGCAACAGCAGCAGCAGCAGCAGTAGTAATAGTAGTTGTTGTTATGTGTGTTACAATTATTTTAGGCATCTACTTCTGTGAATCGGGGAACTTCTCAAAATAAAAACCTGTATCTTGCTCACTAGCGCATCTAAAAGAGTGCAGAGCAAACACTCATTAAATATAATCTTCTTGAGCCAGATAGCCAAGAGGCTGGTGTTACCTCCTCTACTCCGACCTCTGTTATTCACAGCTAAAGCTGAGGTTGTGTCCATTAGTGAGCTCTTGGTATGAAAAGTGAGCTGCTTAATGTGCAAGGGCACAGCAGTGGAAGCCTGGCCGGAGCAAGTGCTTTCTTTTGGGATGATCTGGGTTCCAGGGAAGGTGCTAGCGGCCTGTCTGGAGGCTGTTTCCTAAAGAGTAACTGATGGTCCTGTTGCCTCTCAAAATCTGCGGCATCTTACCAAATAACAGAAGCCAATTATTGGAAGGTCATGGTGGTGGTACAGAATAGATTTTAGTGTGATGAGCTCGGCGATCAGAACTGGCTGCATGATCATCCTAAGGACCACATGAGCTGACAACTTCCAGTGAAGAGCTTACAGAAGAACTCAAAATCGCTTGTTTTTACTTCATATACATGAGTGTTTTGCCTGTGTGTACCACATACATGCAGGGACTGCTAAGGTCAGACGAAGGCCTCAGAACCCCTGGAGCTAGGATTGCAGAACATTTTGAAGTGCCATATGGGTGCTAGGAACCAAACCTGGTTCCCTCTGCAAGAGCAGCAGAGGATCTTAACTGCTGAGCCATCTCTCCAGTGCCTTATTTAAGAACTTTTATGGCACTGGACTTCAGCAACAGATGAGTCAGTACCAGGGCACGCATTAATCAGGCAGTTGTCCATTTCTGAGGCACATCCTGATATTATCTGAAGGTCACCAGATGTTCTGGGTCCCATAAATTTGAAGGAAGATTACAGAATATGAAGTTTTATGATCAATGCTTCTCTTGTCCCTTTTTTTCCTGGAATCCTTGACCCTAGAAACTAATCTTTTAATCATTTAGGGGCAAATTTTCTTCGTAACTTAAAATATAAGCAAAAGTAAAGAGAACAAGCAGTAAGTTCATAAAGGACAATTTGCAAAGGTCAAGTTAACTTACTAGACTGTTTTATTACCAAAAGAGGCCTCTTTTCGGCGTGCTGGAAGTGCGACATTTTATACTAGAAGGCGCTTCATCTATGCTTCTGCTACAGCTTCATTTTAGGGAACAAGAGGCCATAAATAGAGGCAAAAAGAGGGGTTGAAGACTCTCATGCATTCATTCAGAACCCCCACTGAGGGAATAACAGGAATTCTGCCCAAGCCCCACCAAGATGTGCACCACCTTCTCTGGCCCCGTGTTCCAAAAGCTCCAGTTGCTACAACCCTTCTCCAGAGGCCTTGTTCCTCTGGAAACATGCATGTGTGCATGTGTGCACGTGCTTGTGTGTGATGTGTGTGTTTCCACACCTCAGTTAACAGCAGAAGTAAAATAGAGAAGACTCATGCCATTGCATTCCTGTTTGGACCCCCCTCTCCTAAGCCAGGACACAGGGGATCAGGAACGCCAAGATGGAAGGAGAGCAGGAAAGCCCAAGGCTGGGCAGGGCCTGCTTCAGTGAACAGATCCTTAGTCTGACAGCAAGAACTGCCACCATGATGTGTCTTTAGGAGAGAATGCAGAGGAAATGCAGAGGAATTGAGCAACAGAGCAGCCTTGGCTGGAGGAACCCAGGCAGACAGGTCCTGCTGTGTGAAAACAAGGGGGTAATTAGAGGGAGAACAGGCTCTGTTCCTGCCACTGGGGCAGGAAGCCCTGGGCCAGAAATTCTCCCTGGACTCCCTCAGATTCCAACAGAGCAAGTCAGGGGCCTAGAGACTGTTGCTATGGCAGCAGTTATCCAGGCTGACAGCCTCTCCTCTGCATGCATGGCTGCTCTGTCTGTATTCTGATACCTTTGGTGCCTTCTTCCAGAAAAGGCCTGTTCAACCCACCCTGACTGTTTGGGAATGTGACTGGGGCTCATTTACTAAGGATCAGGCTTAGCAGAATACCTCTGTACCATATTTTAGATTAAAGTCTAGAAGATGAAATGTAAAGAGAAATGTCTTCCTAAATCATACAAATTAGTCATAATCTAGCAGAAATAGCTTATAGTCCACAGACCTTGCTTACAGCTTTAGCTCTTTCTGTCTTTCTAAGTGAAACTAGCTATTTATTTGATCATTAGTTCTGTTTTCTCATTGGCAAACGAGACAGAAGCAGATTTAAAGTATACTGTCCTCAGTATACTATCTTCCCCCTAAATAAAATGGAAGTGTGTCCTTATAGCATGTGTAAATATATATTTGTAAATGTTCAGAGTCTAGTCTGAATTCAAAAATGTGCACAAATAACAGTTTGAACTGCGTTAAAATGAGTGTTACTTTGATTACTAGTAAGATAACAAATATGTCGTGCAAACAATAGAAGGTATAGCCTGTATTCTCAGTAGTGTATGTAAGTAACATGACATGCTCACCAGATCAGAGGAACAGAAGAATTTTAGAGGAAAATCAAACTCCCCCCTTTTTTTCTGTGCTAGAGATTCAACCCAGGCCTTGTCTTGGGTTTACTGCTTTTTAAACTCTCAGCCCTTTAAGGTCTCAAAAACAACTTAGATACAGCTTACAAGGGAATTCATCTGTTAGGTATTAAACCATTTCACGAAGGACTGGTATACAATTTCTTGGTCTTCAGCTTCTTTCTCGGACCAAACTTGAACAGCATTCCTTCTCTGGTGTTTGCTCTACAAGAGAATTTTCCATGCCTACCACCTTAGGGGCTTTTTATAACAAGTTCACCATAATCTACTGCAGTGGGAGGATGGTTCTTTTCACCTGTGCTCTGTCTGGCAGAAGAAATGTCATAGGGCATTTATTTTGGAGTGGCTAGAAAGAAATGAAGACACTTATAGCTAAGGATCCATGCCAGAATGGGGGAAGAGATCAAAGGTGTTCCAAGTAAAGATCCGTGTGTACCCTTGCAGCGATGAAACCACATACACAGAAGCAGCAACAGGTCCACAGTGTTCTGCAAAAGGATTTTTTTTCACAAGCCTGAACTAAACTATCGAGTTCCTCCAAAAATCTGTCCGTGTCATCACTGAACTGGGTACTAACGGCTCTCGGCCTGTGTGGTCTATTTTAATGCTTTAGAAATGTCCCCTCAAAGAAGCCCATTTGTGTGATGCTGACCTTTAGAGTGCCAGGCTTAGGGGAGCTCCTTATTCTAGAGGAAAGGGTCCAGACAAGAAATTCATAAAGTATGTTTGGGTCACACCAATTGGGTGGTCGCTTTTGGCTAGAGCAGAGGAAAATCCATGACAAAGCATAGAATTTATGATTCAATCTGGATTGTTAAAAGCTTTGAGAAGAAGAGGATGACAAGATACAGGAAAAAACACATTTAGTCATTTGTATGGCTTTAAAATAAAAACCTGACTTTAGTAAATCCAGTCTACACTGGCACTAGTTTCCTCAAATTTTTCCTGGCCTGGTAATTATTCGTATTTCACAGATTGATGAATGAGGGAGATGTGAGTTAGCCCCTATGCTCTGCATACAAGAAAGAAGCAACTATCTATCTATCTATCTATCTATCTATCTATCTATCTATCTATCTATCCTTAGGCCAGCCACATGCTAAACCCACTGTAATGGTGAAGTTCCCAGAGGTCTCTAGAGGAAATATGCTGTTCTCTTGTGGTTGGTTTTCGTACATCTATCAGCCTGACATACTCAGTGTTTATATAAAAAATCATTGGGACATTTTGTTGAATGACAAAAATATAAGGATCTACTATCCCCATCTCAGTGTTAGAGCACTTGGGTTCCATCCCCAGCACTGTAAAAGAAGACAAAAACAGTATCCGTCAATTTATAATGTAACATCTGTTAGAATGATAAGCACTAAGTAATCCACAATTATGTGGGACTGAGAGACTGCGTATATAGAGAAGTGGGAAAAAAGTGAATGGCTGGTGGGTAATGAACAGGTGAAATTGCCTTGAAATTAATGAAGTATAAGCATAAGCTGTTTGATTTTTACAAGCAGCTAGATGTTAAGTTGTACAGGCCTTTATGAAGGGTTCTTTAAGACAAAATATAAGCTGATGGACTCAACTTATGTATGTCTTTACATTGCTATTAGACAGAATCTATGAGTATAATGAAGTATCACACCCATAATCACATTACTTCGCAGGAAGTATTTTAAAAATACAGTCAAGGTTCCAAGGGTTATTGCTATATGATCTTGACATAATTATCTTCTTTATTTAATTATTTTTTTTACTTATTCACTTTACATCCCAATCACTGCCTCACTCCCAGTCACCCACTCCCACAGTCTTCCTCCTATTCCCCCCTTCTCCTCTGAGTGGGTGGGGGTCTCCTAGGTATCCTCCTCCACGCCCTGGCACTTCAAGTCTATTCAAGGCTAGTTACTTTCTCTCCCACTGAGGCCCAGCTAGTAGAACATATTCCACAGGCAACAGCTTTTGGGATAGCACCCCCTCCAGTTGTTTGGGACCCACATGAAGACCAAGCTGCACATCTGCTACATATGAACATATGCCCGTGTATGTTCTTTGGTAGTTTGAATAGCAATAGAAAATCGATGGACAATGCACTATTGTCTTGCATATTTTTATTGTTAGCAAGCTATGGAAGCGGCTATGAGAGAATGTTAGGAGGAGAGTAGAGTTTCATGGACAATAGTGCCCACAGTTCCAGGGCATCTCTATTGTAACCTTTCTGTTGTTTTCAATAAGATGGATATAGGCATATTGGCGTGAGGGGAAGCTGATTTGGAATTGTGTTTAACTTAGGTTTAGTTGGGTAATTTAGCCCCGTGTTCCTCAGTTCCTTCCATGTACAAACAAATAACTATAAGTTAGGAAGAATTACAGGGTAAAGCCATATAATTGAAACTAGGATCATCTAACTCCAGTGCTTTTGAGCCTAACTACTCTTCAATTGCCTTTCTTGGACTTAGTAAACGATTGCAAATTTTATGCCTCAGTTAAAATCATGGTGGTCTATCATCAGCCTTTTGCCAGCATTTGATAGTAGGTCTTACTTCCTTACCTGATTCCAAGACACCTTTTTAGTCTCAGTGAACACTACTGTCAATATGTACCATCAGGCCATCAAAAATGGAATCTTGGGCTGGGCATAGTGGTGCACGCCTTTAATCCCAGCACTCACGAGGCAGAAGTAGGCAGATGTTTGTGAGTTTGAGGCCAGCCTAGTTTTTACAGTAAGTTCCAGGACCTCCAGGGCCACATGGACAGATCCTGTCTCAAAAACACCCCTCCACATTATGGAAATTTGTCCATACATCATATCATCTATAACTTTTCCTAGTTCATCTACATAGACTTAATTTTTGGTGATGTGCCATTAAATATTTATATTTACCAAGGTAGTATAAAACTCAAAACACATTACCACAAAAAGGCATTAATGTCAAACTGGATTATGAACACTAAGAATATTTCTGATCTGTTGGTTGGAGCTGTAGCTCACTATTCTTTCTTATACATGAGACTCTGTATTACATCCCCAGGATAGCACATATGCATGTTCTTATGCAAGCACATATGCATGTACAGACACACAGTTATTTAGCATTAGCGTATGCACAAGAAAGCCTGAAATGCTCTGAAATCTTAAACATAAGAAACTTCACAGCAGTTTCTAATAGTGTCCATAAATCTGGCAATAATAAAAGATTCAAATATTAAAATAACAAAAATAAACCTATCATCATTAATGAACTATAAAGCTGAAAATTTTTCAAAAATCAATAACAAATGACTATGCCAAAGGAAATACTGAAGTACCTTTTAAGTTTTTTTGTTTGGTTGGTTGGTTTGGAGGTTTTTGGGGGGGAAGGGAAAGAAATATTACCAAAATGTCATAAGAAGAGAGAATCTAAGTGTTTTCAACCAAAATTTCCTGGTGAAAAAAATCATTATAGAGGTGTGAGAGGCAGTAAGGAAATATATTTTTCCACTTTGAATTATGACATTCTGTATGCCATTGTTAAATTCAAAGTGTATTACTTGTAATGATTTCTCGTTATAAATATATGTTAGCGTGGTTGCCTAGTTGTTTGTATTGCCCATATCATTTATTCATTCATTCATTGCCTTAACCAGCTGGCCATCCTAATCACTTACCCATTGTTTTGAAATACCCTTTTGCTTAAAGAAGCTCTTTTCAATTGTAAGTGTTAAACTCCTTAACCTGGGTCTCACCCTTAGTTGGTAAGCAGTAGGGGTTATATATTCCTGGAAAGAAGTTGTGCCTGCTAAAGTTTGTTTTTATTGCCAATGTGACACAAGAGGATCATCTGAGAAGAAGAAACTTCATTTGAGAAATTACTTTCAACAAACCAGCCTCTGGGCATGTGTGTAGGGAATTATCTTAGGGATGATTGATACGGAAGGGTCCAGCCCATTGTGAGTGGTGGTGTCATTCCTAAGCAAATAGACTTAGACTGTGTGAGAAAGCTAGGAAAGAACAAGAAGCAAGCCACACTTTTGTTCAGAATTTTCTATCATAACATCAGAAAAGCAGACTACAACAGGCTGACTGACTGATTAGAACCTCAGTCATCTGGAAAGGTTGGAATGCTGCAAGTCCCCAGCCAGATTTTCTTGGGCTATCTTTAGCCTCTTTAATAGCTATTTATTGCCCTCCTTTGTATATCTTTGTAGCATCGTTGTAATCATTAGGTAAATCCTTTGGAATGTACAAACAGACCCCTGGTTTTTTCACCAAGTGAAAGGCTAAGCCCACAAAAGGAGGCCTACAACTGAGATTTCCCTGCTTTTCTGGAACTTGTCTAAGTAACGTGCCCACCAAAATATTTGAAAGCTCTCTTGATTTACAGTTTTCTTTGTTCTGTTACTATAGGATTTCATGGAGCTATAGTCATGCTGGAACATGGTATCTTGGGGAAACCCAAATCTGTGTTTCTGGGCCATGGCCACTGATCTTTGGCTCTAGACTCAACTATTTCTTTTGTTCTTTTGAGTTTTGAGCAGGTCCTTTCATCAACAGTAACAGGCTTTTAAAATCAAAAAACTCACGTTACTTCTGTTCTGTGGCATCATGTGGTCACAAGAGCTGACTTCATGGAAAAGCCTCTCACATACTCAGGGGGATCTCATGGGAGCACCAGCTGCTCTGTACATTTCAAACTTCCAAAATAGTGGCAGCTTAAGAGGATCTATATTTGTATGATCACTGAGCAGCAAAAACAGGTGGCTAAGTTATTTGCTTACCCACATGGACTCTTTTATCCACCTCTTGCTTCCCAAATGAAGACAGATCTTTTCTATTTTCTAATGACAAACAGGATGTAGACTGGTAATAACAGTAAAAAGAATTACTGTAGTGATAAGGACAAATAGTGAAAAGAAGTAGCAGAAATCTCTCTCTCTCTCTCTCTCTCTCTCTCGCTCTCTCTCTCTCCCTCTCTCTTTCTCTCTCTGGCTCATTTCCTGAGCCCTGCTTTTTCAGTGTTTATATAGGACTGTGTTAGAAGCAATAGACCTTAGGGTCTTGGGGGTGGGGAAAGGAAGAGAGTCTTAGGGAATAAGAAAGAAAAAGGGAGTCATTGTCTATTTATCCCAAGTGCTGATCCTCCCTGATAATCTGAGAAGAAAGGGAATAGAAATTCTAGGAAGATAATATACTCTTAGTGTCTCCAGCAGAAACAGAAAGGATTAACAAGAGGGAGGTGGGGAGGGGCGACTGGGCCCCTGATGAAGTGCTGTTGGGTTAATTGAGACCCTAAGCTTACTGATAACACAGACTTCATTGAACAAAGAAAGCACTGGTGTGCATTAAAGGTACCATGTAGTCCCAGTCTTCTTTTCTACCTGAGTGTCGTTCGTCTCCCTGTTGCCTTGGAGGCAGACTAGACAGAGTGCACTAGACAGAAAAGGGTAATGCCTGCTCTGGCTCTGAAGTGGTTTTAATGAGCTGAAGGCGCAGGCTAGGATGAAGTCTGGGAGAGGGCTGCTGCATTTCAGAGTAGAAATGTATAATAAAAATAAAATAAAATAATGATAATGCTTACCTTACAGACAAAAGGGGGCATATCTGGGAAAGGGGTTGCATTCGGGTCTACTCATTGAAAGCAGGATGGCTTCCGGCCGAGGAAACGGGGAGAAATGCTCTGGCTCCCTGAAAATCGGGGTGAGAATAAAAACTATTTTGCCAAATTCTGGAATGGAAAAAGGTATGGGAAATGGATGCTGCTGGTCATGTGTGTGCAGTTCGTGTAGTGAGGTTCTGGCACCACTGCTAAGCCCGCTGTTCATTTTGATTCAGAAAATGGTGGGTACAAGGAGGATAGTTAGGGAAGTGAACTGAATCCTGCAGTGGGTGTCAGCTTCCTTTTGCAGAGGATGTGGGCATGTTGATCACAACAGGGAAAAAGGTAAGCATACTGAATCCTTGAACCCTGTAGGTGGATATAAGAATGGCTGATGCCTGATACTCCCTGGGAGGGGTAAGGAAGCTGATCGTTTCCTAGACTACATTCCCTACAATTTTGCCCCACCTCCTTGTTCCTCTTGGAACACACACACACACACACACACACACACACACACACACACACACACACAGTGACTTAGAGCAAAGGATTGTTTCTAGCTCCCCCACTGCCAAAGATGTATTAATAAAGGTCAGAGGTGAAAGAGCTCTGCTCCCCTCCCTATGGTTTATTAGGGACTTGAGTAATGGACGCTCGCAACCTGAATTTGTATTCGTCACCGTGGCAGGGGAGACCAACGTGAAAATCTTTCTCACTGTTCAATAGTCTAAAAAGAGTCTGTTACCACTATTCATGGTATGTTAGCTAAGTCTAAAAAAAGTGTCTTCACCTAACCCCAAAGTCTAGAGGGTAGGGAACTACGAAATACAGGAGAGGTAAAGTATAAAGTGAGAAAAATAACAAAATATCCATGTGAATTGAAAGGAAAATATTTTTCTAATGAATTAAAAAAACCTGAAGACAAAATCATGCTTCTACAAAATAAGTAAAAATATGCCCTTTATTCATGCATAACCCCTCCCTTTTCCTTTCTTTTTGCTCTCCTCTCTCATGCCATTCTGGGACTTGTCCCCATCTCCGGGTCTCTCTTTAAGATTATTGCAGCCTGCTGCATGCTGGAGGGGTTGGAATTTCTTCTGAAGTGAGGTTAGGTTTCTGGGCATGAGTGCCAGGTTTATAATAAGAAAGGGTAAATCCATCCCCTCAGCATTTAAAGGGAGCACTCTCGCAGGGAAGAGCTTTCCAGTCCTACAGTCCTCTGTGTGCTAGTTCTACCCTTTGGTGCTCCACCCTTCAGGAGGCATCAAGTTCTCCAAGGCTGATGGCAGGGCTGTTCCAAACAGATTTACTGAGAGGAGGCCAACTGTCTTCTCTGATGACCACAGCATGCTGTCTTTCTCCTCATTGCCCTTTCTGCTTTGGGAATTGTTTTATAGGGGAGGAGAAATGCTCCCAAAAGTCCCTCACTAAAAACAATGGTTGGAACTGTCTTCAGATCAAATTGGTGTCTCACTGAGTCTGACTAGACCACTTGGGGTTGCAGCAGAAGTAGTTAACCCTTCCTTCCTCGGAGTTCAGTAAAGTAGCCTCTAGAGTAACTGGCTAAAAATTAGCCAGCTGACAAGACCTCGCCCATCCCTCTCCTATCCATCTTGCTCTCAATCTCAGAAGAGCTTAGGATATGCCTGGCCCATTTCGATGACTCTCTCATGACTTATCTCTATGTCTGCCTGGTGAAGACCATCTTCTGTCTGAGTCATCACTGACTCACAAGTACAAGAGACCCCAGAAAAGTGAGCTTGCCTCTAAATTAGTAGGAAATGCTTGTTACCGCTTGTTCAAACAACACCAACCCTGTGCACTGTGTGTAGCACTTGACTTGTAAACCAAGGCAATCAGACAATAAATTGGTATTTGAAATACTTATTTCTAGTTCGCCATCACTTCCTTTCCCACACCAAGTACCCAATCACATGTCCAAGCACTGGTTTGCCTGGCCAAGTTCTTGATAGGAGACACTGAGATCTCAGGATCCTAGAAAGGGGAGAGGGGAAGCCATATATGAACTACAATCACCATGCTCATACAAGACAGTATATAGAGAGGAAGCCTCTATGGTGAGGTAGCATAAGACCAGATAGGACTTATGCTCCTAGCCTTGCTCAGCAAGAAGAGTCCTCTGTAACTACCCTTACATAGATTACTCATGAGGCTGTGAATCCCTAGGCTCTTACCAATACCGTGACTGAGCACAACTAGATTATTAGAACTAGGGCCTTTATTGCTCGATCAGTGGTTTCTTTCATATTTGCTTACATTTTCTTTAGTCTGTCCCCAATTCTCACTAATGCACTGTTGTTGGAAGCTCCTTCTGCCTAAATTCTTCCTTCTGCCTTTCCCAAGTGTGAGCTATGTAACAGTGCCTGAATGCTTTCCCCATCTTCTCCTGATCTCCCTTTCTTTATCCATGAAAAACCTCTCCACAACTTCTCTTTGGTGTCTGTAGAATTATATCTTGGCCTGTGTTTTTAGGAGGACCTGAAATGTAGAGGGTCAGGGTACTTTCACAGATAGTTTAATATTTTCCATTTTCGTGTAGCTGTGCAAGGTTTCAGGGGCAGGATAGTGTAGTGGTTAAAAGTATTCAAACTGCGAACTGGATTTAAGTATTAAATACTCTGCTGTTGGCCTCTGAGTTGCTGTTGTCTTTGGTGGTGATGACTGAACCCAGAGCCTCACCCAAGCTAAATTGTGTTCTACCACTGAACTATACCTCCAGCTGTTTGGCTGCATTTGAAGTGGTCATGATTACAACCCCTTAGGGTTGTTATAACATTTACATAGATCACTTAACGCCGACCTATAATGTGCCATGTACATCTTCTAGATAGATGATGAGGTCAGAGAGGAGAAAAGATCCCATTGAGCCTTAAAGCTTCTGATGCGTTTGGAGCTAGAGCTCGTTCTAAATCTATGGACTTTAAATATACATGCTTCAATATTTTTAAACTTAGAATTTAAATTAAGGTTCAGGAAAATATATGAAACAAATACGATGATTGTCATCTGCTATTTTTAACTCTCTGAATGAAATCTTAATGATAATGTTCTTTGTCTAAACATAATCCACCATATAATGTATTCTGGAATACAGAATGCCATGGAAGATCATATCTGGGCTTTCCTTCTCTTGTCATATCATACTAACCATTGGGTCACAACCCCTTTGGGTGACCAAATAAATGGCCATTTCACAGGGACCACCTAAGACCACCAGAAAACACAGATGTTTACATTATGATTCATAACAGTAGCACAATTACAGTTATAAAGTAGCAATGAAAATAATTTTATAGTTCTGGGTCACCACAACATGAGGATTGATTTAAAGGGCCACAGCATTAGGAAAGTTGAGAAGCACATAAAGGAAGGGAAGAAGTAAGTTAGGGAGAAAACACGTGCTTTAGTGCCCATCTATGGGTACCTGCATCATTTCATGTTCTATGTTGCTTTCCCCTTTAATTCTTGTAAAAAATTTCTATAAAGTGGTAATAATTGTGTTAAACAAAGAATGAATGGAACTCAGAGAACTGTCTACATAAAAGTCCTTAATCTAGTAAATTGTAGAGCTTGGATATTTTTTGCAGTTTTTTCATATTTCAAAAGCCCATACTTACCCCTCTACTTGGTCTTTTAAATATCACTTAAACATTAAATGGTGACTTTCCAGGACCAGAAGCCTAGTTGGCTTAAATTCACATGACAATATATCAAATCTGAAGTTTCCTCTCATGTATCAAGATGTAACAGTTATGAAATTAAATCCACATTTAAAACAGCAAGCCTTTGTGTGATCTAAAACCCACAAGGAGAATTTGAAGGGCCAAGAACAGAGCTACGAAGAGGGATGCTTTGATAAGTTTTTAATTTCCCTTCCTTGGGGCTATGTCGGATGTTGGGGATGACATCTGGGCCAAGTCCCCCATTGGGATATATTCCCAAACCATTCTGAAGAGGATTTCTCTTGGATAGGCCTTCAAGGCTGAAGAGTTGTGGTGCTTTCCCCTTAATCCCACAGGTTCGGGTAGACATCTTGAAACTGAAATTGAGAGGCATAGCACATTATGTGTTTGTAGCATGAGAAATCTTACTGGCTAAAGAATAGGACTGTGTGGGTGTGGGTGTGACTGTATTGTGACCTGCCTGCATCTCCAATTCATCAAGAAGAAAAAGATACATGGCTTTTCCTGTGTGCCAGGGATGGATCAGGGAGGAGAGCAAACTGCTTGGTACTGAAGACTTCCAGAAAAATGTTTGGGTGTGCTGTGAGTCTCACGAGAGAAACTGTTGGGAATGCATAGGTGACTGGGGAACAATAGGTTTCTCTGTTGGTATACTCAGTCCAGTATCCTGTAATGAGAGTCTGCCTTAAATAAAAGTAGAACCAATAACCGAGACAGTTTTGCTGTGTCTTAGGGTTTAACTGCTGTGAACAAACACCACGACCAAGGCAACTTTTATAAATGACAACATTTAATCGGTGCTGGCTTACAGGTTCAGAGGTTCAGTCCAGTATCATCAAGGCAGGAATATGGCAGCATCCAGGCAGGTACGGTGCAGGAGGAGCTTAGAGTTCTACATCTTCATCTGAAGGCTGCTAACAAAAAAAAAAAAAAAAATGACTTCCAGGCAGGTCTTAAAGCCCACACTCACAGTGACACACCTCCTCCAATAGGGTCGCACCTACTAATAGTGCCACTCCCTGGGCCGAGCATATACAAACCATCACACTATGCTACAAGGCAAGAAGTTAACAGTCCCTGTCCTGCTTGCGTTCTCTTCACTACAATGGTACACAGTCCTGAACTCAGTATCAGTCCGCTAGGGAAGGAGTATGGGCCAAGAGAATGGCGTCATCTAAAGTTGGTGCAAGCTAAACAGAGAATGTTTGATCCTAAATCAAGTTCAGCAGGCCCTTTATTATTCAACACTGTGTATTCTAATCACTTCAGGCTCAATTTGTAATTTAAAAATAAGCAATTGTATATAGCTCTTTGGAGGACAGAAAAGCCATGAGCCTGAGAAAAAACTTCAGTTTAAATGTATCATATTTGACAAGTTTGAAGCTGCACTTTCATGACATCTTCTCTGAAGTGTTTTTGTTTATATGGTGACTGCATTTGCTTGATACATTATCCATCACATGCCATGCTCCCGTGGATGAATAGATACTGTTAGCGATTTAACCATGAGTTTGCCGTTTCAATTTCTGCCTGCTTACTTTTGCTGGCTGTATGTTTTTCCATCTTACTTTTTCTTATGGTGCTAGGGACTGAACTCGGGGCCTTGTACATGCTAGGCAAGCATCCTTTCACTGAGCTACACTGCCATCCCCTTTCCATCGTGTTATTTTGAACTCTTCTGGGTACTTCTAATTATACCTTAAAATTAACAACCCTGAACTCCATGTCTAGTAAAATAATCCAGCCCAAGGTTTTCTTTTAATGAGAGTTTAATTCACATGGGTTATTGACTTATTATTGATCTATTTCCACCTTCAGGGTTCTTTGTGGTTTTTGTTTTTGTTTTGTTTTGCCATGTATTGTCTTTGCATCTTTCCATCCCTTCTCTTTCTTGCCTTTTGAACCAATGGACATTTCTTTGAAATTTTGAAACCTTTCTTTCTTTCTTTCTTTTTGTTTCTTGGTTTCTCAAGACGCGGCTTCTCTACGTTAGAATTGCACCACACCACATCTTATTTTGTTTTCAAAAGTAGGAACCTAACTTTATTCAAAGGAAGCAATAGTGTAGATTAGAAAAGGATACACTGTCAAAATTGACAGTAGGCCAAGTGGAGTAATGGCCCCAGGTTACAGCCAGGGGTTTCCTTTTATGAAGTCTAAAAAAAAATGTTTTGTTACTTTGGACATCTGTTTTTAATTTCCAATAATTATTTAAGAGTTTTCCATATTGTTTTTCTACCTATATTTTTAGCACATCCTAAAGTTAAATATTTCCCAACTCTATTCTTCCTTGTACAGATATTTACATTATATTTTGGCACATATATGTGATATATTAGTATATTGTTATATAATATGATATTAAATTGGATACTTCCATAAGAAGCTCAGTGAATTATACAATTTAAAAATATATCATTTGTTATAACGTAGGCCCTTTGCATGTATGTTCCAGTTGAGTAGTTTGGTCTTCTGTGGGACTCCTTACAGGAGCAGGGGCTGTCTCTGACTCATTTGCCTGCTATGGGACTGCTTTTCTCCTACTGAAGGAAGGCCTTGTCTAACCTTAATTTGATGGGACCTTTTCCTTCTATTGGGTGGCCTTGTCTGGCCTTAATAGAAGAGGAGGTGCCTAGTCTTACTGCAACTTGATATGCCATGACTGCTTGATGTCCCTTGGAGGTCTGCCCTTTTTTGATGAGAAACAGGGGGGAAAGGGATCTTGGGGAGAGGGCAATTGTACATGGGGAGGTGACTGGGAGGAGAGGAAAGGGGAAACTATTGTCAGAATATATTATATGAGGGAAAAGTAAAAAGCACACATCATTTAATTTTAAGAAATTCTAAACTAATTTTTACTTTAAAAAATTAATTTAAATGACAAAATAAAGATAAAGGGACTCTCCAATTTTTTGAGACAGAGTCTTTTTATGTAGGCCAGGCTTGAGCCTCCAGCTTCCTGAGTGCTGGCATTACATGTTTGCACCGTTATGCCTAAATTCCTTCAAGTCTTCACATTATCTTTATAGATCCTTGTGGTCTGGAGGCCCCAGAGTAAGGACAATATCTTGTGGGGATAGAACTCTCACAGGTTACCTTTTGGAAAGGGAGAAAAGAGAGAAGAATAGTCATTTCTAAACATTTATTCTGTGCTAAAAACTATGCCTTAGACAAAGTAAACTATTGCTTTGTTGTTGTTAGTTTGTTTTGTTTTGTTTTTGAGAGAGGGTTTCACTATGTAGTCATGACTGTCCTGGAACTCATTCTGTAGATCAAGCTGGCCTCAAACTCACAGAGATTCACCTGCCTCTGCCATCTGAGTGCTGGGATTAAAAGTATGTGCCACCACTGTCCCAGAGTAACTGTATTTAATAGCTACCTTTTCTGTTTTTTAAAATGTATTTTGAGGATCATCTGAATTATTTTACATTAATCTTTCCCAATCTACATACCTTCTCCTGAATGGAAGACAGGATTATTTGTGCTTCTGTTGATGTTAATGACCATAATAAGTAACAATAGCTTTTTTTTGTGGGGGGTATCATGTTAACTAAAAGCTGAATGTCATGGGAATAAAGGGATTCTTACAACTCTGATTCACTTTTAAAGCCATCTGGCTAGATAAAACTGTATTATCTATATAATTTCAATATAGTAAAACTTGCTAAATTGGGATTTTTTTAATGAACAGGATGGTTCAATTTAGGATCAAATAAAGTACGCTGGGTCTTTCCTGAAGTTTCACTAAAACTTAAATAAAGAAGACGCAAGGTATCCAAAGTAACAAGAAACTACCATGAATTAAACTACTTTGTCTGGCACTGAGATGTTGGCATCCATGCTGTTTTCCTTATAACTCCTCCCATTTCAGGATAAAAATTCATTGATGAAAACAAGCCCCATGTCTCTGGATGGGAATGGAGGCACTGAAACAGCAGGTGAAGAAGCCAGGGTTCATACGTCATTTCAGTAGCAGAGGCATGTGGACACAAGAAAAACTGGTATAGCCCAGGGAACTAAGGGCACCCACTCTTGACAAAGTGCCCCCTACTCAGAGAGTTGGGAGTAAGGAACAAAGATCTAAAGATATGCCATTTCAGAAAATGTGAAATTTATCACCAACTACCATAGGCAGTTAATCATAGCAGGAATTCATTATCCCAGGTTTCTGTGCCTGATAAGATCATAGGATGGTTTGTGTCACTAGGAGAAAAGGGAATCAACCAGTAACAATGAAATAGATTTCCCACCATTGCATAATTTATTTATTTATTTTTAAAGATTTTTTTTTGGAGACATGGTATCATTATACTGGGCTGGTGTGACATTTTCTATATAAGCCTAACTGGCCTTAAACTCACAGAGATCCTACTGCCTCTGCTGAGATTAAAGCCGATTTATTTTAGTTATGCATATTCATGCATGTCTGTATGTGGGTATGAACATATGAGTACAGGTATCTGTGGAGACTAGATAAGGGTGTCAGAGTCCCTGGAACTAGAGTCATGGGTGGGGTTGTAAGTCTTCAGGCATGGGTATGGGAACTGAACTCAGGCCTTTTGCAAAGGCAGATGAATTCATACTGCTGAGCTCTCTTCTCTGGTCCCTAAAAGCAATTTAAAAATGTAATATCCCTTACATGCTTAAGTGTGTGAGATTAAACCCCACTCCTGGTAAACCTCTCAACCAAAGTTTTAATAACAAATTATGTGCATCCTTTAGGAACTTTCATGAGTATCATTCATATAATGTTTTCTGCACTGGATTAGAGTCTTTCTTAAGAACTCATGTGTTTGGTCTGTTAGCATATACTTTTGGCAATTTTATTGGGTTCTTATATCTCTACTTCCAACCCTTCCAACCCTCATTCCACCTGAATCCCTTCCAACCCCCTAACATTAGGTAGGAGAGAAAGGTTAGAGGGAAAAGGTGGCATAGAACTCTTTAGACTACTTCCTGCTGATTAGGGATGTTTAGTTCCTTGGGGCAAGTCCCGTCTTTGTCTTTTTTTTTTTTTTTTTTTTTTTTTTTTTCCGAGCTGAGGACAAACCCAGGGTCTTGCGCTTTAGCTAGGCAAGCGCTCTACCACTGAGCTAAATCTCCAACTGCACCGCCCCCTCTTTGTTGTTAGGATATCACCAACTTCTTCCAGTCAAACTGCAACAGAAACTAGGAGCAGCACGGGAACAGCAGCCTTCACAGGCCCTCTCAAGCTCTTTTACTTATACCCTCCCCAGAGTCTCCAGAATTAAACTATCTGCAGCTGGCAAAAATCATGCCCCTGCTAGTGCAGGAGGCAAATCATAATCACCTGCTGTGAAGCAGCCTCTTATCCCATACCTGGGATTCAAACAAAAACCTATTCACATAAAATAACTGGAATTTAAAGAAACCAAAACTCTCACTAGTCTAACCCTAGATCCCATAGAGGATGTGAAGACAAAGGGTCTCTAAACCTGCCCATATAGTCACCCTTCAATCACCAATCCAGAATTTGAATATCTTAAGTCATCTGATCCAGAGAATTCACTGACCTAAATAAGGCACTTACTATGCCACAAAGACTATATACTCTATTAACAAACCATTCACATGTTCTATGCACCAGGGTTAAAGAGTGATAGTAATTAGGTAATCAATACAGTACATTGAATTATCAACAAAGCATGGACCCCATAGATGCATGCTTTGAATGCTTGGCCCACAGGAAGGGGCACTATTAGGAGGTATGGCCTTGTCGTAGTAGGTGTGGCCTTGTAGTAGATGTGGCCTTATTGGAGGATTATTACATATAATATATATTATAACTGCTCAATTTTTTTTTTTTTTTTTGGAGCTGGGGACCGAACCCAGGGCCTTGCGCTTGCTAGGCAAGCGCTCTACCACTGAGCTAAATCCCCAACAACTGCTCAATTTTTTAATGAACAAGGTGGTTCATTTTAGGGCCTAATAAAGTACCCTAGGTCTTTCTTGAATATTCTTTAGAACCTAAAAAAAGGAAACTAAGTATCCAAAATAACAAAATCAAAGAATCCAGTAACGAAGTATCCAATAGAACACAATACCAGCACTCAGGATGCAGAAGTAGGCAGATCTCTGGGATATCAAGGCTGTCCTAGTTAGGATTACTACTGTGGTGAAGCACATGGCCAAAAGCAAGTAGGAGAGGAAAGGGTTTATTTGGCTTATACTTCCACATTGTAGTCTGTCTTTTAAAGGGCAGGAGCCTGGAGGCATGGGCTGATGCAGAGGCCATGGAGGGTGCTGCTTGCTGGCTTGCTCCTCCTTGCTTGTTCAGCCTGATTTTTTATCTTTAATTTTTAAATTATTCTTCTCTCATATACTACATTCCAACTACAGCCCCCCGCCCCCAGTTCTCCTTCTCCACCTTTCCTCCCTCCATACATCCACTCTGTTTCCATTTCTCTTCAGAAAAGAACAGGCCTCCCATGGATATCAAACAGGTCAGCCTGCTTTCTTACAGAACTCAGGACCACCAGCCCAGTGGTGGCTCAACCCACAATGGGCCCTCCCCCATGAATCACTAATTAAGAAAACGTGCTATAGGCTTGCCTACAGCCCAATCTTATGGAAGCATTTTCTCAATGGAGAGTCCTACCTCTCAAATGACTCTAGCCTATGCCTAGTTAATATAAATCCAGCCAGCACAAAGGCCATCCGAGTCTGCATAATAAGTTTCAGGTCAGCCAGGGCAACATAGAGATGCTGTCTCAAAACTTGTGTCTAGAATAAAAAAGAAAAGCTACTTTTAAAAAATCCAGCCTCTGTTTAGCTTTACTTTCCTAGTTCACTGTTACTTGGAGAAAAATCATAAAGGATATCAACTATTTTATGGATATGTAACTGTGCTACAGATATAGAACAGGTTATTTATGTCTCACAATTTCCTCAATGTCGTTTCCTCATGGAAATAATGTAAATATTTATATATTTAAATCTACCCATTTTGATGAGCACTTGGTCAATAATTTAATATACAGAAAGGGCATATCTGAGTTAAGGGTATGAAAACCTCTAGTTTAGGGCAGCATGCTTTGGTCTCACCAATGAAATGTCAACCATTAATCCATTTAGAATGTATTTTGTAGTAAAATGTAATGCTATATTGACTATATTACTCTTTCATTTACCCAAATGTTCCAACTTATGAAATACTTATGAAATACATATTCAGACATTTATATTCTATTCCTCTCTTTTGGTGGCTAGAATATATGCTACAGTTAATGTGGCAACTTATGCTGAATTTTGCTCAGCAGCAACTCATTTTTTTAAGGAAGTTTCTTTTATGTGTATTCTGCTTGCATGTATGGCTTCCAGAACCGAAGTTAGGGATGGTTGTGAGCCACTGTGAGTGCCAGAAATCAAACCCAGCTCCCCTGGGAGAGCAACAGGTGATCTCAACTGCTGAGCTGGCTCTCTAGGCCCCTTGTTACCTTTTTTTCTTTTTCTAGAATTTTCCGTTTGACATTTTATTCCCATCCACTCATTTTAAAGCAATGAGAAAAGACCATGAATTTGACAGCAAGCAAGGAGTACCTGGGAGGGTTTGAAGGGAGAAAAGGGGGAATTTTTAAATTATAGGCTCTAAAAGAAACAACCTTTTAAATAAATAAATTTAATTTTACTTAATAAATCTTTTAAATAGAGAAAAGCAACCCCCACCAAAAAACAGAGTCCTTTTCCTATTAATCTGGGAAAAAACACTTAAACTAGATGTAGATTCTGATCTCACCTTTATAAACATATGTATTCGTAATTCTATGGGTATACGGTAAAAGAGTAGCTATGGTTATTTCAGATATGTTAGACATCCTTGTGTTATACCTCACCTCCTTCACCCAGTTCTCCTTGCTCTGTAAACCCCAGGCTTCCCAATAGAGACTACATGTAAGGTCTTACTTCTCTGGCCTTTAGTTTGGCAAGAGGGAGGACACTACATACTGTTACATACAGTTCTGATACAGAACTGAAACACTGAGGTTAGCAGTTTCTTTTTATCTTGTCATCTCTTTTCAGGGTTCATGTATGCATCACACCTGTTGTCAGATGGCCCTTCTCAACTCAGGTGTACACCATTCCAAAGTAACCTTTGCCTAGGGATCCTAAATCCCATGGAACGGACTGAACTATAAGCCACTTCTTGTAGAATTGAGGAAATGTGTTTCTGTTTACCCGTCTATAGCACTTTGTTCTACCTGTACAAACTGAATAGAGCCTCTCTGCAAAGAACTTGGGAAAAGGCTACAAGGACTCTCATTTCCTATTTGTCCTTCATAACATATTCCTAATTTCAACAATTTGCTAAAGGTAAAGTAGTTGGGGGTGGGCATGACTAGGAATTCCATGGTAAGATTTAGAGAAATCCACGTTATTTATGATAGAAACACACAGGGTGTGCTTCGCATGTTTCCTCTGCTAAGGATTAAAGCTTTGGGACTAGTACTGGACATAGTTCACAAAATAGTAATAAGGGGCAATTATGACTATGCGTACTTATCCTGAACATCAGGAACAAACCAGGCTGTTTCGAGTGTCACTAGTAATCTGCTCAGAAGCCACACAGAACAGAAATGACACTGCTACAGCAAAATTTTAAAAAGCCTTTTACTTTTTAACTATGTGTATGTGTGGTGGCATATACATGTCCACAGAATTACCTGAGATGGCCAGACGACACCAGATCCCCTAGCTGGAGTTGGGTGCTTGTGAGCTACTGGGAAACAAACTTGGGTTCTCTGAAAAAGAAGAACAGGCTGAGCCATCTCTCCAGGCCAAGAAAGGAATTTCCCCTTGAGAGCCAGTTTTCTTCTGTGCCACCCAAATATCTTATGACCTTGTATTTCCCAGTCTCAGGAACATAAAAAGAACACCACAGTTCTTTTTTCTTTGCTTTGAAATTTAGAAACAAGATTTATATAAGATCTGAAATACAATTCCTAAAATATCAACTTTTCAGAAAACTGTGGCTACACAATAATGCATTGCCTCTATCATGTTAGAACGTGCATTAGACTCAAATACAAAAACCAGGAAACAAATCACCATCCTTCAACAATTTGAGCAAAGATAGAATGAATGCCTAAGGAACAACAAAGATGGACTTGCAGAGGATGGGCTGTTTACAGACGTCAAGCACCATAAAAAAAAAAAAGAAGCACAAATGCGTGGGTTTCCAGGTATATACAGTAAGTCGAACCTTTGGCACTAGGAACCAGGGCATCTCATCACGTAGCATTAACACATATTAGAAAACTGTGTAGTGTCAAAGGGATAGAACCACCAGCATTCAAGCAATGTTGTCAACTAGGCAATAAAATGGTCTACTGAATTTCTTCTTTGTCTAATTACTGCATACACTGGTAGCAACTTTGAAATGAGGAAAGGAGCTGGGCACTCCTTTTATTTTCTGTCTACAACAGAACAGGAAACAAACTGAAACATAAGCCCTGTTTTACATCGACAGTTTTAAAGAACATCAATTATACAATGAGAGGGACTAAACAGAAGTGTTTACAGATACCAGACAATAGTGAGCGGTCAGTAGACCTTCACAGGGCTTTGCGATGATAGTCAGCAGAAGCCACTTTGTAATCACTGGCAGTAAACAGAGAGGCAGAATTCTTTGCCAGATACTTAAGGAAATCATGCAGATAGCCCAGCAACAGTGCCAGGCTTTTCTCATCAAGGGGCGTATAGGCCAACATTGCCCCAATTCTCACAAATAATCTCAGCAGGTGTGGCGCCCCATAGATCTGCGACATTGGCGCATCAGGGTGAGCCAGCAGAATCTCAGCATACTGAGGCCTCTCAAACTTGTACAGCAGCTGAGTGCCCAGCATCACATTGAAATACTCTTTTATCCCTCCCACAACCTCATTAACGGCATACTCCTTATTATCAACATTTCCCTGTGACTTCTTGCAATTGGCATACTCCTCAAGAATGGCATCTACATTCTTCTTAGCAGGGAGCTGGAACAGCTGCTTCTGCCTAGTAACCAAGTCCCAATCTTCCACCAGCCATGGTTTTAATTCTTCAGGGATCTTCACCTTCACCTCCATCCTACTCTTGAATGCTTCCTCGCTCTCCACAGTGGGGTCAGCCCGTGCCCTTTTCTTCCGAGGAGGCTGGGGGACTTCACTGGTACTGCCACCGTCTCCGTTGCCAGGAGTCTTCTGCTTGTTCTTCCTTGTCTTCCGCACAGAACCAGAAGGGGGGTTCTCAGCAGAGCGACCTCCCCATCTTCCTGGGAGGGCTGGATCAAGATTCTTCGGCTGCGAACCAGCTGACTTCTTTCCTGAGGCAGCTCCTCTCATCTTACTTCTCTGCATATTGCTGCGAGTGGGTTTCTTGAAGTTGTCTTCTTCAGCAGATTGTTGTCCACGAGTTTGAGAAGCCTGCTTTCTGGAACTCATTCAACCCTGTTTTTATTCCAACCACTGTAATACATAAAGTATTGTATTTGGTTGTTTACTATGGTGATTTTATGACCCATCAGACCACAACATATGCTAAAGTCTGTTGGAATATAGATTTCAGGTCCTATATCAGAGGACCATTTATAAATGCTTTTCTGTTTTCTATCTCAAAATTCTATCCTAATGCCCACAACTCTTGTCTCACCTAATCATTCAATAAACACGCCCACAAATATATCTCTTGATGCTATTTAAAAGATAGGGATTTAATTTTAGAGAAATTTTAGAGATAGAAGGAAGCAGAGTTGAAATGCAAGACTTTGGAACAAGAATAAGAATTTGAAAGGAATAAGGAAGTTGGAGGTGAATTAACAGAAAAGGTTTGTGTATACAGGTCTAGGTAGGCCTTGAGTAGTTCAATGGCACAGAATTCACACAGAGAAATGCAATGATCAAAGGTTAGAGTCAAAATGGGCTCTGCACGACTAAGCCTGGGTAGTTTTAGTAAAGCACAGATTTTTTTTTTTAAGGATTCGTCTGACACTGTCAGAGAACAAGATTAGTCCACTGATAGTTACATGCATAAAAGATCTCTTTTAGTAACTTTAGAAGAGATGAGAAACTGAGAAAGGAGTTAGTGACAACTTTCAGGCTTTAAGGATGGATGACCATCACCATCAAATGAGATGGTATTTATATAAACTGCTTAGAGGAGAAAGGTGATTAGTTTTGGACTTTTTATTATCTTCAGTGTGCACTCAAAGAGAATGTTCAAACTCAGAGTAAAAAATGGATTTCTTATCGTGTAAGCTTTAGCACACTATGACAGTGAACCTCTTCACTGAAGAAAAAACAGGCAGAATTTCAGACATAGAATTCCAGAAAATGTAAAGAACAAAAAAGTATTCGAGGAGTTAGCAAGAGACCACAGATTAAATAGTGAGCCCTCCATCGGAGAGTAAGAAGAAATGTGACTTTGGAAGATAAAGAGGTTGAGTTTCAAGAGAAACAATATTCAGTTGAAAATGAATTAAAAAACAAGCCTCCTGCTTCGATGGCTGACTCATTCGACAACCCCTTGACTTACACAATGTTCCTTCTCTCCCTTCCAAGGATTCCTAGTAATCTCCCAGATGGAATCTTACAGATCTCCTAGGATGGTCTGGAAAGATGAAGTGGGAATACAACCTAGAAAGGAAAGTAGGTATCTGCAATGAAGATGAACTTTTACAAAATCATGTAAGAAAAAATTACAAATGTGCCTTAGATATAGGAAGGAAAATAGTGTGTGATCTGCAAAATGGAACTGAAGACCCCCACATGACCATTTCTACATGTGAATGAGGGTGGTTCACTAAAGTAGCACGAGCAATGAGGAACTGCAGACATTTACAGCTTCAGCAGGGAAAGGGTGATACAAATTACACATGCACACTACAGAATACCCAAGTGACTTAAGCAGAGGCCTATCTACATACTGAAACTGAAAACTGTTTAATGTCCTTAGGTAAATGGGTTAGTAGCACAGCTCTTATTAACAGTGTGATTCCATTTGTCTTAAATGAGTGTGCAAATGTGTAAAACATGAGTCTATTACATATTAAGTACCCCCCTCCCCGAGTAAGGATGGCATTCCAACTTTAATTTGCAAGGCCCACCTCAAAAGCAAAATCCATGTGTGAATGGGGGAGTGGGTTTCTGTATGGGAGGACCATAGCCCATTTTTCTTAAGAGATCAGCACCTACTAAAATAAGCAGCTTATTTTTTGGAGGCTGCTGAGGTCTGGGGATGTAAGCCAGTAGTAGAGCATTTGCCTTGGTCATCAGTACTTCCTTACCAAGGGACTTATTAGCACATAGTGTGGTCCTAAAATTTTGAATCCACTTTGTGGGTCCTTCCTTCCAACCCCCCACTACTAAACATTGTTCAGTTCAGTTAGCATACCTACTCTACTCCAGACTTCCTCTCCCTCACTTAAATACAATAAAAGTCCTACCACAGGGCTTGTGTTATAACCTTGGATCTTCTGCAGAAGCACAGAGACTAGTAGAAAATTTTTCTAATCAATCTCTAAAGTTAGCTCAAGAATAATCTAGAAAAGTATCATTTTTAGGTTTGTGAGGTAAGTATGTATTATTAAATCTTAGCTCTCACTTAAAAAAAAATCATTGAAAGAAAACTATGTTCCCATGTTAAGGTTATAAAATACACCTTTTAGGCCATGACATTTGTTTCACTCCTGGCTGATTTATTTAGCGGAGCAAGGTATAAACATATTTAAGGCTTTTACCCTGGTGCTAAATTGCTTACCCTTCAAAAACTCTAACTTAAAATGAGCAATCACACCACAGCACACCCTCTGGTGAGCATCGGCAAGCTAACCTTCATTCTTTTCTGCTCTACCGCTGAGTTACATTGCCAACCTTCAATAGCTTTAAAAGACACTTATTGTTGTCCAATTTGCACCTGTGTTAACAGAAACCTACCCCCCATTTGTATATGCCTTTGTCCTTTTGAGTTGGCTCTTGGTAAATTTATCATTTTCTAGGATCTCTTCAAATTATTTTTGACCAATGCTTTCCCTTGGAGGGCTCTTTAGTGTCTGATGTTAAAGGTTTTTAATGCTCCCAGCTCCACTGTTGTAGACAGTGTTCCAAATGTCATTATTACAAAAAGAATCAATACTAGACACCAACGCATAACTATATTAAGAGCACTAGGTAAGTTATCTCTGAAGGATATATTCCAAGAGGAATTAAAGGTAGTTGCCTACATAGAAGCTTTGGTGATGTAGCCCAATTTACCTTAGAACTGTTTTAATATGTATTCCTAGCCAAAACCACGTTAAGTTCATTCTTCCATCTTCAACCCCACAAAAAATAGGCAAGCATTCTACTAATTCAACTATACCTCAATCTTCAAATACCCCTTTCCCCACAAAAAAAAAAAAAAAAAAAAAAACCCAACTCACTTGCTAATCTAACTTGTAGTGGGGCATCTTTATTTGAATATGTATGATTTCAAACCACTTTTTATACAATCACTGGTTAGATCTTTTGTTCTTCCATGGGTATTTTTATTTCCTTTTTTCTATTAGGGTGCTTCCTGTTTCACACTGATCCATAACAAACACCATGGTTTTTTTTCTGTTGTTTTAAGACTTGAAGTGTGTGCTCTTAGTGTCTTATGGACTGGGTACACTTAAACACTTCAGTGTTACAAAGCTGGCAGGCTTCTTTGTAACCCTTGGCTTCGTTTTACTCAGGAAAAACAACGCTAAACAAATGCTATAGAAATGAATTCCTATACTATCTTTTAGTATGGTTTTAGTTTCCCCCAAATTTATAGCAATCTTTTATCAATGTTCAATACTAACGAGTTTATCCTTTTCTCAATGAGAAATGCTATTTTATAAATATATATGCCTTAGAAATTTATGTTCTTTTTAAATTGCTCTCTTTCTGAGCCCAGTTTGGCCTGGAATTGACTTTAACCCTCCTGCTTTTCTACCACTGGAATTATAGGCATGAGCCACCACACCCATTTCTGGGCCCTTCTGATGATTCTGGTTGTTCTTGCAACAATATCATAATGGTTCCATTATATGATCTAAAGATATTAATGTTGCTCTAGAAAACTTGTCAATGCATATAAAAGGTGGGCAACATAGCATTATTTTAGTGGGAAAATACTGATTTGATGAAATATGATATACTCATAATATGGATTATCTTAGCTAAAGGAATGTCACTGTGAAAGAAATATCACAAAAATTAGAGATCTATGAAGACATTCAAAGACCATTTGTTAAATAAACATAGCTAGTTGTATATTGACACCATAGTTTATACAAAGAAAATCATTAAACATAAAAATCTGTACACATTTTAGGCAAGGTTTTAATAGGTCATCTAGAAGAGAAAATGATGAAAACTGTCGACCGACTGCAGAGAGAACAAGGGGAAAAGAGAAAAAACAAACTTGAGCCACACATCTGATTCATGACTTTGTGATGTGGTCATTCGTGGATTTTACATACTTTCATTTTTTACTTCAGTACCACAGTACACTGTGTGCTTTACAGGCATACTACTCAAAGGTAGTACTCCAAGGCAAGGACCTTCTCCTTTTTGAGGCTTTCCCATTTCAGATCTCTCTGGCCCTTGCTTTGCCAGTTCTATGGATCTACTATGCCTCTCTATCAGGAAACTGCCTTCTGCTCAAACACTGCCTTCCAAAGGAGAGAAATTAAGGCCATTATAGAATTCCTTTTAAAATGTAGCTGTGAAGAGACTGAGACACACCCCTTCCTTTCATAGCTTCAGGAATCCAGACTCCAAATGTACATTTGTGAGTATGTGGCATAAACACGTGTATTTAATGATTCTAACAATTTGTTGGTGTAAACCTTTTAGTTAAAGGTGATGGGGGCCACATTAATTACATCATGTTTTCATCTCTTAAGTCTCTGGCTAAAATCAAGTATATATCAACTTTCTCATTTGGATAATGGAACATTCCCCAAGTCTAAAAATACTCAATTTTTTTTTTTTGAAAAAAGGATTTCATGTCCCAGGCTATATTCAAGCTTCCTATATAACTGAGGAAGACCTCGAGTTTCTGAATCCTCTGCCTTTATTCCCTAAATCCATAGATGTAGCCATGTGCCACCATGCCTGCTTTGGGCAGTGCTGGGATCAAACCTGGACCTTCATGTCCGCTAGGGAAGCACTGTACCAACTGAGACCCATTCTCAACTCAACATACTGTTTTCACTCTGAACAAAAGAGGAAAATTACGTAAAAAATGCTTAGCATGCTGGATATGGTAGCTAAAATTATAGTTCTTGGAAATTCCCTTGGAAGTGAATATCCTTAAATCTTTTTTAGGTTGACTGGAAAAGCCAGAAGTCTTAATTTCAGAATTCAGTTCTAGTAGTTAATGGCTGCTTCTGGAAAAATGAAAGAAACCAACAATATTAATTAAAAAAATAATTCCAAGAAAATTATATTCATTACTTTACAAAAATGTGCTTATATACATACATAAAATGTTTCATGAGTATTAAAGCCAAATTAAGTATTACTATAGAAAATACTTAAATACTTTTATGAGGACATTTTGGAACAAAGGAAGTTTTTTTTGCTCAGGATTACACAGAAAGTGGCAGAGCCAGTAATCAAATCCATCAAGTCCATATTTGCTCTCAAGAAAAATAATGTAATATTTGAATCTGTGAAGCCTTCACATAGCACTAATTTTTAATGAAAAGACTAGGATTACACATGTCTATATTGTTTATTCTTCCCCTTTCAGAATATAGCATACTTTCTCAGATGGCAGCTTATTAATCTTCAAAATATTCCTACACATCTAAGAATGTTATGTGATGCAGCTGGTTTGTGAAACGAGGCCAGAAGGAAGGCACTTACCCTGTATTCTGCAACCAGGAATGGTTCTGCAACCAGGGTCAGATCTCCTGATCCTTACTGTATAGCAAACTTAGCTTTTCTGATGATGACCTAAAAGGTCAAACAAAGAGATGGAAAAGGACAAAAAAAATATGAGATGGTGACTTTCTTTTCCATCAGTAAATACAATTTTATCTCACACAAAGAGCATCAAAGCTGATAATGTACAAATTTTATTTTCTTGTGGTTTTATTTTCAAATAAATGTACTTTATTGCATGTTTATCAATTTTAGAAAAAAATAACTAATTTCTATTAAGAATAATGTGAAATAAAAAAATTGTAAAAGAAGAGCAGTACAAGCGGATGCGAATCCATCATCCAGCTCCAACAATTACCAACTGAAGGCCATCTTGTTTCATCTGTAACCCCACCCACTGCTCCCCCCCACACGTTTTTTTAAGCTATCGAAAAAAATGACTTCAGAATTCAGAAAAATTTCAAATATATACCATGGGAAAAAGACAAATACAAGAAACCCCATCTGCCCACCCCTCAGTTTAAACGATTATTAATCTAGGGTCCCAATTATACCCCTCCCATCTCTCTCTCTACCGCTGAAATTATTCTGAAGCAAATCCTAGTCATCCACGTATTTTGAAGCCATTTTGATATTATTTAATCCCTAAGCATTTATATTTATTTCCACAAAATAGAGCAATCTAAAAACACAACCACATCGTCACCATAAGCTTCTAAAAAATAATCTGACACTGATTTCATTGAAGAATATTAATCTGCATTTAAAAATTCCCGATGCGTCTTAAAAGAAAATTTTACAATTGGTTTTGCTCGAATTAGGATTCAAACAAGGCCTACTCCCTCACATGTGCTTCATTAAGTAGCTCATTTTCGTTCGCGTCCCCCTACCTCCTTTCTCTTTTTGACTTAATGTGGCAAAATTCCGACCCCCAGCCATTCTGAGGTAATTCTGGGCTATCAAATTATTTTATTGGTAAGGCTTAATAAATGCCTATCGTCATAATTTCTTCGAAGAAAGAGGATGATGTACAGAAAAAGATAATGATATCAAGCAAATTTGCGTCATTTAAAATTTTTCTTCCTCAGAAATATCTATCTTTAGTAACAATTGTTCCTGTCTTTCGGAGACAGGCTTCACGTCGAATGCCTTACACGCACTATTTTACTAGGCACATCTGAATCCGCGACCGAGATAGCTACTATTATCACCATTTTACAAACATGGAAACCGAGACACAGAAAGGAGCCTTGCCCAAGTTGGGCGTTGGCGAGCAGGAATACGCATCCAGTTTCGCTCGAATGTGAAGGCACTAGTTAATCCTATCTACAAGTCAAGAAGGAAAGAGGAAATCATCGACCCTTCCTCCCCACCCCCACCCCGAAACCTGAAACGAGAATCCAGTTCTTTCCAGCAGCCGACGTGTGACCACCGCTGCTCCTCCAACCGCCATAGTAAAGCCAGGTTTCTCTGGCAACTGATATCCATAGGCAGACACGTCACCCTGGAGGCGGGCTTAGCCCTTCAGCCAATCCTAGCCATCTTGTCTAAGTTTTAGAATGTTCCATACCCAAATGATTGGACCACCGCCCTCACGTCAGCAGTGACACTCCGCCGCAGTAAAGGCGGGTGCTGGCAACCTGCTTCTTCTGGTTTGGGCCCAAATCAAACCAATGAGCGTCCTTCTTCAGTGCGGGCTCCGACCAATGACGGTCGCCCTTTTTAGGGTCTTAGCCCGCCCTCAAGTGCGCTACAGCCGTTGGGTCGAAGTCTATAGGGGCGGCGATGATGTTCGTGGCCCGTTTTCCGACACGGGTTCCCCCTGGCCGTGGGTTTTTTTTGCCCCCACCTTCTTTCCCTCGCGCTCTCCTTCTCTCCTGCAGGGAGGCATTATGGGTTTGTGGGTCTGTTCCCCCTCCCCCGCCCCCGCACCACAGGGAAAGGAAGTGCCGACGTGGCCTGCGGAAATAGGATAGGCGGAAATGAGCTAAGGTTCCCGCGAGTGGAAGAGCGAGGTCAAGCCCAGCGCCACGCCCCGAAGCCTGTTGCCAACCCTCAGAACAGAAAAAAAAAAAAAAAAACCCAGCAAACCAAAAGGAAAAAATGAAGGTTTTTGGGGTGTAGCGTGTGAGGGTGGTGGGTGCCATCAGGCGGATGCCCAGATGCCTTGAGAACTGGGTTATGCGCGCGGGCACGCTCGCGTGGCTGTGGAGTGTGGGTGTGGGCGAACAGCCGCCCTCGTGGCGCCGGGGATGATGGGTGTGCGCAGGCGTGCAAGCTCTCGCGGTGGCGGGAGGGGCCCTGAGAGTGTGTGTAGGTGAGGTCCCTCATTTTGGTGCATTTCTGCCTTTTAATGTTTGCAAACTGCATTAATAAATAAGAACCCAAAAATACTAGTACAGAAGTAGGCCTTTTGTTGAAAAAGCCTGCTGATTAATTTATTCCCCACTTTTTATCTTTCTTGCTCTTTCTTTCTTTCTTTCTTTCTTTCTTTCTTTCTCTCTTTTTTTGTTGTTTTTATTTATGAGGCCTGTTCTAGCTACGTAGGCTTGGCAGGCCTGGAACACAAGAGACCCACCTGTCTCTTCACGGCCTCCCGATGCGCTGGCATCAAGCATCAGCCACCCCACCCAGTCTGGTTGTTTGAACCCCTAAAGTGCTTATTATTCCACAATTAGTCACCAAAATAAACTTCTTCCACGGTGACATTCAAAATTATATTAGTAACGTAAAAGGAGCGTTTCTTTAAGTTTCAAAGTGTACACCCCGCCCTCTCTGTCTGCAAGGCCTCACCTTTGCCCCTCACCAAGATTACTGAGAACCTCCCTTTTGCCCCTCACCAAGTTTATTGCTAAATTGGTAGAAATAATTCTAACGAAAACAAAGACAATTAAATTCCCCAGTGATACAGACTACGCCAATTTCCCGTGGATGCTAAGCCTCACCTACCTTTTGTCCTAATCTCCAAGCGTAGCGATCCAATATACATTCGGTCAGTTTTCCAGAAAGTTCACTGGATGAGCATTATACCTCTTGAATCTGCCACTAGATGTCACCAAATCCCAGCAAAGGATTTACTGCTGGGTTCCCAGGGATTGTGAGATTTAATTTTTTGCTCCACCCACTTCTTACAGGATCCGTAATCTCTGGATGACTCATATATATATATCTTAAATTCTTAAGAATAAAATCAAGTTCTGTGAAGTAATAATACTAGGCAAGGAATTACATATCTGAATATTTTGGTTAATTTCCTTAAAGAGAAAAAGTCATCTGTTCTTGCATTTCTTTCTCCCTTGCCTTTTGATTTTACCCAGGATTGATACATGGGCCTAAATTCTGATGCTAAAACCCTTTGTGAGCTGTATGAGCATTTGAGCAGAAGGAGGCCCTAGATTAAAGGCCGCTTAGATTATATATTGAGACCCTGTCTCTACATAAATAAATCCATGAAAGAATATTCTTTTTGCTTTTTTGCCCGTTTTTCAGTACTTAACAATTCCTCTAGTCAGTCTGTAAAGGTAACTCGGAGGTAAAGTTAGACCTCAGCATTGCGGATTATCTTCCTCTTCAAACTTATCAGGTATGGGTGTTTACACCCCAATTTTATGTGATGGTTCTGTGCCCTCCTAAGCAAGTAGGTAGATGCTTAGTATACCAAAAATTCTATTTTATCATGGCGAGAGTCATCACACAACACTCTTGGTTCTTAACTACAGTTTTCCCGAGGGAGCTCACGTTTGTGACGACCTTACCTGAAGATCAGGCCTAGTCTCCGATGCAGGAGCCCGAGGAGACTCTCTGGCTGCAGGGCAGCTCAAGGTGTGTCTCCAGGTGTGCAGCGAAAGACCGATGCGCTCGATCTTCCTGCTTATATACTCGCTGTCCAGCGGGCGTCATGGGATTCTTGTCCAGTGTCTGGTTATCTTAGTGACTGATGTCATTGGGGGCTGGTTATCAGGTACAGCCTTGAGTGTCCTGGACCTCCTCCTGACTAAGCTGTTTTTGTAAGACAAAGGGCATTTCTTTTTACTATTCTCATTACATTCCGAAAAACTCGGTTGTGTTTTTAGAGTCAGATAGGAAATAGTAAAACATTTCACTTAGGTTTCAGAGCGCAGTAGCCCTGAGGTGTGTGTGTGTGTGTGTGTGTGTGTGTGTGTGTTTTTAAATTTATGTACCTGTGTGGCCTGTGCATTTTGGGGCTAAAGTTCACCTTTCTTTACGTCTTTTCCTCTATTGCTGTTCGCCTTATTTTTTTACAGAAGGGTCTGAGTGAACTCGGAGTTGCTCTATGTGCTATTCTGGCTTGTCACTGAACTCCCAGGATCTGCCTGTCTCTACCAACAGCCCCCCTTAAAACACTGGGGTTATAGATCAGTGCCCTGTGTTCAGCTTTTACATACATGCTGGGGAACTGAACTTAGGCCCTCCTGTTTGAGCAGCAGACATTTACCCCTCCCCAGACATCTCCCCAGTCAGACCATCGATTTTTTTTAATATTTTCTATATTTCAGATGTTGTATTAAATTCCTTCCCATAGGTATTTTTTTCTTAACAGAATTGTACTACATTATAATCAGCCAAAAATAGGTTTCGGGCACTAATTACATGTATTTATCCACCCGAGGGTGAAGGTTTTTTAAAAGATTTTAATTTTACTGTTTTTAATTAGGTATTTCTACACGTGTGTATGTGTTCAGAAGTCAGAGGCACTGGATCCTCCGGAGCTGGGATTACTGGCTGTTCTGAGACACCTGACATGGATGCTGGGAACCTAACTCGGGTCTTCTGGTAGAGCAGCAAGTGGTCTTACTGGCTGAGCCACGTCTTCAGCTGCAAAGGGGAAAGGTTTTTTAGAGCGGTTCTCCAAAAATCAGAAGCATCAGTAAAACTCGGTAAGTTATCAGAATATTAGATTCATAGGCCCTGCTTTATGTCTCACAAATCAAAGATTTTCTGGATGGAGCTTGGCCATCCACTACAAATTGTTCTAGTAAATCCAATGCACTCTAAAATTGGAGAACCACTGCTTTGGAGGGCTACAATTCAACACTCGTTTTTGGACACCACTAGAGGGTGCCATAGAACGTGTAGCAAAATGTTTTGCGATATACCCTGCATAGTATCAGTCTTGTTTTGCTGATTAAGAAATTGCACATTAAGTGTCACCATTAGTATTCCTCTTTCAGAGTCTGAAACTATACGTTATATATTGTTTCCCACTTTGACTACTATTGACTGAACCATTAAAAACACCATTAGGAAAGCAAATCAAGTATGGAAAAATAGCTTGATGCTTTTCATATGTTGTCTCCTCTCCATTCTGTAATAGGGCATCACACAAAAGCTCAGGAGTAGTCTCTTTATTTCTTATCTCTCAGTGTCTTTCTATTCTGTAGTTACCATTTTTTTGGTGCATGTCCTTATGTTTATGTGCCAATGTTAACACAGTTTTATCATTTAGGAGTTACTCTATTGCTTTATACCTCTAGTCCCACTAATAAACTTATAACTTGGTGACTGCATCATTTTATAGTGGTGACAGTGAGTTCTTACCAGAATAACTTACCAGTTATTTTCATTCATATGTAATTTACAAGTAATAAATGAATACTTTTACTGAATTACTAGATCATTCATGGCATTTGGGATTCTAGTATTGAGCTTTCAATTTCTCTGGTTTACATCCTATTTAAGTGATTTTTCTTATTTTTTTTTATTTGTGAGATAATTGTTGAGTGCTTTTTTTGAGTCCAAGAGGAAATGTAAGGAAAAAGTTTCTCTGTTCTATTTGAAGCCAGTTTTAATCTGACACAGACATGTACTCTTCAGGTCCTCTCTAAGCCATTCCAGTGGGATTTTGGCTCATTGAGCACTATTGAAGTATAATTCAAAAGAATTCAACCTTGAGTGAGGCTGACCAATTACTATGACACACCACATTGTGGTGCCGTGTAGAGGCTCAACTATGTGCTTGAAAACAAGAAGCCACCCTGTATAATACAGTATCTAGGTGGCTATTTAAGTTAAAATTCATTAGGATAAAAAAAAATCGGTGCAGTTGGTTGTTTTGCCTATATAATGTTACTAGCTGTTGTCTAAATTTAGATATAGATCATTTTCACCATCACAGAATGCTCTGCTGGGCCACTCTGATTTAGATGAGAGAAGGTATGTAAAGGGCCTAGCATAGTGCATATCTCTTGACAGATGCTCCTAAAAGGTGTTTTTGTTTTTTTGTTTTTTTTTTTTTTTTTTGTCTCTGCTCTTCTCAAGATCAGAGCTGGGGTGCTTCATTTTATTGCTAGGTTCAGGAGACAGAGGCAGGTTACCTGAGGTACTTTAAGAAGGGTATGTCTGGCACTGGAATCTACATTCTGACCGCTGGTGCTGCAATGTTCTAATAGATTTATCCTTGTGCTTTACTGAGTAGGATTGTAAGAACAAGAACGTGAACAATGGGAATTAGTGTTAGAGTCAGAGTGGTAAGGAAAAATGGCCTAGAAACAATGTTTCCTGTTTTCAAGGTAGCACAAGACTCAGCCTTTTCCATCTCTTATCTTAGCAAATCCTTGCAGAAGCCCAGAGAAGTTAAACAGTCACCTAAAGTTGCTCAAGCAATGGATTGCAGAGCCAGGACAGACTTGTTCCTGACTTTGAAGGCCGGGCTTTTTCCTGTTATGCTGTGTTGCCCCATCAATGCGAATATCCCCCTGTAACCTTAACTTATTAGTGGGATAAAGCCTCAAGTAGATTCCTGATTTACAGTCGGTTCTCAGAAAATAAGAAGTATTCTTTAGAATTTACAGCTGCACTGTTGTCTTTACATGATTTCAACTGGAAAAGAAAGATAGCTTAATTTAGTTTGGTTCTAAGGCCTAAGGCCAGACGGAAACTATTTACGGTCTCAGCCTTCACAGAAAATTCAGTGGCTCCATGAGCCCTGTATTAATTTGCAAGGCCACCATTAGCTCATCCAATGCCTTTGTGGTAATCAGAGTCATAGGTCACCTAAGGGCAGACAAATTGCAGAGATGTGTGCACTCCAGTGGAACAGTGAGGAAAATTCCCCTTTCTTACCCCTGCTGATAACCTCACCAAGGCAGTTAGTTGAAAAAGACATTTTGGTCAGGAATTTTGCTCTTAGTTGAGTACTACTGTGCAGCATATAAGTTGCCTGTTGGTATACATGATCCTTATTTGTATTACCTTGGGAATAATAAAACTCATGGGTACTAAACAAAAGTGCTTTTTCCTAAGCTTTTTTTGTTATCCTATCACATGTGTATGCGTGTATAATTTTATTTATTTTACTTGTATAGGTGCTTCATCTACATGTACATACGTCTATGTATCTTGTATGCGTCTGCAAGAGGCCAGAGGAGGACATCAGATTCCCTGAGACTGGTAATGTAGACAGATGTTAGTCAATATATAGGTGTTCCAGTCTCAGATCAGAAGCACACTTTCAAAATATCAAGTAGAAGCTGGACAGACGGCTCAGCATTAAGAAAGCTTGTTGCTCTTGCAGAAGACTAGGGTTCAGTTCCTAGCCCCTTTATGGTGGCTCATAAGCATCTGTAACTCCAGTTCTAGGGGACTTGACACCTTTTTGTGAACCCCTGTGGGCACCAGTCACACATGTGATGTACATACATATATGTAGGCAAAACACTCATGCACATATAAATACATAAGTCTTAAAAAAAGTTTTTTTTTTAAAAAATTGTTTCTGATTATCTTATCTAATTTCTTAAAATGATTATTTAACGTACAAGTTAAAAACTAATCCTAATATTTCAAGGCTAAACACAATGGCATTTCTATAATAAGGATATCTTTCTTTTGTTTATTCATACTGCCTCAGTCTATGGGAATTTCATAAAGCCAGTCCTACAAATTTCTCTGGATTTGTATAGCTTGTTAGCCTATGGCAGAAAAGGTTTGTCCTTTTAGTGGTATCTCTTTTCTCTTCTGTAATTAAGCTACCACCTCATGGCTTCATTTGACGTCAAAAAACTTATTTCAAATGACCAAGCTGAGAATTGAACCTTGTCAGCGATGACCTTAGATGACCTTCAGATTCCAGACTTGCACATGATCCCTTGTTTTTCTCCCTCTGAGTTAATAGTTTAGCTTGAATCGTGCCAAAATTCTCGTTTTGTCAGCAACACACTTTACTTAGAGGGATCATGTAAAGCCACCCACGGTATACATTAACTCAGGAAGATAAAGACGATTTTCGCCAGTCATTGTTGATGCCTATGGTTCAAACTTTGCCTCAGGTAGTTGTATTGAATCATGTTTTCCCCAGCTAAGTCTCTTATGTTTGTAGTTTACACCTATAGTGTTCGGTTTCCTAGAAGTGATAAAGTTATAGCTTTTGAAACTATAATAGCTGCCATGTTTAAAAGGACAAGCCAATAGTACTTGAAAGTACATTTCTAAGTTGTTTAATGGTAGATATAGGGTGGCTTGTACTATTTCCTTACTTTAGTTCTGAATATTCCCTTGATAAAATTATTCCTTAAAGAAGAAGAAATGATCAGTTATGGTTTAGACTATAAACATGGATTTAGAAGAGTATTTATTAACCAAGACATTGAGTGAAATGTATATTCTTTAGTAGGGATGGACCATGTCAGATTTAGGGAGTGAGTCAAATTGAAAAAAAGAAACAAAACTCTTTTTACTGGAGATTGATAAGGTCCCCTCAAAGGATAGTCTCTTCTCCACCAGGCACCATGGGGAGCCTTGCTGTAATGAGCTACTGTAAGCAGTATCTCCCAATTATCAGGAATTTAGGAGCAGAGAGATGTTGAAAAGCACAGAAAGAAACCAGCGAATTGGCTAAATTACTAGCCAGAGGCAGAAGAAACACAGGCAAATGGAAGCTAGGGGCAAGGAGCTAAGAATGTACTGGAGCTTTTTAGCTTCCAGAAGGCAAAGCTCGTGTGGAAACAGGTCAGAGTGTGGAATGTGTGACAGAGGGTGTCGTTACCTATTTGTAGATTTTTTTCCTATCTTGTTTACAGTTTTTAAGAGTAGGACAACCATCAGAAAGCAAAGGCTGTGTGTGAGCATATGTGTGTGAAAGTGCGAGCCTTTAAAGACAAAGTATCTTTCCACTCGACTTGGAAAGGTAGATTCTACAAACCACACACGGAAACAGTGGTTTTGATCTACTTGCAGCAGTGTGCTACCATATGGTGAATAAGTGTTTAAGGGTGTTTGTATACTACAGCCAGAGAGCAGATAGGACTTAGGGTATGGGGACTTAGGAGGACATGTTCCTTCCAGACCATGAGGTTGAGATAAGATGGTTAGTAATTAAGGACAGAGAAGAGAGTAAGAACAGCTCCTAAAAGGTACAAAGCTGAGATCCACTCAGCTGCTTCCAGCCTAGAGTTTCGGCTGGGACATTAGGGAGATCCAGGAGGTACAGCCAGCTTTCAATAGAGCTGGTCTGTGAAACTTGGCTGAGAGGACAGAGGAAAATTGATGTTTGCTCCAGAGTGGGGCTGTCAGCTGTGCTTACCAACTCATCAGGCTCCCAGCTGTAAACAAAAGTCCTGGCCCTTCATGGCACTGCAGAGCAGTCCAGGCTGGTGTAAGTCTCTGAGGACAGCTAGACCATTTTCTCATCCTGGCTGACAACCAGGAGACAGAAGAAACAATAGAAGGTAGAGTGGGGGAAGGGGCAGAATTGCAAGGGGGTGAGGAGCAAAGACTATTGGGAAGGAGTTGTCTATTTCAGATCTTAGGTCTTTGGATGAAATTAGTAGAATTCTTTTGGGGAAAGCAGACCCCTTTACTTGTGTACATGTGCCATGTCATAGTGAATTATGAAGGAGGTTTCAGAGACTCCCGTGTATCATCCACCCTTTCATTTACAAACATACATGCGTATCACCATTCTATATATCCTGGGTGATGCTAAAATGATAGAAGATAGTTCACATATTCGAAGGTTTGTAAGGAATTTAGGGGTATGTGTGAAGTTGAGTCTTAACAATACCAAATAGAATTTTTGTTTGTTTGTTTTTGAGACAGGGTCTCATGTAGCCTAGGCTAGCTTTGAACTTGTTATGTAGCCAAGGATGGCCTCGAATTCTTTACCCTCCTGCATCCACCTCCACAGTGCTAGGATTACAGGCATGCACCACTCTGCTCAACAAATAGACCTTCTAAAATACTAAGTGACAAATTTGGAATAGAAGATTGAAGCAACTTTTCTGGCTATGATCCTAGAAGGTGAGATTTGAGAGAACTATAAGTTAGACATGATTTGGCTATGAAGAAAAAGCATCTGGAATTGCGGACAGAACAGAATTATTAGTAAAACTGAGACCTCCTTTGGCCGAATCAGTAAGTTAGTGTGCCACATTTCTCACCCTCTTAAACTCCTCATGGTGGCTACTCCAGTATTCAAGTCTCCCTTTAAGTATCACTCCCTCCCAGTGGATCCTACCTTATCTCCAGGACCAAGTCAAGTATCTTGCTTTATGTTCCTATAGCACCCACTACTTTTGCCCTTTCAGGATGCCACCATTTTTACTTGATGAACTAAGCTTTTTTCCAGTACATTTGTTCTCTACATTATACGCCAGGAAGGGTTGTTTGATTGTATCTTCTCCTGCTTCTCCTCTTCCTCTTCCTCTTCTTCCTACTCTTTCTCCTCCTCCCCTCCTCTTCTTTCTCCTTTTTTGAAAAACTCGTATATATGTTCCCTCCCTTTTAAAACTGCTCTACTCCTGCTTGGCTCTGGAGGTAGAGGTGGGTGGATCTCTGAGAATTTGAAGCCAGCCTGGTCTACAGAGTGAGTTCCAGGGTAGCCAGGGCTGTTTAGGTAAAGCATGACAACAACCAAACAAAACCTGTCTTACTCCTAACATCTTCATTTCTTTGGATATTTTTCTTTTTGTTCCTTTCTCTTTTTTTCAGTTCATAAGTCTCTGTACTCATGAAAGACTTGTAGGATGTCCGCTTTTCCTAACTTCCACCACAGATATATTGTCTATAATACCTGAAACATTTTCTCTATTTTTCTACTTTTCTCTCTCGTGCCACACTATAGGAGCTCTGAGGGGAGGAGGTTTTTCTCTTCACAATGGAGTCTATGTATTTTGTATAGTACTTAGCATGTGATGGCAAGTACTTCATGAACATTTGTGAATTAATTCAGAGGCGATGACATAATATTGGGAGGTGAAAGCTAGTCTAAAGGTTGATTGTATTCCTATGCATGAAGAGAAATCTTTGAAATTTTTCAACTGCAAAAGGAGAAAAATATTTTAAAATTGCTATTTTATTTTGATACTAGAAATTCTTACATGTTAGGCAAGCACTAGGCTACATTTCTAGCTCCTGAAGGACCACTGACCTCTGCAAAGAATAACATGAATGCAAACCTTAGGGTACATACTCCAGACACTTCCTCCCATTGTCTTGTGGTTTCATGTTCTCTACCTCAGTTATTCCCATGACCCCTCGCCTGCACAAAGTAAGAAGATTTATCTCTTGGTCCTC
The DNA here is from genome assembly GCF_011064425.1 of Rattus rattus. Classification (NCBI taxonomy): domain Eukaryota; kingdom Metazoa; phylum Chordata; class Mammalia; order Rodentia; family Muridae; genus Rattus; species Rattus rattus. The sequence continues at coordinate 88,508,318 of NC_046172.1, forward strand.
CTAAGAAGAGAGATTTGCAGTATTACCAGATGCTCATGTTGCTATAGCTCCACTTGCTCAGTCAGCTGCGATTTCTTTTGCCTTCCTTCATTTTCCCAAGCATTTTCCGATAGCTGCAGATGAAGACCTTCTGTCTGTCCAAATAATGCTCCTAAATGCATGAATACCTCTCACAGGTCACTCAGTGGTAGCTGGAAATTACTGGTGAAGGGTTTAGTGAGGGAGATTTTATAATACTAGAACCTGCAAAGAAATTCAGTCTCATAAGTAGACCTTCTGTGTAACGGGGACTCGGAGAATTAATACTTACGCCAGTGTACAACACACTTTCCCCCTTCTTGTAGATACAAAATGGCATGGTACAGCATGTCTAGAAGGGCATTCAGGCAGTAGCTGTTCCTTGTCCTTCTGAAAATCATCTTACTAGGCAAATGGTCCAACAAATTTTATCTTTTAATCAAACACAGTAGGGGAACTTACAGGAAAATGGCTTGGGTTTAACAATAGATTATAGGGCCTCCCTTGTACTATGAGTAAGTCTAAAGCAAGAGTATAGTTTTAAAATAGCTCCCGAAGACAATTAGACATCCTTACACTGGGGTAGGAATTAATGCTAGGCTACGGAATTGGACTGTTTTTAAACCATGTGTCCCAGGTGGCTAAGACACTAGCAAATGAGGATGTCAAAGGGGTTATGCTTACCTATGATCTTTCACAACATGCCCGTCACCCCGAAGATGAATAGAGAGCATGTAGTAGTGTAGCTAAACTCCTTATTGGTTATCACTTCGTTGAAGAGTAGCATCAGACATGGTATCAGTGACATTTTGAAGACATTCATTCGTTTTTTACCTGTTTTTCTTAATTGACTCCTATTCTCTGAGCATGACTCCACCCCCAGAATATATCTAAGAAAGCTTTATGTATATAACAGAAGCAAAAGAACTTAAGTCTGTGATTAATTGCTCTTCTCTATTAGGTCGCTTTTGGGTGAAGAAAGTTCATAAACTTGAAATTTGAAATCCTAGTGAGATAAGACAGGTAGTCAACAGTGTATATTTCATAAGAGGATAATGATATTGAGAAACTACATTGTCTCCTCCCTTAAAGGAGCATCCTGAATCTCAGGCCTATCAACTGGTGGTTCCTACTAGAAGAAAGCTAGAAGAAGTATAAATATCATGGATCCCTAAATTCATGAGGAAGCTTTGGTGAAGAAAACTTTGAATTTCTATAAGTAGAGCTCAGTATGACCTTTTTACATCCCTAATATTGTCCTAGATCATACCAAAATTGTGTTCTCTTTTTCTTTATATTGTATCAGGCAAAAGATGGGAAAGGCAGAGGTTGGGGGACTAAATGGTCATAACTCACCCCTACAAATTACCATTATCCAGGGCAGATCCAAAATGAATTCGCGTAGGTAATAAGTGACACTTTGTTGGAGAACAAAGGGAAGTTAAAAGGAGGGCCTGAGCTTTTAGTCAAGCCCTCAACAACCTTATGTTTCATAAAGAGACAAGATTAAATGATTACGGAAGATCCTTGTGTTGTGTCAGGTGCTAGAACTAAAAGGCATTGTGATGTGTTGATTGGGGATGTCTTACAGGAAAGACTGTAAAATACTAGTTTTCTAAAAGAGTCAGATATTTGTTACTCTGTGAAAATGAGATAAATGCCAAATGCATTGAAGATAACAGATGTATTACACTGACCAAAGTCACAAGCCTTCTTGCTCTTAATTGTCTGAGCTGTATCTGGCAGTGAGTCTCTTACCTGAAGTGGCTCGAGAATAGTAAGAAACTGAGGACTGATATGACAGAGATTAGCCAGTGGATGATGTTAATACATGTAAAGGAAGGTACGTTAACATAGACTTTGGAATTCTATACATTGGTCACTTGGAAAGGACATTACAGTAAGAAAGATACTGAATTATTGGGCTTCTTTGGCACAGCTGTTTTTCACTTTAGCCCATTTCTTCCCATGGTGAGGGCACATCTGGATGTGCTTCTGTGAAGGCAGTGCCAGGGAGGACAGTCTACTCTTAATGTGGGTGGCACCATGTCATGGGTGAGGGTCTCAGACTGAATCCAGTGGGAAAGAAGAGAAAGCCAGCAGAGCATCAGCAGTCCCCTCTCTCTGCCTTCTGTAGACTCTCCAGTGAACACTTCCCATGTTTGTTAGTCATGATGTGAAGTGCTCTCACGGTTATCCTCAAGATACTTTTCTTAAGCACACATGGGACAGTGAGACTGTGGACTGAACCCACTGAAATTATGAGCCCAAATAAATCTTTTCTCTCTTAAGTTGACTGTGGCAGAGATTTTCATTATGGTATTAAAAAGGCCAAATAATATATCCTCAAAAATATACTTGGAGTACCCCTTGACATTCAATGGCTTATCCCTGAACATCATAGACAATACAGTTTTGATTTTCCTAAATTTAAAGCAACAGTAGAAACAGTATCTCCTTACCTCCACCAAGCAAAGTGCTGTATAAAGCAATTTGTATAAGCAAACAGTAGAGTCTCTCTGCTTGGATGTGTATCAGCATGTGTATGAGATATGTGAGAGTGCCTGTGTTTTCTTTCCATAAGACCTCGGGACCTATAGATGATTTGGAAATCTCTTCTTGCACAGTTGGTAAAAACTTAAAGTTTTTGAACCTCTCATCCTTTCCAGGCATTTCCACCCACTATGAGGTAGTTATTCTCATTTTCAGTTAACAGTTGTGACAACTGAAGTATAGAATAGTTCAATAATTTGGTCAAGGTCATGTAGTTACTGTGTTCTGGATTTCTCCATGCCTTCGAATGAGCTTTTAGAGGAAGAAACTGAGGGCCAGGGAATTGTCATTTAAACCTAGACCCTGTCCAGAACTAAAGCACCACACTGACTTAAAACCAAACTGTCATGAATGGAAGCTAGTAAAAGAAGGAGCTTATATATTTTCTAGATCTATTCTGTAAGAGAAAATGGTTCCTAGGTTTAGGTAATAGCAAGATTTTCCCCTTATTCTAGGAAATTAATAGTGAGGTCTGTTTTTAAATAACACACCACAGAGTATAACACAGTAGGGCATTTTAATAAAACTTTTCAAGTGAAAGCAGAGGGTGCAAAACAGACCTACTCATGTGACTTCTTTGAGTGGCTTCATGTTAGTAGACTTTGTCTTTCCATGTGGAGAATTCCTTGTTTTGGTGAATTGGCTGAGAGGCCATTCTTCCCCTTGACTTAAGACCTGCTAACAAGCTGTTCTGACTAATAAACCTTCAGCCCATATTTGTAGCCTATAAACATTAGTCTAGCTGGAGACTGATAGAGCAGAATGTGAGGCTGGAAAGAACATACTAATTACTTTCCCTTCAGAGATGACTGTCTCCTCAGCAGAACCAACATGTAGAACAGTGAGGAAGCAGATGACCGTGCTGCTCAAATTCCTACTACTAAACTCACTTGTCACTGACAGTGTTTATCTAGTGCTTGGGATCAATTATAACATGATCCCAGTCTTAATAAATGGTATGTTATTACTTTTTAATAAGAACATTATAATTTTTTCAGTGACGTATGTAGCTTACAGGGTTGTTTTAATTATGTTTCTGTTGTACCTGAAGTCTACATTGTGTATACATACCTGTAAGGACTGTGATTTTTTTAAGATTTCTTCTGGATTTCTCTTTTTGTGTGTGTGTGTGTTTAATTAACAGAAGGGAAAAAACAAAACATGTGACACAGGAAGTGGGAAGATAGGCTTTTATTCTAATTACACATATTGTGTTTTATTAGGTACCAGGAGCTGTGCAGGCTAATGAATTGTATAAAATGCATCTCTTGCCTTCAAAAATGTATTCTACATTTCTTCCATTGAAGCAGTGAGTAGAACCTTCTGGCTGATCCCAGGGTGATTCCTGATCTACATCGTTAGTGTTCCTTAACAGATTAATCCCAGCATAGTCAAGTACAGTGTTTTGAGACTTTAGTAGACAGAGATAATGAGATAAGACTAATAATGCCAATAGTGATACAGACACTAAAGAACTGTAGGAGAAGACATTAAAAAAATCCAAAAGAAGTAATATATTCTGGATACAATTGAAGCATTTACATTGCTCAACAAAAAGAGAACTTTCAATCAGCCTAACAATTTAAACAGAAGAGTGCCTGTTCTTTATGATAGGTGAAAAAATGCTTTTGGAAATGTTGAAGGAATAAATTTTTCAGTACTTTTCTTCCACTTAGAGAGCTGCTTTTACTTGGCCTGTGAATTTGGAGAGAGCAAAAGGACCTATTGTAGATTAAAGAGAAAAAGTAGGCAAAACTCCTGGTATTCCAAAAGGGAAACACCAGTAGCCTTAACAACTGAGTAAATAAAGCCTTTCCTCTTAAAAAACACACCTATAAAATATTTATCTAATATTAAATATTAACAAAGAATTAATGAAAATACCTGAAATACTTTATCTTTATAGGACCCCACCCCCATGCCTTAAAACACCGTTTAAATCTTAGAATCGTAACAGATTGATTCAGGTAGAAATAGTATGGGTTTCCAGAGGGGTAAGTACTCCAAATGAGACTCTTATATTACCATTTCTCAATCCACTGGTAAGGATCCAAGTTTAACAATTTTGTGATTGAACAGATTGCTAAATGTCAAACCCCTTCAGTGAGACCTAGCACTTCCCTAGTCTCTGTACATATGTGAGAAGAATGAAGAAAATGAAAGCCATTTGCTCTGGATCTGAGGTTGGCATTATACAAATACTTCTCTGCTTAGGGGCTCCAGTGAGAATAGTACCTTCCACCTGGCATTTTGCTCTGAGTGGCTTTGTGAATTCCTTTGCTCTATTATGTTGGTTGGTACTTTGGCTTCTTTGGCACCCAGCACCAGCTGATGCCCTGATCTGAGGCCCAGTTGGACAGCCTTTATTGCTCAGTACTGTAGCTGTCTCCAGGGCATTGTTCTTGAGACTTCCAACAGGGCAGATTTGTGCAGTTGGCCCATCTGGACAAGATCTGTAACAAGTAGAGCTCTGTGCAGTAAGCTCATCTCCATAGTCCACCCCCACCATCCCCGCCTCCGAGCTGCAGCAGCCTGACACCCCAGCCCCATCAGGGACAGTATCAAAGAGATACTCTCTGCTGCTTTCAAAGGGGTATTGCTTGTGGCTTCTCATTGATTGGCACTACCTGGGCAGAAATAGGAACATAGGAGCTCTCTTCCCTTTCCAATGTAATCTCCTGTAAACCAGTTTTTAATGTTTGATTCTTGGTATGAGAGTGCTCAGATGGCCAAGTAATTTCTAGATCTGAATATGGTAGTACACACTGTTAATCCTAATCCTGGGTAGGGTAAGACAGGAGGATTTTGAGTCCAAGGTTAGCCTGGGCTGCAAGTAAGTTACAGGCTAGGTTTGGATATACAGCAAGACCTTCTCTCAAAAACAAAACAAAACAAAACAAAAAAACTAGGCCAGCTACCTTGATCATTCCAAAGTTCTTTCTTCAAAATCAAGGGAGACAAAAGGATATCCCAATGAATAAGAAAGGTCAGACACTTCAATATGTAAACAGAGAAAGAATGCAGGTTTTATCCTTGCACTGCAGCATTTACATTGACCATTGGACTTATTGACTTTGAATTAGAATTCTATGCGAAATGATGAAGTTGGGAGAAAGAAATGACATAGAGATAGAGATGGGAAAACAGAAGGAGGATAGTTAGAATGGGTAAGTGAGAGCTCCGATTACATACTTAATTATTTTTCTGGGTCCAGAGAAAAGGACACAATGTTTTCAGATTCTAATTGTTTGTGTATTCCAACTTCAGTTCTCCCACTTTAATCTTTCTTATTTTTGTGCTCTTCATAGTCAGATCACTTCATAGAACTCAATGTACCAGGTCCATGCATCCCCACGACTTACAGTGACACAGCAGCCCTCCATCTGACCTTTTCTGTAGCTTTCCTGACTAATCCTATGGAAGAAAAAAGGGAGCACAGAAGGGTAAAGAAATAACTCAAATTATGGCTCTCTGCCTTCTACAACTACTACCCCAGATAGGTTAAGCCAATGTTTGTTTCCCTAGAATCCTAGATGGGGACCCTGTCCATGCCTAGTTCCTCCTTAGGAACTTCGAATCCTACTCTGTTCAGAACAAGGTTGCCTGGCACCATTATTTGCTTGCCAAGAAGAGGTGAAGGAGAAAGTTAGAAGGTCCTGCAAAGTAAAGAGATTGGAGAGAAACAAGAGTAGCAGTCTGTCTAAAGAGTGTTTCTGTACTCTACTTCTTAGATTTTAGTACCTTTCTTTTTTTTAGTACCTTTTATATCACCTTTCCTAGATAAATTTTTTAAAATAAAATTCTTAAGAAAAGAATAAGTCCCTCCCCATTCTCCAACCCAGCAGCATAGCAAAATATGTAGCTATGCTATTTGATTAGGGACTGTAACACATACGTCTGAGACCAGGAAGCTTACATAGAACTGGAAAGGTACACTTTCTGAGAGTCCTGGGTTCTTGCCCCAGTTCTGAAAATATTTCTTTTTCTAGGAGAAGTGAACCTATCTATGTTGGGCCATATAAAATTGTCTGAGCCCAGTGCAGCCTATGACTACCACATCATTGTTAAGAGGTTCAAACCTGTGCCTTTGTCTTCCTAGCAGTAAGGATATGTGGACAGGATAAGCAGGGCAGGATTTGTGGACTGACAGTGGGATGGAGAGAAATGTCAAGTAAAAGCCAGGCTCTGAAGACAAGTAGAAAAATGCAGATGACAAAGCCAAGAATCCCACAGTCTAGCTATTCTTCACAGAGGAGTTGTAGCAATGACAGAAAGTCATTTTGGCATTAGACACATGGACAAACAAAGAGAAAAGGCTGAGTAAGCCACCAATCTGAATGAGGGTATATAAGCCATGTTTGTAAATACAGCTACCATTGGCACTAGGCAGTCACCACATAGCTTGGGAACTGGTAATTGAAGTTATGAGTGGGAGGTCAAGAAGGAACTGTTGAAGCTCCTGATACAGTCTGATGGAAGGGAAAAGCCCACCTGGATGAAAGCAGGAAGCCAGCAGCTGTAAACTATAGCCTCCACCCTGTTCACAGTGCCTGGTGGATATCTTCTGACCTTAGCACTTTATACACAACCCAATAGAAGATATTGAAGACAAGAAAAGTAAAAGGGAAGACAGCTCTAGAGATGGTGTCAATTCTCTTGGCTCGGTCCACATAGACTTTCCTCATGGTTTCTCCCTCCTTTAGAAGAGGGGTTGGAGGTTGGGGACTGTAAATGCTGGAGCCTTCCATTGGACCTCCATCCCTTGCTTGTAGGCAGTGTCCTAGGCCATAGCCACGAAAATAGAAGCGGCCCTCTCTTATGATGTCTTCTTCCTATAATTGCAAGAGATAAAAGGTGGTGTTTATATATATAACATATATATTAAGAAGCTATATGCTATGGTTTCATTTATAGCCATTCACTGAGTTGCCTTTTGAAAATGTGTAACATCATTTGGAGTCATCTAAAACCTACTAAAGTACCAACATCTCAACGTCAAATTCTGTAACAGGTAAACAGAACAACAAAACCACCAGACAGTGAAGCTGTGATATTTTGACTTGGTAAATTCATCTAAATGAATTTAAAAAAGCTAGCTGATTTTGGCTTAAAGCTAAGAATTCCAAAAGTTTTAAATGACCAAGTGAGCTAGGCAAAGTAGGTTAAAGTTGACCACTCTTCTGAAGATCTGTTTATTTCTTTGCAAATTAGCTGAGTGGATATGGGAGTCTGCAGTAACAGTCATTACCCAATGCACATTATATTCCTATACAATTGGCATGTCTTTTGATAGCCTCAATAGCATGGAGGGGGTACATTTTAAATAGGCAGTAGATTGCAGAAAGGCCATTACTACAATAGTTGACACATTGAGTAACTATGACACAGCTGGGAAGCAGGAAGTAAGGATAGAAAGATAGAAATAAAAGAAATTGAAGGGCGTAGGAGGAGGAAGAGGGAAGAAACATCCACAAGAGCTTTATTTATATGAGAATCCCTCAGCCCCTCTATCCCTGAACTTATTTACTCTATTTTCTCATTTTAGAGCAGATTGGAGAAATATGTCCTTCAAATGGAAGATGATTATTTATATTAAAAGCATTGAATGCTCTGCAGTAAAAGCTTCAGCTAAGAGATTGCCTGAAATGAAATGTCCTTTTGTCTGATTTCACCTACCAACTCAAGTGTGCCCAGAACTAGGAGGATCCAGAGACTACAGTCTCTTATCCCCAACACTGGAGAAGTCCAAAGTAAAACAGAAAGAGTAAGCCACCCTGGCTACCTGATGTAGTTCTTTAAGTTATAGGAACAAGAAATATGTGTGGGTATGTCATGCATATGTATATGCAAAATGAGCACAGAGGTGTTAAACATTTTGTACAATTGAAGGGACACTGTAGGATGTTTATAACAAGGCCTCTGCTGCTACAGAAATCAGTTGAAAAGTAGTTTTGTAGATGAGATACTGGCATGGTTGGTAATAGAAACTCCTTAATTATTTCATCACCCAAAACTGGTACCTGTTATGAGGGCAAGCCTGGGCATCAGTGGCAGACAAACTCAGGCCAGAAATTCACAAACCCTTTCTCTGCTCTCTGTTAGTTCATATATAGACAGGTTCACCCCTGCATTCCCAGTGACAGGAACCATGCTTGGAAGTTAATAGATACTCAGTAGATGTCTGTTGAATGGACAACTGGGCTGATGAACTGCATGCTTCAGGATATGAGGAGTGGAGTGGCTTTTTGTTCTTGGATGCCAATATCTTGTCAGGGCCCCAAACTAAAGAGTCTACTCAGAAAAGAATCTTGCTCAGATATGAAATACTTGGCAGGAGAAACGATTATTATTTGCCCCACTATACAGTGGTTCAATAGCCTATTGCTTCTACGAAGGGAGAAACACTTTTTTAAAATATTATTTTTATTTGAGGCGTATGGGCATTTGGCCTGCGTGCATGTCTATGCATCATATGTGTGTGCTGGTAGGGGCCAGAAGAAGGCATCATGTCCCCTGGAACTGAAGTTACAGACTGTTAGCGGCCATGTGCATGCTGGGGAGTGAACCCAGGTCCTCCAGAAGAACAGCCAGCCAGTGCTCCTATCCACTAAGCCATCGCTGCAGCTGTGAGGAACACTTTGAACACAGAAAAGAATTAACATCTGTCCACCAGACAGCTTTGCTGTCCTGTTCTTGATATCGGGGTCTTCATAGAGAACTATATGTCAGAGGTGGTTCCCTCTCCTGGCTTGTCAATCTGGAATGGTTTCAGTTGGGCAGCCTGAAGGCTCTGCTCATTTTGGCCTTTTTGTAGTCAGAGGTCTTTATTAATCTCACATGCATTCTATAGTTAATTTTCACACTCTTCCTACAGGGGAGGTTTGCTGGGCCCATTTTACAGATAAAGAACCAGAGGTAAGCAAAACATCTCACAAGGAATTAAAAAAGTGATAGGGGTAAGTAAAATTAAAAAAAAATCTTCCTAGCATATCAGTATAGGATCCTGTACCCCGCTATTCATCTATCCTCCCAACTAGAAGATACAACTACAGAATATAGGCATTGAGAAAAAGTTCTGAGGGAGAAACTTAAATCCAACTGTAATTTCTGTTTTTATAAATCCTATTATTTCTCCTTTTATCCAGTAAATCTAAGGAAATTATGTGGAAATATTTCCCAGGCTAGAAAAAAAAGTAATTTTATACAAAAGAGAGCATGTATTTAATAAAGTAAGCTGCTCTTGGCTCTTTTTAATATCTATCTTTTTAGCTTGCCCAGCAAAGATTAGTGCCCTAAAATACAAGGATCAAAGAGGCCTGGGTTTGGATATTAGATAAGTCCTGAATGGTGACTGTCTACGTGTTGGGGAGGGACAACACGCCATTAAATATCACTTGCTATTTCCATGGTTATTGAACTACAGTTGAATTTTTTTCTACTCATCTAGGAGCCAAGTGCTGAAAGGCTAGAGAAGGAAGCTGGGAGATAATGCTCAGTGTAGAAGACAGGATAGAGTAATATAAATATGGAAGTGAGGCAGTCAGGGAGAAAAGAAATTGGAGATGGGGCAGAGCATTCAGTGGAAGCTGGAGAGGTGAGCAAGGTTCTGAAAGTAAGCCCCTGAGAGGATTTGTTGGTATTTTGTCAATTTTCTAGTTCTCAAGTTACTGTATTAATAATACCAAGGATTCTTGTCTATCCAGTTCGACAACCTTTGCCTTGGGCTGGTATGTTTAGAGCCAGGAGCTAACCCTGCAGGGATGATGAGAATAAGTGTTTTATCCTTTCCTCTAAATCACTTAGACCATCTGGGAAGGTAAAGTACATGCACAAAACATCATTTCCTGCCACAGGAACCATGCAGGGGAGACAAATGGTATAGGAGGTATTACTAGGATCAAGATGAGAAACATTGTAGTAACTAGTAATCTTTTTTACTGGGACATCAACACAAGCATTTTAGGTAGGAAAGGGACTGCAGTATTTGACAATCTGTTCTTCCCTAGGATTGCAATATTAAAAACAAGCAAACTATGAATTGAAGATTTTGGTTCCTGGAGACAAATTTCATACAACTAAAGACGAGGTTGAGATGGTTATTTTGTGAAAAGGGGCACCTTGATTTTTTTTTTTTTTTTGGCTCCCTCCTACCCCTATTATGAGGCAGGAAAATCTTATAAGCAGGTCTCTGAAGAATGAGTCTTATTCAAAGACATGTAATTGTAGATCAATCCACTAGAGGGCTCACCCCTTGGGAACCATGAAAGAACTAAAGAGAGGAAAAACTAGGAATTCAGAAAAATCTGGGAGACCTGTATTCCCCAGAAAGGAACCATACCAAGAAATGTGAAGTCATATAGATAGTTTGTGTGATCATTGGAAGTTATAATAGTGGAGTGCCAGGAGCAACTGAGGTAGGAGTTGAGTTAGGAAGAACAAAGAGTCCTTGTATTAGTATGTCTCAGATAGGCTAGAGTCAGTGTGTGTGTGTGTGTGTGTGTGTGTGTGTGTGTGTGTGTGTGTGTGTGTGTGTGTGTGTGTGTGTGTGGTGTGTTACTGTGGATCAAACCTAAGATTTATAAATATATGCTTGCTTGGCAAGCACTCTGCCGCTGAGCTATAACTGCTGCCCCCTAGAGTCAAGATTTTAACAGTGGGTTCAGGTAACTTGTTTTCTGTCCTCCAAAAGTAATTATGTGCTTTGCCTTTTGATTTTGAAGCCTCTGGATTAGACAGAAAACATGGAGTGAAAGCTCGAGACATTGTGTCTCTAAAGATTAAGCAACCAGTACCAAGGCTTTCTGCCTTGCTCATAATTGGAGCTTGCTTTTCTCAGGGTAGCCTAGGCACTTCTGTTGTCATGACAACTTACCTAGTGTCTATTGTCTGGGCAATTGAGGGAAAACTGCTTCTGTTGTCATGACAACAACTTCCTCTTCTATCTCCCCTTGGTGATCACTCTGTTCTAGAAGAAATGGGGCTAACAAACAAGAGTGAGGAAGAATACCACCTCAAGCCTACCAACTCTGAAGTGCCTGATGTTCAAGACCAATTCTACCAATCAGAAGAGGCAAGTGGTGATCTTTCAATTCCAGTTCAAATAGGAGGACCATCTTACAGTGCTTCACTTGAAAGGCACTGGTGTCTAACACTTAGTTCTTAATAGAGGATGACTTAAAGTACCTTCCTTCTGGATGTGAGGAAAACCAAAAACAACTATTATTAATTCTCAAAGCAATAACATCAGTGCTAAGCCCATAAGGTTGCAATACTGGCAAATATGGTTTTGTTTGCTTATTTTGAGACAAGGTCTCTATGTAGTCTATCCTGGAACTTGCTATGTAGTCCAGGCTGGCCTTGAACTCACAAAGCCTCCTGTCTCTGCTCCCAAGTTCTGGGATCAGGAGCATGTGCCACTATGCCTCTCTTGGGCTAATATATCTTAAGTGTTTACTGTATGGCATTCTCTTAATTTCTCTACTGCCTTATAATGGTTAATGTCCCATTGGATAGAAAAAGGAAACAGTACCAGAAAAACTAAGTATTTAACTGTCACCAGCCTAGGACTAGAATGTAGGATTCCCGATTGCCCAGTCCTAGAGTCCTGGGTTAGATTTGTGGGAGCAGTAATAGGAAGGAAGGAAGAACTCCAAAGAAGAAGGAAAGTGGGCCCCACCCCTTTGGTACTCACCATGTGTCGACGTCTCTGCTTTCTACGAAGTCTCATAAATTCCTTATGCTGACGAGAGACAAAATTGACTGCAGCATACTCAAGCAAGGCAGCAAATACAAACAGCAGGCATACAGCCATCCATATGTCAATTGCCTTCACGTAGGACACCTGCAACATCCATGAACAGAGAAGTTATCCTTTCTGAGTCCTTGCATGGACTCTCCAGGGGATTTCTAATCCATATTAATTGCCCTGTTATTGCTCAGTTTTATCCTGAAACTTCTGTGGTTTTAAAAAAAATCTGTCATATGTATCTTTATCTGAAGGCCTGTGTCAAAGAGATCAGGCTACCAATCATCCTTCATCTTTCTGCAGTCGTCACCGTCCACTGTTAGGAGCCTTTCCCATTACTCTTCACTTTTCTTCTATGTTATTCTTTCATGTCTATTTTGCTTTCTGTCTCTTCCTCATTTATTTCTTCTGATTCTTCTCTTTCAGTAAATAAAAATGATCAAAATCACTTTTGCTTGCCCTCTGGTATGCCCTGGGTTTTTATAGCCATGTGAGTTGTGTGGAGACATTTACTACTCAGAGAGAAAGGGTTTCAGCAGAGGTCACTTCGTTAAAAGGTGATATTAGGACTGGAAAATTCTGAGCTTCTAAATCTGTGGCCTTGACATTTACTTTGGTTACAGCCTGACTGGCAGACTAGAAGCTTCTCCATTCCTGTTCGGTTGTTGACCCTGTGGAGTTTTCTGCTGCCTTTGCAAGAGTCACTGCTGAGGAATGGAGTACAGTGGTAAGCTAAAGCTTCATCGCTCACCTTGGAGAGAACAGGGCAGAATCCTAAGGGAGTGCTACTTAGCCCTTGTCAGGACACTTCAGTAATTGCAAGGCACTCTTGGCACCCACCCATCTGTTTCCTACTGTGTTCCTCTTACTACCTGCCTTTGGTAGCTTTGAAGAGCTTTTCTCCCACTTCCCTGGTAAAGGCTGAGCACAAACCTCCTCAGGAACAGGGCACAGCTGGAAGGGGCTAAGAGAACGGATGGAACTTCAGTTTGTCGAGAGCCTCTGTGTAGTTTTGCGCTCACTCCATATAGCTTCATATCAAGAGTAGGATTCGGGAAAAGTGATTCCTTTTATCAACTTGTGTATTATAAAGCACCTAGAGTGCTGCAGACCCCAGGTATAGAAAAGGTTTCATTGGATAGATTCTTTGTTACTGCCTTTCTCTGTGATAGTAGAGGTTGATAGTGGAGATAGAATGCATGGCTTTGTGTTGCAGGCATAATGCTTTACCAGGAAGCTATATCCCCAACCTCCCGTCTTAGTGCTCCTTTACTGAAAAGAAACTGTTCCACCCAAAAGAGCATTTATCAGTGTTCACAGGAAATTTTGGCAGCACGATTTTAAAGTGGTCATAGCTCCTGGCATCTTATGGGTAGACGACAAGGGTGCTATAAAATATTATAAAGCACATACCATTCCTCCCTCCAAACACACACACCAGAATTATCTGCTTTAACTGACGTGTGAAAATTGGCAAACTCTGTCTTACTTCTGGGCAATTCCACTGAAAGTGTAGTAATGGGTTACTCACATTCAAAATTCCTAGGTGCTATCTCCAAGTCTTCACAAAAGTCTTCCCTTTTGTGAAAAAGGTATCCCATTTATGTCCATCACCCAGACCCACTGGGCTCTCAAAGATTTCAAATACCTGCTATGAAGATCAGTAATGAGGCAATAATACGGATTAGTCATGAAGGGCTTTAGACTATTAATGAAAAGAACACTCACCTTAAGTATTTGTGGCTTGTCAGTGATAAATGAGTCACTAATAAGTTTTAAAAAGATCACTGTGCTCATATCACAACCCGTCCCCATACAGCTCTGTAGAGGCTCCCTGTTAACTTTGTGGTCTCGATGTGCTACACTCACCGTGATAGTTGATCTCTGACTGCCCCTTCAGGCTCAGTGTGCCTCTTGTCATCTAAGATTGTGCGAGTGAAGTGTTTCAGTGTTTTAAAGAAGCCCTCCCTTCCTCTTCTCTCTTTGACTTGCCTAACTTGCTTCTTAGCTTCCATATTACATAGCATATTTTTGAGAGGCCTTTCCTGATTATTCTAGTGTGTATTTTATTTCTTATGAACCTGGCTTACCCATATCTCTTTAGCATTCATCACATACCTGGCCAGTTCTTCCACTAGACTGAGCTTTTCCATGCCAAGAACTATTTTTATGTTCTTCAGTGTTCTGTCCGAAATACCTGAGTAGTTGGCACACGGTAGGTGTTCTGTTTTGTTTTTCGAATGAACAGATAAAAGGTTTAGCAGTGTATTTGTCTCTGCTGCTTCCTACTTGCTGTCTCTGCCCTTCGTTCCTTTCTTTGCCTCATGAGCTAAAGGTATAGAGAATTGGAGCCTTCCTCCCTGGTGCAGCTTTATATCTTGTCATCCATTTGGCTTTTCCTGTCTGCTGAGCCTCTTGCAGCTATGGAGATCAAGAGCTTGGCAAAGAGATGGAAATCGGTGCCTTTAAGGGGGTGCCACACAAGGTAATGAAGACCAAGGGAAAGGCTACCCCAACTGAGTTCCCTTACAAAGAAATCTCTTATACTCTCTTCCTAGACAATAGAGTTGTGTTTTGGGTGGGAGTAGTGTTGCTATCAGATGCCTCTGGCCTGGCCTCATCTCTTTCCTTAAATCCTCAAGCAAACATAACGTTGCCCAAACTGAAGGATGAGCAAGAGCTCCTTGGCTTGCTGGTCCCTTTGCCCCATGGCTCTCCTTAGGGAGACTATTCATTTCAGGGTAAATGCTTGGCTATGTGGCTTACTGGCCAATGAAGCTATTAAAAAGTCATGAAAATATGACAAGAAGGCCTAATGTTTCAAACAGCCTCTTAACACAGTCTGTTTTTCTAAGTGAGGAAACGGTGATAATTAGGAATAAATGGATTGGGCTCACTCACAGGAGGGACCAGAAAGGAAATTCTCTCATAAGAGTCATAAGTGGCATCATCTTCTTGGGTTATGAAGACTCTTTTTTGCTTGCCAGAGACGAAAACTTGGGGCACAGCTGTTAATGCCATGATTACCATAAAAAGCCATTATAGTAATACAAGTATCATAATCTAGGCTGGTCCTATGGCTCACCTCTAAGGACAGTCTTAAGAGCCTCATTTATACCCCAGTGCATTTAGAAAACACATACAGGAAGGGATCCCTGACTACTACTTCTCGGGTGCTTGAGGCTGATCTGGACTTGACCACTGTTTATCTCTATAGAGGGATTTAGGGTAACGTATAGATTTCTTAGCAATTGAAAGCTTAGTAGGGGAAATACCATCTGCTGTACTCCTAGATCCAATACTTATTCTTTTTTTTTTTAACTCTGACGCCTGATAATTATGAAAATAATTAACTTTTATTAATAATTATTATGTGCCAAACGCTGTCCTTGAATTTCAATACATTAATTTATTTTTCACTGTAACTGCACGGGGCGGGGGGTAGCATTCTTAGTCTCATATTACAGGCAAAGCACTAAGAGACAATTTACCCAAGGTCATACTGTAGTAAATAATGAGGCTGGGATTTAAACCTAAGTCTGCCTGACCTATTCTCCTATTAGCAGTTTCATAAACTTCCCCTTTAGCAATTTCATAAACCATTAGTATCCACATTATACACTGTTTAAGTCTCCAATAAAAGAAGTCTTACATGGAACAAGCAATGAGAGATAGCATATCTCAGGGCCAGGTTCCCAACAAATCAGAATAAGAGGGAATATAAGAGGCAAGATTCATTATTCTTTCATGACCAAACACAGTACATAGTATGTGCTCAGTAAATATTTGTTGAATGAAAAAGAATGGCCTCACTCCCTGATTTGCTCAGAGCCTTGCTGACCATAAGGACTTTGAGGTGACCTTTAAATTCCCTACATGAATACACAATGCGGGGAGAACTGTTCTTAGTCCCATCAGCACAAATTTTTCTGCATAGTCAAAACATAAACAGGCCCCAGATGATCAGAGTCTACTGTCTTTAATTGCTAGTATATTTGCAACCTCAAAATATTGTCCTTCCCCCCCAAATAAACACTATATTTAGAGCACTTTGTAATAGTACCTTATTGGTTATAGAAAGAGTGCAGAATTGAGTTCAAAACTATTTCTTTGGTTGCTTCTGGTATCATTCACCTTTAGAAGGTCAGTTAACCTGTGATGTATCTGCATTCTCCCCTGTACTGTGAAAGAATAGGACTTTCTGTGTGATAATAGTCTTTTGCATGCTTGTGTTCCCCAAAGAAAATTAAGGAAGGCAGGATCTCCAGTCATTCCCTAGCTAGGAGCATTCACACTATTATGCTGTTATGGCAAAGAGGAAATATTGAATGGCGGCTACTGCTTATTGCAGTTAAAACCCAAATGCAAGGTGAGAGAGAGGAGCATAGCAGGGAGCATGCAATGAGTGGGAATAGGGGGCTTGATGTCAGCCAGGTTCTGTTTGCATAGCTCTTCACCTTAGGCAAAGAGGCCCTGGATCCAGAGCTCTGAGTTGTCATGGTGAGGACAGTGGTGATACCAAGGCCTACACGAGCAGGGCGGCATCCATGTTGATCCAGAAGGAGACCCAGGACAGGATGACAATGAGTAGACTGGGGATGTACATTTGAATCAGATAGTAGCCCATCTGCCGCTCCAGGTGAAACTTTACCTCAATGCAAGTGAATTTTCCTGTAAGAAAGAAATGAAGTATTTGGCTCTGAGTCCCCATACTACAGCTTAGCCTATATAGGTCAGGAACAGGGCAATCTTGCTGAACCAACCTCTGAGATGCTCAGCTGGCCCCAGATAGGGCCAGATACATGGACCATGAAAGCTCGCTCTCAGCTCAGCCCTAAAGTTTAATTACCTTCTTCCTTCTAGAATTTTTACTTCCGGAATAAGATTTTTCACATAACAATTAAAAAAAAAAAGAGGACAAAGAATAAGAAGGCTCTCTGAGGTTGAATCTCAAGTTTTCACTTAGTAGCTATATGATCTTGACTAAGTCACCAAAGCTTTTGTTTGTCATGCCTTTTGTTTTTGAGACAAGGTCATTTTATGTGGTCCAGGGTAACATCAAATTTGGAATTCTCTTCTGAACCACCATGCCAAATTCCACTAGTTTGAACTAGTTTTCTAGCTTAGAAACGGAGTAATTAGCAATATCAGCTCCATTGTTGGACTGTTAGAAAAGTTAAATGAAATGCTGTAGTTGAGGTGCTGTTTGCAGTCACTATTTCACTTGTTAAAGTGTATTAAGAATAAATTAGTTTGGACTTCATTAATATCATACCACCCTTCCTTGCACTTGCTCATATCCCAGAATCCCAGCTGGAATAAACTCTGTGTGAGTCTTAAGAGAGAACACCATCTAGTATACAACTGGAAAGGATTCACAACCAAGATCAGCTCTGAATCCTGGAAAGCAGGCTCCCATAGACCAGTGGTTCTCAACTTGAGGGCCGAGACCACTTTAGAGGTCTAATGATCATTTTGCAAGAACCACCTGAGACCACCAGAAAACACAAATATTTAGATTACAATTCATAGAAGCAGCAAAATTACAGATATGAAGTAGCAATGAAAGTTATGTTTTGATTAGGGAGTCACCACAGCATGAGGAACTGTATTTTTAGGGTCACAGCAGTAGGAAGTTGAGAACCACTGTCACAGAATATTAGGTATCACTCTTCTATTCCGCCATAAAACAATGCATCAGTTCTAGGTACACATCTCAGTGCTCTTCTTTTTCCCATACCAGCACCCTTTACTTTATCCTGATTCCCATGGCTCGGAAGCTAAGAAAACAGTAGTTACAGCTTCTTTTAAAACCAGAAGCTTTTGATAACACAGGAGGAAAATGAGATAATTTGTATAGCGATCTCTAAGTATCCACTGGGAGATGGCTTTCAAGACTCCCCTCATAATACCAAAGTCTGTGGATGCTCAAATTTCTTATATAAAGTGGCATCATATTTGTATTTAAACCATGCATACCTTCCATATACTTTAAATTAGGTCTATATCATTCATTTAAACTGTTTGTTTATTTAATGTGTGTGTGAGTATGTGTGTTTGCGTGTGCATGCATGTGTGTGTGTATGTGTGTGTGTGCACGTGCGCGTGTGTGTGTGTGCACGCGCGCGTGTAAGTTAGAAGACAACTTTCAGTTGTCAGTTCTTCCCTTCTACCATGTGGGTCTCAGGAACTGAACTCAATTCATTTATCCACTAAGCCATCTTGTCAGCTCTATGATATAACATAATAATGATATGGAAAGTCTGTACATATTCAGCACAGATCAAATTTACAATTAATGCTTTTGTTCTGAGGTTGGATGGACCTTTGTATGTGGAACATGTTAACATGGAGAGCCAACTCTGTGTCTTGATGTTATTCTGAACAAGGCCTCTTAACTCAGGACTACTGATTTGAACTTACTGCTTGGGCTTTGGCATGCAGCATGACTCTGACCTCCTACTTGTCCTGGAGTCTACTCCTACTCAGAACCACAGGCTTCTTCCTGTGACATACCTCTTACTGTGTCCCCCTATTTCCTTTCCATGATTTCCTTCATTTTTACTATAATAATAGTTTGGGTTTTAGTTATTAGGTTAACAGTAGTTTAATATAGACAAATAAGAGAGAAGGAATAACATGCTTAAGCTCATATTTATCAAATCACTACTAAGTGCCTGGACTTTTTATATTTTAACTAAGTCCTATAGCACTTTTTTAAGTGAGTTAAATGATTATCTCTCATATTATGGATAAGGCTACTGGAGCATAAATTAAACTGTATTTCTCCAGGGTAACCAACCAGTATATAAATAAGCTAGAATCTAAATTCAGCCTTATCTTATTGCAGAGTTCGTACTTTAATCCACTGTATCACACTACTTGAGAAATATTTAGTAATACTATTTCCTTTCAGGGATTTTTAAATACATATCTTTGCTTTGTTCTTATCACAATATAGTCATACTCTGTACATAACACTGAATCTTATCCTTTTTTTTTCTATTTGTACTTTTTCCATAAAGCTATAAGAACTGTGAAAGTGTCATGTTCATGACTATATATTATTTTACCAAGTAGATACACTAATTTACTTATACCGTATGGGTGGATATTTAGAACAATTTCAAGTTTTGCTAGCATTAATAGGAAAAATGTGACTAAAGTCAATGAGATATTTTGTAATATTTTCTTAAAATATATTCTAAGGAGGGGAAGTCCTATATAAATAAGCAGGAAAAAATTAGCTTCTAAACTAGTGTCAGTGTTTCCTGAACTACCTACTCACACCATAAGCCTCATGATACTTGTTAACCATGCAAATTTCTGGGCATTTCCTCTAGTATATGTAATCAGAATCTCAAAGAGTTACAGCCTAGGAATCAATATTTTTAAAAGACTCCCTGGGGGAATGAATATATTGAGTACAAAAAGCTTGGAACCAATTCCTCTACATTCAAATTGTTATCCCCATTCCCAAGTCTCTACCAATTTCTACTCCCAGCTGTAGTTTTTAAATTCAAGGAAGTATTCCTCCCCCATTCCCACACAGCTAAGTTGCTAAAGGAAATGAGAACCTAGCAACTCTGAGGAAAGCGGAAGGATTGAGCTGTCCAGTTTGGGCAAACAGTTCCTCTCCACTTCCATGTTCCACATGCAGAAAAAGAATGTCTCCTGACGTTCAGAGAGTTAAACAGTGGAGGTGACTATGGGAAGTGTGCATGCTCAGTGGCTGCTCCCTCAGGCCTGTTTCTTCTATTCCAGCACAACTATTGACAACTCCTAAATATAGATTTCCTAGCTTTCACACAAAACTGATCCTAGGAAAAAGAGGACATTTTTGCTGTTCCTTGTCACAGGTCCCTTTAATGTGCAAGTATATGAGGGATATACAAACAAGCGCTTTGGCGTTACATCTGGATTTTAGTTCTGATTCTGACAGCTATTAGCTGTGTAACACCTAAATCAAACTCTCACTTCCCCCTGTTAACTTTCTTTTAAAGGTGTATTTTACAGTTCTGTGGGGGTTTTTCTGTGTTTGTGTGAGTATGAGCATGTCACATTGCATGTGTGGAGGTCAGGGGACAGCTTGTAGGAGTCAGTTATCTTCTTTGAGTATGTGTGTCCTGGAAATTAAACTCAGGCTGTCAGTTTCACCTACTGCGCCACCCTATAGGCTCTCTGTGCTCTCTTTTTGAAGGTGGTGTTGATAGCATCTTCTGCGATGAAATATGGTGTAGGAAACCTGTAGCATCATGTGTCTAAGCTGTTGAGACTCTAGTAGAACCTGGTTGCTTTGTCCCCTTGTCCTTCATCTTGACACCCTCTAGTACCTCACAGCCAATAAAGACTTGCCTGATTCTTACCTGTGTTGTAATGCTTGGTACAGTAACCTAGATCCTTCTCATCCCGCAAGATAAATTGGGGTAGAGTCAACCCCTCAGCCACTTGGACAGCAGGAGCATCTTCTAGCCACTCAAACATGAGGTCATTCATGGTGTAGCCAACTGCAAGTGACAAAGACATCAAAGAGTTTCAGAGTATTTGTTTGGGGTGAGGAGACAGGTGGAGTTAAGATTGGCAAGGGTATATACTTGAGGGACAATGTTTGGGTTTTAGAAATGACATGCTCAGCTTGGAAAAGGGAATGATAACTGAAGAGGGAATTTCCTGTACTAATTGAGCAAGTGAGAAAGATCCCAGACTCCTCTATTCTATGGGTCTCAAGCTTGGGAAATGCTTAGAGAGAAACTGCTCTGGCAGACTTGGGATGTAGGACAAGAAGGTTGGAAAGATGTCAAGGACCCCAGCTGGGAACCTCCTGCCATATCTTAAGCCCAGAGGAGTAAGCATGTGTACCAACCACATGTCCTGAGATAAGCCTCAGAGCCAGGGCTTCTGCCACTTTTCCTCAGGGAAGAGAGAATTATTTCTGTCCTTCCAGCCATGCATGCGAGAATGTGCATACCACAGACTCCTAGCCAGGGACTTGAATTGGAAAAAATTGAGAGTTAATAGCTGAACATGCCAAGTTGCTTACAGATTGCTTGAAGTTTATGAAGGCTCGTGTCACAGACATGGCCATATTCTCATGTGTAAGACTGGAGTTTACAGAATGTAATGTAAGTCCTACTGTAGCTGTATGACTTCAGGTGAGTAATCTACTCTTCTGTAAAATGAGGGAGTAGAGGCTTCCCCAGCTAGGTTCGTAAAAGTTGTTGTGAGGGATAATGGGAACATGTCTGTGCATATGGTATATGAATTCTAGAGGGTAGACCAAAGGGCACTTTCTTTGCACCTCCGTTCCCATATGGTAGAAATAATGCTACAAGTTTTCTTCTCTGAGGAATGTCTCTTGATCTCACAGATTTACCTCATGAGCCAGGTGATAGGTGAAGAGTAAATGCTAGCCCATCCTTGCCATCCTTTATTGTCTCTGCACATTTGGCAACCCAAATAGTGTGACACCTTTGCCATAAAGGAGACTGGCTGAGTTTACCTCTCTAGGTATTGACCTACACCTGAAGCTGTCCTCTTATTCTCTGCAATCATCATCTGTATTCATAAAGAATCAGTTCTAGAAGTACTTCCGTCTTGCCCAAAGATGTCATATATATGGGCATCTTCAATGTCTTAATTCTGGGAAAGTAATGGTGAAGCTACTATAGGGACTGCAGGAAGAAATTTGGGCGCAGGAGGCACCCTTCAGATAGTTTCCTGTAGCCAGAAGCACATTTCTGTACATGGCTGGGAGTTATTTTGTTCCCCAGCCCTATGGAACAATCATCCCAGCAAGTAATGTGGGAACACAAAAACCACACTGGGTTGGGTGTCAAGGAGCCTTGGCTATTAGTCTCACCCACAACAAGAATTGATTGTGTGTGCTTGGGAAAAATGCCTCTCCTGTCTAAAATGCCATTAACTAGCTGTTACTCCAGGCCTAGCCTTGTGATTCACTAGAAATACTTACAACTTTCCAGCTGCATCGTGCAGGTCTGGATGTCCATTGGGAAGTTCTTGAGGTCCATTGGGCAGGACAAAATGAGGGTCAATCTGGTGGGAGCAGTGAAAAAGTAATGACATCAGTTTGCTGGGTTCCAGCACTGTACAGCACGGACCATCTTCCCACCCTTCTACCTCTGTCTGGCTTCTTCCTCTTGATACAGAATCTCCTTGCTATATACTAGGTGCACCTGATGCTGTAGAGAACATTCCCATTCTTGAAGATGCGCAGTAACTTGTTGTCTGTGGTCACCTCATGGAAGTTGGCCCCTTTCTCATTGGCAAAGAAGAGGTCTGGCTTCCAAATAGAATCGAGCATGGATGGGTCTAGATCCAGAGAGTCATCTGGATATTCTCGGTAGGCCAGACGTGGGTCATTCCACTGCTGCCGCAAGAAGACATTTACCCGGTAGTCCTGGAAGGGTGGAAAAGGGGGCTATCAGATAAAGTGCTTTTCCCAGGAATCCAATAAAGCCAACATGAGCAGAAGGGCCATGAGCAGGAAATGCTGCAGATGTATCTTGAAGACCAGTAGAGAAAGCCCACTTTGTGTAAATATGGCAAAGATGAGAAGGGATAAGACATTTATTTAAGTACCTACTATGTGGCAAACTCACTGCCAAGTGCTCATATTTTTTGGTAGGACTGGAGGTTGAACCCAGGTTCGTGAGCACGCTAGGCAAATACTTTATCACTGAGACACATCCTCAGCTCTGAGTGCTTTCCTCATACACATTGTTTTATTTAAGCCTCGCATCTGTCTTGTGTGGAGAATGGTTTCATGTTCTTCCCTTTACATATGAATAACAAAGACCTGGGGAGATTAAAATAGATACTAGGTGGAAGAGTTTTAATTTGAACTTAGGTATTTTTCTAATTCAAAAGCCTGTGCTCTACATCAGGTTTCTTCACTTATTTGATGAATTGCTCTTAGGCTAGTTTGCATTTAGCTAGGAAAACCCTGGACTAGGAATAACCTCTCAGTCATCAATTCAGAGGTCTCATGGCTAAAGCTGTGATAACAAAGCAAGAAGAGGGCAGCAGAAAGGAAATGCATGAGATGTGATGAGCTTCTCCCATTCACACTGGAATGGAAGTGGGGAATAGGAAGACCCCTTACCATGGTGGTCTCAGTGACGGAGCCAAAACTGTTGATGAAGATGTTGCAGGTCACATTCACAGGTGGACCTAAGGGTAGCAAAGCATTAGCCCATTGACAGGGCATTCCAGAAAGCTGAGTGCAGGTTCTTCAAGTCCCTCTCTGAGCTTCAGATCAGGCCACTGCTGGGAAAAGACTGATAGCTACACAGACTCATAGGCAGTGTGGTGGAAGAGGCTCTTTTGGAACTGAAAGATCTAGCTTCAGACTTCAAGCCTCTTTCCTTAAGGGCAGTGAACAAGTACCGGCTAAGGAATGTGCCACCCAAAATAGTAAGCGTGGAGGGGACTCAGTATATGGACCTCTCTTACCTTTGAAATTGGGCCTAATCCTAGCATCATATCCAGATGTTCGTCCCATAAGCTTGTCCAAGAAATCAGAGGGGGACATGGGCTGGGATCCTTTGGGCCCAGATTTGACATCCTCTTTTGCCAAAGCCACACTGGATGGGAGAAGAAAGAAGTTTGAGGATAATTGCAGTTTGTGCTTTTCCGCCCCATCCCCCCTTTAATGGATTTGCTCAGCAGACAGGAAGATACGAGAGAATGCTGCTCTGGTGTACTAAATGAGAAGGACAAAACAGTTAGGAGCCAACATGGCTGCCCAACAGTAGTTCTGGGAACCATGGCTTTCACATAGGTTAACTCTTTTTGCTTGTAATTCTCAGTATATGATGTTAAGGCTGTTGTCTCCATTTTTCAGGCAAAAAAACAGTCCTAAGAGGTACAGAAACAGAGGAGGAGTGGATAGAGAGGAGAAGTAGGGAGGAAGGCCAGGGAGGAATGGATGGAGGGGAAACTGCAGTCAGGAAGTAAAGTAAGAAGCGAAGTTAGTTTACTAATTAATTTTTTAAAAGATAGTTACTTGCCCAAAGTCTCAGAACTTCTGAGTGACACTGGACTAAGGACCTACTTAATGTTCTATTCCTGAAGGCACTTTGAAAGCATTCAAAGAAGAATGACATCTCACCCAGTGTGTTCTTAATGTGGCCTAGCCAAGGATGGGAGGAGCTTTAGGACAGGCAGCTAGGGGATAGGAGAGACCTGCTATCAGTTACTTGGGCTTCCTGTGAGATTTCTAGGTCTTAGGACCCAGCTTCTTTGGGAGTCGATTTGCTTTGTGCCCGCCCTTCCTTCCTTCCTTCCTTCCTCCCTTCCTTCCTTCCTTCCTTCCTTCCTTCCTTCCTTCCTTCTTTTCTTTCTTTCATTTTTTTTGGGGGTGGCAGGAAACTATGTTTAATTTTAGTGTCATAGCCATTACAGGCAGGCAAATTCAACTATGGTAATTCAGCAGGGATCTATAATCATGGGAGAGTTTCCCAATAGAGTGATCATACTGAAGTAAACTCTCATCTTTCTCTACCCTAAGACCTTGATTTGGGGGAAAGACACGAGTATGTTTTGGCCTGGCATAGAATCTAGACTCTTTGTCAGTCTTCCTCCTAAGAGAACTGAGGAGAGATGCATCAGTGGATAAAATGCTTGCTTCACAAGCATGAGGAACAGTGTTCAGGTCCTCAGCACCCAGGTAAAACTCTGATAGACATGGCAACAACACACATGTAATCCTACCACTGGAAAGCCTAGCTTTTTTGTGGCAAGCTGGACTGTTAGATTCAATGAAACTGGCTAGATACAGGTTCATCAAATGACCTTACCTCAGTATATAAGACAAAGAATGATCAAAGAAGACACGAGATCAACCCCAGGCCTTTACACATGTATGCACACATGCATGTCACTTTACACCCACATGCATTTGTGCCTATACATATACAAACATGTATGCATACATACACATAAATTGCCCCAATAAATCTGTGTTCTAGTCAGTGACTGGTATAATCATTAAAGGAGCTAAGGTACCACATTAAATGTTTCACAAGATTTATCTAGGTTAGTTCTCATGTCAGTCCTCCCTGAGTATCTCTATTAAAATTGGTTCTTTGTATTTATGGGACACTGATTCAGATTTTGAGATGCTCAAATCTTTCATATATATAAAGTAGTATAGTCTTTGCATATAACTTGTGCACATCTTCCTGTATACTAGTAAAACATCTCTGGGTTCTAATTCCTAATTCACTTTAAATGTTATACAAGTAGTTGATTAGGGAATAGAGACAAGAAAAATCCAAATATGGTCAATACCAGTGCTAATAAGTATTTTGAGTCTGTGATGTTTGAATTTGAAGAGCTAACTGTATATAGATTATGAGCCTAGGGATCAGTAAGGTGATGGTAAAATGACTTCGCCAAGGGCCTATAGCTAGTGGTAAACCCAAAATTCAGAGCCAAAGCCAGTAACTTCAAGACTCAATGTATCTATCCCAATACTATCAGAAAACAAGCAATTCAGGATGATCTATTGAAGAACCAGAGTGAGGAAAGGCTAAGACCTGTCACACTATGACTTCTTAGAGTTAGATCTTGGATTCTGAAAACAGGAGGAATCCCTTGCCCTGGGGACAGAGGCTACCCCCCTGCCCACTGGCAGGAGTAGCCAGAGCAGGTGGCCTAAGTATGCTGTGGAAATCCAAGGAGCTTGGTGGTGATGCTGGGGCAGGCAGAAGTCTGGCTTCACCACAGGATGTCCACACCAGCCAGGTGCTTCTGCTGCTGCTGCTGTTGCTGCTGCTGTTGGCCATTTGCCACCTGCCTGTGGGAGGCCACATGGCCCTGCATACAGAGCAAGCAGACTCTACTGTCCTCAGCCTTACTCAGGTCACCTCTCCACTGGTCCCTGTCCTAGAACTCTAGGATAGGCTGGGAATCTTCTTTCTTCAGTCCCAAAGCCTGTTTTGGTTACCCAGATTCTGAGATTATCTTGTCAAAGGAACCAAGACTAAGAGTGACTTTGTGAAACCACTCTATACACCCTTTAGTTTCTAGAATGTTCCTAACACTGACAGGACCTAGAAGGGTCAAGAACTGACAGCCCGTACAAGGCCCTGGTTGATATGAGGAGACAATTTTGACTAAGCTATGGGCTACTTGGTCAACCTTTGGAGGGTCACTACCCTGCTCTGTGATCCAGTTTCCATACATAGAACAAATAGCTCAAACTTAGAACTCTCTACGAGTCTGTCTTGCTCTAATTCCATCTACTTGTTCTTGGATCTTGAGGCAAGGGTTAGCAAAGCCCAACCCAGTGAACCCTTTCTGTTTGTATACTGTCAGCTCCCTCTGTGCTGCCAGTCCACTTTTAGCTGCTTTTTCCTTCTAAGCATACTGTCCCATTCTGCGCCCCTTCCTGCTTGCCATCATGTGCCTGCAAGGAATGGGGCTGAAAGTGCCTAAGAAGTGAGATGCTCTGGGACACTCCTTGTGTTAAGAGGGAGAAGACACAGCTCTGGCATTTACTCTTTTTACTTTGTTAGGCATTCCTTTGAAGACCACTGTACCTGAGCCATAGCTATCTTGTCCATTCAGCATACCCTGTCAACCTATACTAGCTCTTGTTAAAATGCAGAAGGGGCAGATAGTCAGGGGACATTCAAAAGGAGCCCCAAGAATTCTTTACTTGCAAAGCGAGGAAATAACTGCTACCTGGTACCTCTCAAAAGGACAGTGAGCAGCCATGTGTAAAAGGGCAGGGTGACTGCAGAAAGCTAAGGTTTGGGCATCCCAGCTCCAACATGCTGTGGTCCTGTGGCAATCCTGTGCCACCTGCAGGCTATTTGGCAGGCATCTGACAGATATTTCTGTCATTTTTAGAGATCCAGCTGATATGGAGGTTCAGTTATAGGACGAATGACCTCCATTTTAGGGATCAGCTACCTAGCCCCTACCCAGGCCCATGCAATTCACCCATACAGATGCTCCTATACCAGCACTGGGGCTGCACATCTGTACTGGACAGCTCCTGAGTCCTGACTGAGTAGGGTGTGTCTTCCCCCAATGCCCTTCAGACTAGGTTTGTTTTTTCAAACTTAGAAGAAACTATGGCAGCTGCCCAGTCTGTTACCCCCAGCCCCCAAGTTGTGTTTGCATGCGCCTCCTTCTCACCCCTCCGAGCTCACCTGAGGAGGACCTTCCCTGGCAAGGTCCAGAGAAGAAGGAAGAGGCTTGCTGGAACAAGAGTTGTCATTCTGCAGGGACCTTGGAGTCCTTTCTCAGCTTGACTGCCAAGGTGAGAGCAGGTATCTCTGAGGGAAAGCCAACAGTATAGAGCCCTTCTCCAACTTGGACTGGAATAAGGAAGGAGCCTGTGTGTCTGGGCTAGGAGTTGAGCACTCTTTCCTTTCCTGCCTCTTTGCTGCCCTGTCCTTAGCAGTCAGGGTCTAGAACTATTCCCCTGAATAGATCTGAACCTGACACAGATAACCCTACCAGCTCCGGCTTGAGCTTATCTTATACTGAGAAGGGCCTCAGCCTGCTGGTCAGGGAGCCAGAAAAGATTCTCTTTGGGTA
This sequence comes from Rattus rattus, assembly GCF_011064425.1. Classification (NCBI taxonomy): domain Eukaryota; kingdom Metazoa; phylum Chordata; class Mammalia; order Rodentia; family Muridae; genus Rattus; species Rattus rattus. The sequence continues at coordinate 88,536,207 of NC_046172.1, forward strand.
GCAATCACTCTCCAAACCCTGGAGAGTCTTGGAGGGGAGGGAGGAATGAGACCGGTAGAAAGATGTTTCTCTCCCTCCCACATCCCCCTAGATGCACCCTCTGAAAGCAGCAATTTAAAGGCACAGTCGCCAGTAGCTGGAATGGGGTTCCCGGCTTGTCTGAGTACTGGGGAGGAGCTTGGGCTGCTGAGCTGCCACTTGGGGAAAGCCTGAGGTGTTAGGTCCAGCCTCCAACTCAAACAGGAGGAGCACTAGCTCACTCGCAGTCTGTGCTCAGCCTTGTTACTCCTCTACCCAGCAGCTTTGTTTTAGCCTGGAGTCAAAATGGGGCCCTAGAGAATAGTATTAATGTTTTTTCTAAGGGAGTAAAGACTTGAGAGGGGTCATGGAGCAGCCACAGGGTATCCTGAAGATGAAACAGGTCAAACAGATGTATGGAGGCTGACTTCAGGGGGCTGCTTGTCTATACCCTCAGGATTAGAGGAATGGAGGATGACAGCCCACAACCTGACCCCCTCTTTACCTGCCCAGCTCTATTGTTTTCCTATTCACTTTAACCTGATCGCATTGTCTCCCCTGCTTGGTTCCCCTTGGTCTCGTACTCTTTGTGGAATCCTGTGACCTGTTGTAGCTCTCAAAATCCTTCCTCCTCAGTGTCTGCTCCCCAGGGCTGCTTGTGGGAAGGGACACTATCCTGAGTGCTTGGCTGGGACATTGGCTTTGTCAGCTTTAGAGGAATCACAAGTGGGAGGCAAGGCAGAATGTGACCTTCCTCCCTTGCTTTCTGCACATCTGCCCATGGCATCCAGATGCTTAAGCAGCTCCATTTTCTCCTGTCTGCTTGCTTGTCCAATTTTCCCTGTGTATCATAAAGCCCCAGGACTTCCCTGAGTACCCCTCCTACCTGATTTGCTCTCTCTTCACTGAAGTTTTCCACTGTCCACCTTTTTGCATCTTAGTTTTCCTCTGTTCTTTCTCTGTGTTTCGCCTCTCATGTCTGTCTCCCTCCTATATTCCCCATCTCTTTCATTGTTTCCTTTCTCTAGCTTTCCTGTGTCTTAAATCTTTCACACTGTCCTCCTAAATTATAGCAGTGAGGAACCAAGGGCTTTCTTTTCTTCAGTGGAAACTCTCCTACCAGCTCTGCAGAGTGCTAGGGAAGGAATCAGTACCATTGTATACTGGTTAATTTGTTGTCTGGGTGGCTGTAACCTGTCTAGCTTCATCAGAAAGAGGTTGGGGAAGATTGCCCAGGGATTCTTATTGCCTATATAGAGTGATTAATAACAAGGCATTCATGTGTAGATCTTATTCAGCATCCCCTTCCCTTTTTTGCTGTGTTATTAAGGAAGAGGATTTTTCAAATTACAGATGAAAGCCAAAGAAGAGAATTTTCAAGAATAAATGCTAAAATATTGATGAGTAAGCTCAGTCTTTGGAATTTGGACTGAGAATGCTATATGCTTCAATGTTTACATGGTGGGCAAAAGCAAAATACTAATTACCCTGTAACATCTTTAGCCACCCTTTTACTTCTTCACCCATTGTCCTTATTTCCCTTAAGCATCACATACCCCACTTTTAGGCAGGAACCGAACCTGGAACCTTTCAGGGCAGTGGACGGTGGTGGGTAGGGGGGACTGAGAACAGGGTTCCACTTGTCTCCTTTCTGTAACTTCCCCATCCTTGATAACCCTGATCCTGTCTCTTTCGTTGACCAAACAAGTACCCCCACTTCTTTCAGGTTATAGCACAAGACCCTGCAGAAATATCTGGTCATATTTTTCATTCTACCGATTGGTCTGACACTGTCTATTCTGTCTTCACAGCTCAGTGGTATTTTCACATGTTGTCTACAGAGTACCCTTCCTTATATTCTTACCTGTCCGGATGCAGTGTTCTTATTTTTTGTCAAACAAGACTATGGAAACACTTAGGTCTGAGTTAGGAGACTCTTTATGTATTCTCTAGATCCTTCCTTTTCGATCTCTCAGCATACCACACTTGATGATTTCTTTGCTTCTTTCTGACTCTGTCGAGAGCTTCCTGAGCAGAAAGATATTACCTGCCAAATCTACAGCACAGGATAGGCAATTAGGGAGCATGTTTGAAAAGCCGCACCCTTGGCACCCAAATCCACAAGTTTACCACCTATGAATCACTCTCTGTCAAGATAGAATGATAAGTTCAACATGCAGAGAAAGCACCAGCATGAGGCAATGGTAATAAGGAGAAATAAGAAAGCAGTTTTTATTCACTTGCCCCTTGGGCCTGTAGCCTCACATTCAGTCATCTGGAATTCTTCCTAATGGAAGGCATAGTCCCCTGGAGACTGGTCTATTGTTGTAGGTCTCACCTCCTCTGTGCCCCATGGGATCACTGAGAGCTGAAAAGCATGGCAGGGTCAGCTTCCTGGGAGGACAGACTCTTTCTTATGAGAGGCTGCAGCAATGAGCAAATGTCTGGCTGGTCTGATGAAGAGGCACGCTTCCTAGGGTGCCCAGGGGCAGACTCTGGATAAAGAAGGGAACCAAAACCAAGTAAGCTGCCACTTGGTTTTGCCAAGAAACAGCCGAGATGCTAATTCCAAATTTGTTCTACTGAAAAGAAAGCCATTTCTTTGAAATGATGTGGGGGGAAAGGTACAAAGTCTGACTAGCCTTGACCTGTAACTGCTTTTCCTTCTCACTACCACACTATGAAGCACTATGTTGGAAAAAGTACTGTATCTTTTCCAGTTTAGCAATTGGATGATACATTGTCATGAGAACTGGCTTCTATGTGTCCTTGAGGTGGTATAGAAGTTACAGTAAACAACCTGTTTTTCATATTTTGTCTTGAAAAAAATTACTTTCCTAAGTATAGCTTTGTAAGTGCCAAAAGTGCATTAGGCACATTTTCACAAATGTATAATTCCACAAAGGGAAGCCATCAGTTTCAGTCCTATACAGTGAGAATTGCAGCTGCACCCTGCTGACAACCAGACTTGCAGAAACTTCAATGTAAAGAGCAGCATTTCATTATTGGAATGGGTATTGTTTGTGAATTCTGTGACTTCTGGGCTACACTTGAGGAGGCAAAATTGGAGAAGGGTTTAGCATAATTTCCTGGACCTATTCTAATAACTGGGGATGCTATGGTTCTGATACTGTCCATTTCACTTACTGATGTAGAGAATGGACTGAGACATAAGTCAAAAAGGCAGGATGTATTCACAGTCTGAGAAAACTCCCAGGCTTAAGCAAGTTTTGGAAGCAGGGGGATAGGTAGTTAAGAGAGGGTGTGTATGGAAATAAAAGACAGAAACCATTTAAGAAATCTGTTGCTGCTGCTGACCAGAGCATTTCCTTTAGATCCCCAAGGAACAAGGCTATATCTATTTTCTATATGTGAAAGTTTTCTTTTCAGAGTCACTTTTAATTTCAAAGGATGGGACAGTTTACTTGAAAGTAGGAGCTCCACTTCTGGTACTTGGGAGCCTTGGCAGCAAAGGTAGGAGGCCCTTAAGCCCTGCAGATATCAGAAGATGGGCTGAGAGTACGCAGAGTACAGCATCAAGGGTACCTGGAGTCTCACTGTGCTAGATTCAGTTGGGGCAAGGAAGAACAAAATATGTTCAGCATTCTCCCTACGCTCTAGAGAGTGACTGGCTCAAGTTTGATGCTTCAAAGATTGGACCTGCTTTTTATGAAACATTTTAGACGAGGATTTTACAGGGATAATTTGGGACTACAAACTTCTGGGAGGCGCATGGAAAGGTTAACTGAGATTCCTTGAGTCTTCAAAGAGAGTCCATCTCTCAGCACCAGAACCAGGGAACAACCCCTGCCTTTGTTGCTGGCTTCTGTGTTCAGTGCCCAGGATATAACAGTGTGATAGTGCTCTAGCTAGAACATACGTATTTACTAGTACTGAGGTGTACCTCATTTCTCCCCTGCTACATCCTCAGGATCTCATTCTCTCCATTAGTCACATGAGGGCAATTTACTGCCTGTAAAGAAGTTTTGTTGAGGTTTCCCACAGAGCTTGCATTGACTATCCTATTTCTTGACTTTCATAACTTTCACATCCTTATTCAGCATTGATAGAACCATGTCATGGCTCTCCTCAGAGCTTATTGTGTGTGTGTGTGTGTGTGTGTGTGTGTGTGTGTGTGTGTGTGGGTGGGTGGGTGGGTGTGGGTGTGGCCATGCTTGTGAATAACTTATTTCTGTCATTTGGGCATTGTTAATAATCTGTGGCTATGTAAAATGAGAAGTCCTTATATAACAAAAGCAACAGAACCTGGGAAAATAAATATTTGCTGTATCAAATGGATTTCATTTTTACTAGTTCATGCACTTGTTCAACAATGATGTATTGAGTGCAAATCATACGACAGATGTTCTAGGTGCCAGAGATATGATATGATATGATAGTGAACAAAGCAGAAGTCTGGGTGTGCTCTTGTGTAGTTTGTACTCCACTGGGTTGGAATATAATTCCTTTCCGACCAGGAGGGCATCTGCATGAATTATCATCAGGTCCGGGCCTGAGAGCCTCTCCTAGCACCTGAGCAGGTTACATATTACATGATATAAAAACAAGCAGCTTTTCAGCAAGCAATAGTGAGCGTCATTTCCATCTAGTGTGGAATATGCCTGCCAGAAGTGACAGAGCTCGTCACTCTCCAGAAATGCTCCCCAAATGCTTACTCTCTCTTCAGTAATCCAGCCCTGCACACATGCTCCTCTTAAGAGAGCTCAGTGGGACTAGCAGTGTTGTTTGCTGTGGGACCTCTCTAAGTGGTTTCTAATAACTCATGGTTTTGGCTCCCTTCTGTTCCTCTCCGTTTCCACCTTTATTTTTAGTTTTTCTGTCTCTTTTCCTTTCTTTTATTCCACCATGATGTTGCTGGTACTACAGGAGTAGGTGGCAAGGAAAACCTTGTTTGGCGACTACATAGAATTATGCACAAAATTGAATTTGCAGTAGCTTCACCAATATTATAGATAGATAGAGCTAAGTCTGAAAAACTTACCTGGCAAGAATAAGAAATTTAATTGAATGAACATTGTATTAGCCTAACCTTTACTCTTGTTGGGCTCATTGTGTGAGTATGCACATGTGTGTGCATGCAGACAAATATATACACAGTCCCCTCTTTCATAATCTGAAGGTGATACTCCTGCTGCTAGCAATTATCATCCAAGAATGACTTGCTGTAGCCGAAGAATTTGGATTATGATGAGCAGACCTTTTGATTTCTAGCTGTGGTTTCTATATATACTGTGCTAATGAAGCCCTTTTAGCCACAGTTACTTAGAATAAATAGAATCCTTAGGTAAGATGCAAAATTGAACCACATTTTGTACCAGGAATGCTTATTCATTTTGTGAAGTTATACTATATATGGCTCCAAATGAAAATTTTTAATAAAGATCAAGCCCTTCAAAAAATCACCAGAGATGCTAATCAGACAACAGGCTACTCCAAGCCTCAGCAGGACACACATCAGCTTTTGCTGCCACCACCTCCTGCAATGTCAGCAACATTGTCGTTAGACACCGAGTTTTGCTCTGAGGAATCTGACTTCTTTTCTCTCGCCATTGTCAGTTTCTTTCTGTCACCTTCACACTGCCTTTCTACCATGCATTCCATCCCACGTGGTCTCTAATCCCCTCACTTTCCACAGCAGTGTGCCCACTGCTGAGTCAAAGGCAGGTGCTCTTTCACAGCAGCAGACCCAGTGCAACTAGCCTCAATTATGGTCCGGTTTCAGGAGCGACAAATAGGATGCTGAGGTCTTGATATTTCCAGGCAACCAGGAGCACAGAGGCAGGAAATCGCTCAGCTGTATTGTGTTAAGCAAGGGGACTTGGGGGGACCATGTGTTATTCATGTATATCTCCAGGTCTATGGAATAGAAGAAAACTGTTTCGAAGGCTCACGGAGTAGAGATGAACATGTTAGCAGGGTGGAGAAGGGCGCAGGAGGAAACTGGCAGTGAGCACAGCGGAGCTCAGTTTATGCAAGTGTACGAGATGAAGGGAATTTTCTTTTCTTTTCCCTTTTTCTCTCTGAGTTTTTAATGCCCACAAAATATTTGCTGTGAATCCATTCAAAATCAAATAGCAGTCAGCAGCAGTCAGAAGAAAAAGCTAAAGTAATAAGCCTCAGATTGGCATGCATGCCTGCATCCTCAGCACTTGGGAGATAGAAGCAGGAGGTTAGTATGTTTAAGGTCAGCCTGGGATACATAGAGTATGAGGCCTGATTTGGCAATATACTAAGACCCTGCTAACAAAACAAACTAGATAATGAAAACACACTGAGACAATCAAAAACCCACAACAAGAAACATTTCACCACCATCCAAATACCAGAATCCAGTCACCTGGAGAAACTTTTAATTCTTCATTCATGCCAATTGCATTAATTGAACCTTGCTGCGGAATTTGGTCTACTGTACCCTCCAAAGTATACTCCCCAAGCCACTGTCCTGAGTGGATTATTTTATCCTGTAAAGACTAAAAAGGAAGTGTAGTTATTATAAGAGACATTTCAGGCATTTAATTGTGCTCAAATTATCAAGGGTGAAAAGTCTTTGTTCCAGGTTGGTGGGATACAGAACAATTATCTGATACATTTCAGCATTCTGTTAAAATCTGACATGCTATCATCGTCCGAATGTGGTTAGTGAGGAAGTTGTCTCAATCCCAGTGAAGATATCCTTTCATCCACAAGATGAACCATCGATAAAATTAACTCAGTTCTTCTAAAAGTCTTCCTTTGTCTTCAAAGCTCCAAGCCCATGATACTAGTTCTCTTTAGCTCTGCCTAGTACCTTGCCTTACCTCCAGCCATGACCAGAAAAGTCAGTAAAATGAACTGTCCTCATAGGTGGTTTTGACATGCCTTTTGGCCTTTGTTTGATGGCTGAAACACTGTTTTGGTGATGAGTGGAGAGAAAGGTTAGACTTTCCTGAACTCTTCCAAATCTTCATGCAAAAGATCAAGTAAGATGTGGCCAGATCTTGAAGACCAAATGCAAGTCCTTCTTTTTGGAGGACACAGGTGTACACACTAGAGTCACTAAAGTGAAAGGCTCAAAGTGACCCAAGGATTTAGTGAAGCTGTTAGAGGAGACCTCTGATGTTTTGGTTTCTGCATTATGTTTCTTGTCATTGTTCCTCCCAGCAAAGCTCAAATTAGTCTGTTTTATGCTGACTGGCATGCCCACTGCTTCCTTCCCCAGGATACACGCATGTGCACACCTGTGCTATGTACTGTATGTACTCCATAGCCGTAGCCTCCTGTTGGTACAGCACAAGTTCAGGAAATCTTGCCATCCTGACTTTCTAGCTCTTAGGAACAGGCCAAAGAAGGTATTTTATAATTGAGCCACAAGTCAGTCAGTTATACATCTTCTACCATTTATGAAGTAACGTGTTCTCAAAAAAACAAATCAGCTGAGGCAGGAAGAGAGGAGAAAGAACAGAAAAACAATTGGATCCATTTCCTGAAAATTTCTTGACAATCTTTCCATTTACCTAAACTACAATGTGTGTGTGTGTGTGTGTGTGTGTGTGTGTGTGTGTGTGTGTGTGTTTGTATGAGTGTATATGGTAGTTTGAATGAGAATGACCCCCCCATGCTTATATATTTGAATGTTTGGTCCCTAGTTATTAAAAACTGTTCTAGGAAGGATTAGGAGGTCTTATGGGAGGAAATGTGACACTGGGGATGGGATTTGAGGGTTCAAAAGTCCGTGCCATCACCAATTAGCTTCTTTCTCCACCTTGTGCTTCCAGATCAGATGTAAACTCTCAGCTACTACTCTGATGCCAAGCTTGTCTGCCTGTTGCCATGCTCCCCATCATGATGATTATGAACTCACCCTCTGAAACTGTAAGCATGCCCCCAATTAATGCTTTGAACATGGTGTCTCTCACAGATAGAAGGTAGTGTAGTATGTGTATTATATGTGTGTTGTGGGGTTTTCTTTGGTATATTCACACACAGATACAGACACAGACACAGACACAGGAAGACACCAGATATCTTCCTCTATGGCTCACTACCTTATCTGGACTGGGCACATAGTGATTTGACTAGGCCAGAGAGATCAAGGATTCCCTGTCTCAGTACCTCAGTGTTGGGTTTACAGATATGCACAGCCATGTCAGACATTTTATGAGGGTGCTAGACATCCAAATCAGGTCCTCGTGTGTGTACAAGCAGTCTTACCTACTAAGCTGTATCCTCAGCCTTCTGAACCATTCCTTTAAACTATATTCTTTGGGACAACCATCCTTTGCAGTGCTGGCATCCATTGTCTCAGTACAGTGATGACAAAAATGTCTTTATCTACAATCCTCCTCAGCATGGTTTTGGAATTTAGTATCCTGCTCCATAGTGGGCGGACAGGCTCTTTAGCAACAAGAAGTAAGCAACTTGTAGTGATGTGCTTCTTTCTCAGAGAGACAAGTAGGTACATGCTATGGGCAACTTTTGAGTTTCCCCCTTTAAGAAAGTACAACCTTAATAGATATGGTGGTATAGGCCTGTAATCCTAGTATTTGGGAGGTAGAATCAGGTGGATCAAGAGATAGGAGCTAGCTCAGCTAGATAACAAGTTTGAAGTCAGCCTGAACTACATGAAACCTTGTCTCTAAAAGCAAAACGCAAATGAAGAAAGCCCACCCTAAGAACTTTGCTAGATGGCCCAGTGTTAGGCCTTGCTCATTAAGGTCGAAGTCTACCATTGTCCTGACCTTTCTCTTAAGCTCAGTGTGAAATAGAGGCCTCTGTTACCAGCAGAGCTTCTCCTTCTCTGACCTTCAAAGGGGAGGCTGAAACCCCACCCTCTACCCATGGAATGTTGTGTCACCTTGGTGAGATTACAGGTTTAGCTTCCTTTCTCCCCCACAGGAACCTGTCCAGCAAGCATCCTGGAATTCCTGGAATGTCTCACCATGCAAATCCTATATCTTAAGCAGTAGCCAATGATAAATACCTACCCATGAAATTCCTAGCTCCTTTTCCCAAACGATATAGCCCTTGATTCATTTCCATCATACTCCCCTGTTCTGTCAACTCTGCTCCCTTTGTCCTCATAGGACATAGTACCTGGGAAAAGGAAGGACCACAGCCCAGTACCGGAAGATCTATCTCTGGGAGAATACAGCACCCCTGTTTGTTATATTGAGAAGTTTCATTTTTTTCCTTCTTTTTTTTTCTTCATTTTTTTCTTTTAATGAATATCTTCCTTATTTACATTTCAAATGTTATCCCCCATCTCAGATTCCTTTCTGCAAACCCCCTATCCCACCCCTCTCCACTGCTTCTATGAGGGTGATCCTTGACCCACTTACTCCTACCTCTCTGCCCTGGCATTCCCCTGCACTGGGGCATTGAGCCTTTACAAGACCAGGACCTTTCTTCCTGTTGATACCAACAAGGCCATCCTCTGCTACATATACAGCTGGAGCTGTGGGTCCCTCCATGTGCAAACACTGGTTGGCGGTTTAGTCCCTGGGAGCTCTGATGGGGCCCAGTTGATTGATATTGTTGTTCTTCCTATGGAGAACTTTCTTTCTTTTTTTTTTTTCTTTTTCTTTTTCTTTTTTATTAACTTGAGTATTTCTTATATACATTTTGAGTGTTATTCCCTTCCCCGGTTTCCAGGCAAACATCCCCTCCCACCTCCCTTCTTTTTATAGGTATTCCCTTCCCATCCTCCCCCCTTGTCGCCCTCCCCCCCAACAATCTAGTTCACTGGGGTTCAGTCTTACAGGACCCAGGGCTTCCCTTCCACTGGTGCTCTTACTAGGATATTCATTGCTACCTATGAGTTCAGAGTCCAGGGTCAGTCCATGTATAGTCTTTAGGTAGTGGCTTAGTCCCTGGAAGCTCTGGTTGCTTGGCATTGTTGTACATATGGGGTCTCTAGCCCCTTCAAGCTCTTCCAGTTCTTTCTCTGATTTATGGAGAACTTTCTTAAGCAGAAGGGATTCTGTTCTTACAACGTTGACCTCTGTTTGCTAGACACTTTATATGGCACTTCCATAATTATCATTTTCTTTGACTCATAAATATCCTTATTCCTAGAAACAAGTTCAGAAGTGACAACTAAACATCCAGGTCCTATAGACAGGATGTTTGACCCCTAACAACTTCTCAGGAGTTCTGTGGCGTTCTAAGGTTACCAGAGTCTGGCTTATAGGGAACACTAACTGTATTTGTGTTTGGTGAATAAAGAATGAGTGTTTGCAGGAACTGTCTGGAGAAAGAATAGGCTCACAGCTAGGGTTCCTCCACTCCCTTTACTCTCTACTTCTCCATGTACTTAAGCAAAAGACTTGTTGTTTTATGTTGTTGTAGGTGGCGGTGGTGGTGTGTGTATGGGGGCATGTTTTATTTTATTTATTTTTGTCCAGAACCTTTATATTGGCAACACATAATTGAAATAGTATGGATCGATGTGTTTTCTTTGACCCCATTATTCTCATTAAGTAAGTCAGGACAGTATGCTCCTTAACTGTCTTCAGTAGACAAAGAGGGCAGGCAGGCTTTGGGTAGCCCACGTGTGTTCAGATCTTTTTTCTACTACTTACTATGTGACCTTTTACAGGCATTTTAACTATCTTAATTTCCTGTATCCCCAGCTTTGTCTTATTTGTTTGGCTTTGTTTTTAGACAGGATCTTGCTATGTAGTTCATGCTGGCCTGGAACATTGTACCCCAGACTGCTCTGGGCTCATGATCTTCCTGCCCTGACCTCCCAAATGCTGGGATTATATGCATGCATCACCATACCCTATTCTCTGCTTCTATTTGTTAAGTGAGAAAATAAACCACTCCATCAGGGTGGTTGTGACTGTCAAGTGGATTAAGAGATAGTAAGAACTAGAGCAGGGTCAGACACATATCACTTGGTAAATGTTGATTCTGACTCTCAGCCCTGGAGCCCTTCTTTCCTTTCATTTGCTCTGTGATCTGAAATGGTTTTGCTCTAGGTGTGCATAGCTTAGTGGTGAGAAGATAACAGAACCAAGAAGGTGGGCATTATAAGGAATACCATTTAGAACAATTGCCAGTACTTCCTAGGCCATTGGTACTATGACTGGTAAAGCATCCTGAATGAGGGTGTGGCTCGGGCAGAAAAGAGATAGAAATGATGCTAAGGATACAGAGGACTAGAAATTGAGAGGACTCAGAGAAAAAGGAGTCATAGTGGGGAAAGGGAAAATGAGGAGGCAGGAAGAAAAGGTTTGTAAATGATAGTGAAGGGGTAGAACTAAAAGATACTAAATTGCTCCTGGAACATGAATCATAAATGCGGGAAAATAAAATTAACATCTTTATTGAAAAGAAAAGGAAGTAGGAAATATCTTGTTACTGGAAAACTCCTATAGAAAGGAGCAAGAACTGGGACCTTTGGAGGCTGGTTACTGTGGTGATGCTCTATGTCTTCTATTCTATTACCTTGTGAATCTGTCAGCAGATGGTTGATTTCTGCTTTAGTTTCTATCATGAGGGGATAGCCCTTGGTGAAGTCCTGGAGTTTCCATCTCCAACATATTTGTTATGCTGTGAGATCTACTGGCTATTGTTGTCTAGCTCCTTTTTGATAAGTTGCAAGTCTAGGAAGACAATGGAGAAATTATATACTGGGACTCTGGAAGCAGAAGCCTGTGTACCTCTTTTCAGGTAAATGGGAAGGTATGTTTAGCAAGCCAGGAGCACCTCAGGGATGGGGAGATTTGAGAAAGTTTTGTAACCCCTTCCTTTGTAAGATAAAGTAAGGTGAGTGCTTTCCTAGAAAACTTAGGTCAACAAACATTTTGGTTTGTTGAAGACTAAGGGGTTTCCATGGAAACAAAATTTTCGGTGTTGTTATAAAATCAAGCAGATACTAGCCAAACTAGGATTGTTGGACCCCCTATGGGGGAAAAACCCTAAATTTCAAGTAGACACAAAGCTTAAAGAAGACTCATGAGACAAATTCTCAGTTTGGCTGTGGTGCACACATGGCCGGTGATTGGGTAGTTCAGTTTTTGCCATCACCCTGTTCTCTTTATCTTACTCACTATATGTAAGGTGAATCTCAGAGTTCAAATACTGAAACCAACTGCAATTTGTAAAACTGAAAACTTCAAGACCCTATTGTGATCTGTTTAGTCAAAGTTTCGGTGACAGTGCAGCCCAGGCATTGTACTTTCTAGGTTCAGTATAAGAGCTTGTCTCAAGAGAATACTGCAGAGAGCTTTAGAGGACACTTCTGGCCTCCACATTTGCACCGCACCCCCCATATTCACAGAGAAGCATACACTACACACATACACAAAGTGGAATAATAGGTTGAAAGGGGACAAAACAAACTGAAGAATAATACCCAAAGAAAGAAGTACCAGTAGAAAACAGCCAGTGCTGGCCCCCTTCTCTATAGTTCCACTAAAGGACATCATTATATCTATATCCCACCCAGAAGCACAAAACCCAGCAAAACCAAGGTCTTGGGAAGGAGAAAAGAGGAGACCCACAGCTCCTGCTGGCCAGGTAAATACCTGAGGGCAGGGGACAGTATTCTGCTTGCTGTACCTCTTAGCTTACCTACTAAGCATTCTTGGCCCCTGAAACAATGCTCAGTTTCTTCTCTGCAGTCTGGTGAGAAATGGGAGCACTGGTCCCCATGCAGTATTCCCAAGGCTGCATACATTCTGAAGCGCTGCCTCAGGCAACTTGCAAGAGAATGTCATGTTCCCTCTGCAGAGATAGCTGAGAGTACCTTGAAAGGTGAAGTTCTACGGATCAAGGGCCTGTGGCCTCTGATGAGCATCCAGCATTTCTGAGTATTTACCAGGGTCCAGCACTGGCTGCTTTATACATGTCTTCAGCACTCTTTGAGGTAGGAGCTACTGTTCACCCTTTTATAGATGAGGAGACTGAGGCTTTGGAAGAGTGAATGGGTTGTCACCATCACACAGTCAGGAACAAGAACTGGACCATGATCCTCATGTTCTATCCATAGAGCTTAAGATCACAATCCTTTTCTAAAATTGTCTGCTGTCTCATATGTAAGGATAGGACTCAGGCAACGGGAGGCCAGCCATGATCCTGAATTCAGTCATCCAGTTAATGCTAGAGCTGGAGTCAACAATTAAATCCCCCTCTCCTCTTCAGCATCTCTTTATCTAATGACTCCAGTGCCTCTGACTACACTAGTCATAACTTGTCCTTGTGTCTCCAGCCACATAGGGTAGAACCAATCTAGACAGGCCACTGAGATCTTCTGAACCGTAGGGCTACATCAACTGTGTGTGTGCTTGACTCTGAGTCCATGGTGAGAGCAGACCTTCCAGTTTGGACCAAAGTACTAGAGACTAATATCAGCCCCAAGGAGCACCATGGTCACCACACAGTCACTTTGTGACTGCCACCTTCCAGAGGTTCCTTCAGCCGTCCTTTCTTGCTTAGGAGTCAGCTGCTAGCCCTGCCACCGTCTGCCTTCCTCTTAGGCTTTCTCTTTGGCTAGCTGTGAGACTGGACCTGGATGGAGTTGGTCAACCCTACCCAGGGCTTTTAATGAGAAAAATTTGGTTATATCCAGGAAGCAAAAATGAATAATTCAGCAAAGGCAGCCCAGAAATGTTAGTGTTTCAGAGCAGATTCCCTTGACAGTGGGTGAAGCAGAACCGCGCTGCATCTTATGGGGGTGGGGTGACAGCAGCAGAAGGAAGGAGCAGAGGAGGCTACACCAGAATTCCTAGCAGAAAGCTAAAAGATCCTTGTCAAAATTTCTTCACCATTTTGGAATTAAGCCGATTTAGGCTGCTGTAAAATCTCTACTAATCTTGCCCTGTAAATTGGTGGCCTCTTAATGACCATTGTCTGTCTCCAAAGATCAGTGTTGACATCTCTGGGTGAGTGTTAACCTGTTTTCTGACTTCATTGGACTTTCAAGTGATTAAGATCGCTCAGAGGGGAAAAAGTGCTTATAGAAGGGAAGGGCACACAGCGTTCCAGTTTGTCTTATCCTTTGAGAATTTTAGACTATGTTATTTTGAATTCCTCGAATACAACCTTTTCTACCCTCTCATGCTGTCTCACCCAACTTGGTGATTTTGTTCTTTTTACATTCGTTCCGTATCAAGTCTGGTTTGTGGTGCTGACCTATTATTGGGATTGGGGCCTATCCTGGTAATGTATCAACTTACCAGGGGTTAGATCAGTAAGGAAACAGACTCTCCCTCTCCCAGTAGCTATCAAATAGCTCCAACTAATGATGAGATTTTACACCTAAGTTCCCCTTGTATGCTGTAATTGTCTGACTGGAGCTTCTGTGGGTCTTGTCCATACTGTCACAGTCTCTGAATTCCTATATGCTACTGTCTTGAAAGCACCGTTCCTTTGATGTTATGCCTATTACAATAATTTCCCTCCCTTTTCCATGGAAATTCATATTACAGCCCTTCCCCCAAGGCTCAGTTTCTTGTTTATGGGCAGGGTAGAAAAACAAATGGAGTAGATACACCTTCATATCTTAGCATAAGCCCCTTCCCTGTTGGGCAGCAGCTACTGAGGTCATTCTTAGACAGCACCTTTGAGGATAAGAAAAACTGTTTCTCCTACAAGGTGATGTGACTGTAATTGAGACCATAGAGAATTTCTCGCCAGTTGACAGCTTAGGACACAGCACTGAAGCCTTAGCCATCGTTTGGATAAAAAGGAGTAATCTCTTAATGGGGACCAGCCAGACTAAAGCAAGATTTCCAGGTTTTCAATGCCTAGGAGATCCAGTCCAGTAAGTAACTTAGGTTCTGATGTTCAAGAATCAGAAAAGAATTTGACCTCAGCTCTACTGCCCCTTAACCAAGAGAATACTTAGGAAATTGGTATAATCTTCCTAAGCCCCAATGTTGTTATCTGTAAAACAAGTAACATCGGAACACTGCTGGACTATTCTGATAGCAAGGGGTGTGTGTGTGTGTGTGTGTGTGTGTGTGTGTGTGTGTGTGTGTTTAGATTTGAGATATTTATATGTAGAAAGGTGCATTCAACAACCTCAGACTGGTTTGAGCAATGTCTGTGCAAAGCTTACTGGAATGACAAGTTTCCAATTAATGACTTTATTATTAATGGCACCTTCCCATTACCAGAGCTGCATCAGAGGGAACCTTTAGAGTCTTAGGGACCCAACTTTGGTGCTAGGGTCTGTCATTTATTAGTCATATTGAGTTTGGAAAAATACTTATTATCCTTGAGTCTCATTATTTTTATCTATGGAATAGAACTAATACCTCTTGGTATTTGCATGTGTGTTAAATTAGAATGTACATATGTCCTGACGAATAATAATTGCTCAATAAATGGAAGAATCAGTATATAGATGCTAATGCTATTTAAAGTGATTAGAAAATTACTTTATATACATAATAGGCTTAATTATAAAATCTTCACTGAATATTTATTGTGTGCCTAGAATACTAGAGACAGTGGTCAGCCAAATCATTTGCCTTGACAGAATAAAACTGGATCCCACACACACTTAGAAAGACAGACAGACAGACAGACAGACAGACACACACACACACACACACACACACGTAGATTATATCAGTCACTGGGGGAGCGGCACAGAGGGAAGAAGATGCATATTCAAGGAAAAAGCTATATCAGTTTGCAGAAGACGACATCAACTCTACTAAGAAAATAAAATGAGCAAGTGAACTTTATTAGCACCTACCCCTGAGTTTTTCTTCCGAAACTTATAGCCTTCCTCGTTAACTAATTGGATTTGGGAAAGTTAGGAATTCAGCCATACCTCTTCAGTATAGGACCAATGGGACTGACCCAAGCATTAGCTTCATGTTGGGTTTATAAGTCAAAGGCCAGGTCATACTGTGACTCAATGAATATCTTAACCCAAGCCTAGTTTCACCCTCAATCTCTTGGGCCAGGAGGTTACCTACGCAGTAGCTAGTAAGAATAATATAGCCAATGATATCCCCTTAAAGCAGTGGTTCTCAACCTCTGGGTCACTACCCCTTTGAGGGTTTAATGACCTTTTCGCAGAGGTGGCATATTAAACATTTGCATCATGATTCATAACAGTAGCAAAATTACAGTCATGAAATAACAATGAAATAATTCTATGGTTGGGAGTCACCACAACATGTGGAGCTGAAAACTTCTGCCTTTAACAGCTGTCCACCATTGCACATGACCATCCATCCTTAAAGTGTGGTGCCCTATAATGATCAAACAGAAGCAAACAAGGGCTGTGGCAATAGTGCCATTGGGAACGTTGGTGAAGGCAGAGTTGGATGTCAGAGAAACTTAAGTTGTCATGAATATTTCCAGAGGAATGCTTCTTCATTTCTTATTTTCTTTACTCTGTTTCCTCCTCTTGTTATGGAAGAAGGAGCAAGTGGCTCTATGTGCCACAAAGAGCTGACTGGTCACCAAACATGCATGGCATTTCTCTTAGGCTGTTGGACCGATCTTTGGAAGTTTAGGGAAGAAAAAAGATCAGGGTTCATGTTCATCACCAACACTATTTGAATTTTGATTCAAGTTCATATCGGAGGCCCTCAGTGCCTTCCCAAGAGAATTTCTTGGGGATGCTGCCCAATGCAAGCCTGCCATTCCTTACCACAGTCGTCCCTTTGTTCTCTCTGGGGTTTCCCCTTTCAGTTGTCATATAGCCCCAGACCTGGCTTAATTTAACCAAGTATTGAAATCATCCCAGGAAAGGCAGAGCAGCCAGCCTCTGCTCTTTACTGTCAACTGGGTTGAAGACTGAGGAAGCCTGGAGGCTTACTGGTTGCCATGGTGAAGAGTGGGCCCTGAGAGTATTCAGAAGCTGGGAGCTTGAGCTTTTTTGTTTGTCGGTTTTGATTAGTTCTGTTTGCTTTATACACCCCCCATTTCTCCTTTTCTTCTCCCCTGCCACCTACCCCTCCAGAGTCACAAATCACTAAGGCAGAAGGAGATTACTAGGGGCAAAAATCAGGTCCCAGGCTACACTAAATACAGGCTGCCCAGCTGAGGATAATTGCAGTGTATTTGGCAATGCAGACTCTTGGGAGGGCTGAGTTTGGAATATGAGTTGTTATACCTTTGTGGCATGGTGCAGCATCCTGAGACAGAAAAGGACTCCTGTGGAAAAAGAGAGACAGCTCTGTTCTGGAACTTTTGGCCTTGTGTTTTCTTACCCCAAGGGATTTGGGCTTTTGTTTTGTTTTGACAGCTCCAGGCATCTAGTCCACACAATTTTCCTCAATTATCTTCTCTCCCACTGCTGACCAGGAAGAACATATTTGTAGAGAAAGTGTGGGTTCTGGAAGAACCATGCACATTATGTAATAATTATTGTTATCCCTATTATTATTATTTCATAAATAATTCTCCTCACTTCAATCCATGTTTCTGAAAAAGGGAGAGAGCTGACTCAGGAAGATTTTTGTGGACTGGACTGCAGTGAAAACTGACCTCCTTCCTTTTTAATTGGTACCCTGGGGCTGAAGGAGGAGCACTATGAAGAGAAGGAAACCCTGAGCACACAGCAAAGGCAGATCATGGCATATGTAGGAGGTGCAGTGTCTCCTCTCTTGCATTCACTGCTAATTGCATAATACAGCCTAGACAGGATGAGTATGGCAGTGCAAAAAATGGCAACATGCTCATATCCCTCATCCAGCCATTTTTCATCCCAGCATAGGAATGGGCATTTCTTTTTAACTCTCAAAATGTGGAGAGTCTTAGCTTCCAAGTTCCTTTTTCCTTTATTTGCACTGTGAATTTTTGTATATAATCTAATCCATTTTCTCTATCCATGATTTTTTTTCTATCTTTATTACATTGGGTATTTCTTACTTACATTTCAAATGTTATTCCCTTTCCTGGTTTCCAGGCCAACATCCCCCTGACCCCTCACCATCCCCTTCTCTATGGGTGTTCCCCTCCCAGTGCTTCCCCCATTACCACCCTTCCCGCAACAATCCCGTTCACTGGGGGTCCAGCCGTAGCAGGACCAAGGACTTCCCCTTCCACTGGTGCTCTTACTAGGATATTCATTGCTAACAATGTTGTTGGAGCCCAGGATCAGTCCATGTATAGTCTTTGGGTAGTGGCTTAGTCCCTGGAAGCTCTGGTTGGTTGGAATTGTTGTTCTTATGGGGTCTCGAGCCCCTTCAAGCTCTTCCAGTCCTTTCTCTGATTCCTTCAATGGGGGTCCCAGTTCTCAGTTCAGTGGTTTGCTGCTGGCATTCACCTCTGTATTTGCTGTATTCTGGGTGTGTCTCTCAGGAGAGATCTACATCCGGTTCCTGTCAGCCTGCACTTCTTTGCTTCATCCATCTTATCTAGTATGGTGGCTGTATATGTATGGGGGGCAGGCTCTGAATGGGCGTTCCTTCAGCCTCTGTTATAAAATTAGCTTCCCTATACCCTCCCAATGGTATTCTTGTTCCCCTTTTAAAGAAGGAGTGAAGCATTCGCATTTTGATCATCTGTCTTGAGATTCATGTGTTCTGTGCATCTAGGGTAATTCGAGCATTTGGACTAATATCCGCTTATCAATGAGTGCATACCATGTGTGGTTTTTTTTTGTGATTGGGTTACCTCACTCAGGATGATATATTCCAGTTCCATCAATTTGCCTATGAATTTCATAAAGTCATTGTATTTGATAGCAGAGTAATATTCCATTGTTTAGATGTACCACATTTTCTGTATCCATTCCTCTGTTGAAGGGCATCTGGGTTCTTTCCAGCTTCTGGCTATTATAAATAAGGCTGCGATGAACATAGTGGAGCATGTGTCTTTTTTATATGTTGGGGCATCTTTTGGGTATATGCCCAAGAGCGGTATAGCTGGATCCTCAGGTAGTTCAATGTCCAATTTTCTGAGGAACCTCCAGATTGATTTCCAGAATGGTTGTACCAGTCTGCAATCCCACCAACAATGGAGGAGTGTTCCTCTTCGCATCCTCGCCAGCATCTGCTGTCGAGGAGTTTTGATATTAGGCATTCTCACTGGTGGAGGAGGAAACTCAGGGTTGTTTTGATTTGCATTTTATAACTAAAGATGCTGAACATTTTTTAGGTGTTTCTCAGCCATTTCGCATTCTCAGCTGTGAATTCTTTGTTTAGCTCTGAACCCCATTTTTAATGGGGTTACTTGTCTCCCTGCAGTCTAACTTCTTGAGTTCTTTGTATATTTTGGAAATAAGCCCTCTATCAGTTGCAGGATTGGTAAAGATCTTTTCCCAATCTGTTGGTTGCCGTTTTGTCCTAACCACAGTGTCCTTTGCCTTACAGAAGCTTTGCAGTTTTATGAGATCCCATTTGTCCATTCTTGATCTTAGAGCATAAGCCATTGGTGTTTTGTTCAGGAAATTTTCTCCAGTGACCATGTGTTCGAGATGCTTCCCCACTTTTTCTTCTATTAGAGTATATCTGGTTTGATGTGGAGGTCCTTGATCCACTTGGACTTAAGCTTTGTAGAGGGTGATAAGAATGGATCGATCTGCATTCTTCTACATGTTGACCTCCAGTTGAACCATCACCATTTGCTGAAAATGCTATCTTTTTTCCATTGGATGGTTTTGGCTCCTTTGTCAAAAATCAAGTGACCATAGGTGTGTGGGTTCATTTCTGGGTCTTCAATTCAATTCCATTGGTCTATCTGTCTGTCTCTGTACCAATACCATGCAGTTTTTATCACTATTGCCCTGTAATACTGCTTGAGTTCAGGGATAGTGATTCCCATTGAAGTCCTTTTATTGTTGAGGATAGTTTTTCATCCTGGGTTTTTGTTATTCCAGATGAATTTGCAAATTGTTCTGTCTAACTCTTTGAAGAATTGGATTGGTATTTTGATGGGGATTGCATTGAATCTGTAGATTGCTTTTGGTAAAATGGCCATTTTTACTATATTAATCCTGCCAATCCATGAGCATGGGAGATCTTTCCATCTTCTGAGGTCTTCTTCAATTTCTTTCCTCAGAGGCTTGAAGTTCTCATCATACAGATCTTTCACTTGCTTGGTTAAAGTCACACCAAGGTATTTTATATTATTTGGGACTATTATGAAGGTGTCATTTTCCTGATTTCTTTCTCTGCTTGTTTCTCTTTTGTGTAGGGGAAAGGCTACTGATTTGAGATAATTTTATACCCAGCCACTTTGCTGAAGTTGTTTATCAGTTTAGTAGATCTCTGTGGAACTTTTTTGAGATCATGTAATATACTTATCATATCACCTGCAAACAGTGATATTTTGACTTAATTCTTTCAATCTGTATCCCTTTGACCCTTTTTTTTTGTTGTCAAGATTGCCTCTGGGTAGGACTTTAGGGGAGAGGGAATCTTTTGTTCTTCCCAGGATTTTTATCATGAAGGGGGTGTTGAATTTTGTCAAATGCTATTCTCAGCACTTTTAATGAGATGGATCATGTGGTTTTTGTCGCTCTCAATTTTTATATAGTGGAGTATGTTTATGGTTTTCCCGATATTAAAACCATCCCTGCATACCTGGGCAGGTTCCTTACTTGATCATGATGATGATTTTTTGATGTGTTCTTGGATTCGGTTTAAAGAATTTTATTGAGCATTTTTTACATTGATATTCATAAGGAAATTATCTGAAGTTCTCTTTCTTTTGTTGGGTCTTTGTGGTTTAGGTATAAGAGTAATTGGCTTCATAGAAGGAATTCGGTAGTGCTCCATCTGTTTCAGTTTTGTGGAATAGTTTGGATAATATTGGTATGAGGTCTTCTATGAAGGTCTGATAGAATTCTGCACTGAACTCATCTGGACCTGGGCTCTTTTTTGGTTGGGAGACTTTTAATGACTGCTTCTATTTCCTTAGGAGTTATGGGGTTGTTTAAATGGTTTATCTGTTCCCCATTTAACTTCGGTACATGGTATCTGTCTAGGAAATAGTCTATTTCCTGCAGATTTTCAAGTTTTGTTGAGTATAGGCTTTTATAGTAAGATCTGATGATATTTTGAATTTCTTCTGAATCTGTAGTTATGTCTCCCTTTTCATTTCTGATTTTGTTAATTTGGACACACTCTCTGTGTCCTCTCGTTAGTCTGGCTAAGGGTTTATCTATCTTGTTGATTTTCCCAAAGAACCAAATTTTGGTCTTCCCATAATTTTCTATGGTCCTTTTTGTTTCTACTTTGGTTGATTGTTTGAGTTTTACTATTTCCTGCCTTCTACCTTCTGGGTGTATTTGTTTCTTTTTGCTCTAGAGCTTTGAAAAAGTTGCCCAAGTCAAAAAGCATGCCTTCCTCTCTCCTCATTTCTTTCTCTGTGGTACCAGAGCTATGAGTTTTCCTCTAGTACAGCTTTCATTGTGTCCATGTTTTCTGGGTATATAAATCTTCATTTCATAAATTCTAAGAAGTCTTTAATTTTCATTTCTTCCTTTGACCAAGTTATCATTGAGTAGAGCATTGTTCAACTCCATGTATATGTGGAGCCGCCTTCCTTTTTATTGTTATTGAAGACCAGCTTAGCCCGTAAAATTGAGAATGATGGGATTATTTTCATCTGTTGAGCCTTGTTGTGCCCGATTATATCGTCAGTTTTGGAGAAAGTACCGTGAGGTGGTGAGAAAAAGGTATATCCTTTTGTTTCAGGATAGAACGTTCTTATAAATATCTGTTAAGTCCATTTATTCTCAAGGGACTCTCTCTTAGTTCATCTAATGCCCTGTTTAATTTCTGTTTCTTGACCTGTCCATTGATGAGATTAAATAAACTTCCTACTATTATTGTGAGGTACCATGTGTTTTGAGCTTAGTAAGGTTTCTTTTGATGCATGTAGGTGCCTTGTATTTGGGAGAATAGATATTTAGATTGAGAGTTCATCTTGGTGGATTTTTTTTTTGATGAATATGAAGCTGTCCTTCCTTAACTTTTTGATGACTTTTAGTTGAAAATTGATTTTATTTGATATTAGAATGGCTATCCAGCCTTGTTTTTCCAACCATTTGCTTGGTTGTTTTCCAGCCTCCCTGAGTTAGTGTCTGTCTTTGTCTCTGAGGTGTGTTTCTGTAGGCATGGTGAGCAACCCTGTCGCGGTATCCAGCTCCTGTTAATCAAGTGTCTTTTATTGGGGAGTTGATCATTGATGTTGAGAGATATTATGATTAGTGATTGTTGCTCTCTTATCTTCGTATTTTAGAGGTGAGATTATGTTTGTGTGTTGTCTTCTCTTTAATTTTGTTGCAAACAACAGTTTCTTGCTTTTCAAGGTTTAGTCGCCTTTGGTATTGGGCTTTACTACGGTCATCCTTTTGTAGGCCAAAAGTTGTAGAAAGATATTATGCAAATTTCATTCTGTAGGGAATATCTTGGTTTCTCCATCTATATTAATTGAGAGTTTTGCTGAATACGAGCAATTGGGTTGGCTTTTGCATTCTTAGGTTCTGTTGACATCATCCAGGATCTTCTGGCTTTCTTAGTCTTTGCAGAGAAGTCTAGTGTAATTCTGTTAGGTCTGTCTTTTGTAACCTTTTTCCTTACTATGTCTTATTCTTTGTTTTGTGCATTTGTTTTGACCTATTATGTGATAGGAGGAGTTTTTTTGGTCCAATCTATTTGGAGTTTCTGTAGGCTTCTTAAATGTGTTTATGGGCATTCTTTCTTTTAGGTTAGGAAGTTTTTTCTTTATGATTTTGTTGAAATATTTACTGGAATTTTGTTTTGGGGAGTCTTCACTCTGTTCTACTTACACCGTATCCTTAGGTTTGATTTTCCATTGTGTCCTTATGGATTTCCTGGCGTTTTTGGTCATACTTTTTTCTGTTTACATTTGCTTTCACTGTTGTGTCAATGATTTCTATGGAATCTTCTGCCCTGAGATTCTTTCTATCTCTTGTATTCTGTTGGTGATGCTTGTATCTTGACTCCTTGTCTCTTTAGTTTTCTATATCCAGGGGGTTGTCTCCTTTGTGCTTTCTTTTATTGTTTCTATTTCCATTTTTAATTGCTTCACCTGTTTGATTGTGTTTTCCATAATTCTTTCAGGTTGCAGGGATTTTCTCCTGGACTTCTACTTGTTTCACTGTTTAATTTTATTTCTCTAAGAGAGTTCTTCATGTGTCTTTCTTAAAGTTCCCTCATCTATCCGCGATCAAATGTGATTTTTAAATCTAGATCTTGCTTTTGTGGTGTGTTGGATATTCAGTGTTTGCTTTGGTGGAGGGGAGAACTTGGTTCTATTGCCATGTAGTCTTGGTTTCTCTTGCTTGGGTTCCTGTGCTTGCCTCAGCCATCAGATTATCTCTAGTGCTACCTTTGTTCTGCCCCTGACTATAGCTTGACCACCCCATAGGCTTACAAAATAAGGAGAGTTTAGACCTGGGCTATTTCCTGTTTTCTTTCAGCCAATTATGGGAACAGAATGTTCTGCTTTCATGCGTGTATTTGTTCCTGCCCTCTGGCTTTCATCTCTTCCTGTGGGCATGTGTCCTGAGTCCACCAGGCAGGTCACTTGCAGCAGAAAAGTTGGTCTTTCCTCTGGTCTCCGGCCTGAAGCCCCTTTTTGGGGCTGGGTTTCTGCTCTCCGTGAGGGCAGCAACCAGTAGGGCCTGCCCCTCCTTCTCCAGGGTCCCTGTGCACTGTGGGCCCAGATGGAGCTAGTTGTTTTCCTCTAGTGTCAGAAATGTGGGCGGAGAGTAGTCTCCTCTGGTTTCCCAGGCGTGTCTGCCCCTCTAAAGGTCTAGCTCTCCCTCCCACATGATTTGGGTGTAGGGAGCTGTTTGACTGGGTCAGTTCATATCTGCACTCAGTCTGAACTGCAGGGCTCCTGCAGTTTGACTGCCCCTGTCTTCCTATGCCCACAGGCTCTATACAGTTTCCTCTTGGGCCACAGGTATGGGCAAAGGTGGGCAGAATTGGTGGTCTCTCCTGCCCTGCAGTCTCAGGATTGCCCACACATCTGTGCAATCAAGTGTCCCTCCCACGGGGTTTGCGAGCAGGAAGCTGTGGACCAGGATCAGTGAGGTTCGGGCACCCGGGAATGTGAATTTTTATCTAACCTGTGACAGATCAATTTTATTTCTGGTTATATACACTAGAAACTAAATTTAGATTATACTAAGTGGCTTGCATGAAAATGACTTTTGTAATGCTGTAAGATAGATTGGAATCAACCTAAATATACACCAACAAGAGAATAGATGAATAGATATCCATAGATATCCATAGAATTAGCTCAATAATTATATTACTGAAATAAACAGTAAGAGATACACTACGTAATACTATTTATGCAATCCAGCTACATAACAGTATCCCCCAAGAAAGTCAGTATAAATAGGGACAATGATAAGTAGGGAAATAAACGAAATTGAAGAATAACTAGAAATAAAATCAAATAAAATGGACTATCGATAACTAATAGTAACAGTGTGACTCTACCATAATTTTAATAATTGCAAACCTTTGCCCCTGAGGAACATCCTCAATCATGGAAAAAGTCAAGATAGAAAGGAGGACAAAAGGAAAAGAATAGATTAGATACAGTATAGAAAAATATTCAAATCAGTGTCTGGTTACAAGTTTTTGCCCAGCCAAGTGTTTGCTTTCTTCTCCTGCACCTCTGTTTCCTTACAGCAGCAAGTGGTAGTGAACAGGACAATAAGAGGCAGGCTGTAAAGCCAAACTCCTAGTAGCTTAGTATATTTTGTGCTGCTGTAACAGTATATACCACAGACTGCAGAAAATAACAGAAAAATTTCTCAGTTTTCAAACTAGGACAGCAAGTTTAGAAGCAACTGAGTTCAGTCTTCAGCTCTCAGGTATCACATTGTTGTTGCATTCTCCCAAAAGACCATCAATTCTTCCCATAGAAGAAAGCAGAAGAGCAAGAAATATTGTGTTCACCCCAAAAATCTTTTTATAGTGGTATTTATCCACTCATGAATGTCACCTCCAAACATTATGTTCTGTGAAGTTGCTGACACATATATTTGGGGAGGATACATTCAGGCTAAAGAACCTGTATATCTGGATTCAGGGTTCTGTATATTCTTGGATTCAGTTGATCTCTCTGGGGGAAGTGTCTCTGTTGAAGAGCACCTGAAATAAAACAAGGTGCTTTAGCTGAAGATCTTTAAGGACCCTACGTGTGCGCATGCTGTAAGGTTCACTGCTAAAAAAGTTGACATATCATTTAAGGGAACTATTCTCCTTATATAGGGACACAGAAAATGACCCCAAACTGAAGGGGCTCAAAAAAGGAATAATTCAATTGCCTCAGTCTCTGTCGCTGAAAGTTCATCAGTTTAGTGAAGTTTGACTGACCCAAAAGTGGTTCTGGGTATAGAAGCCCTTGGAGACTTATTGGCAAAAAGAGAAGTGATGGGAAGAAACCTCATTCCAAGGACTTAGTTTAAGCAGACCAATCCATGAATCCCTGATTTGTGACAAAGGAGGTAACCAGATAGTAGTACATATTTACAGTCTGGCCCTGGTCTGTTTTATATCTGAGGAATAACACTGTTGTAGTGGTCCAAGACAGAACTAAGCCAATTTCTTACAAATTTGGAAAACAGTATAGACCAGAAAGGAGCAGATAAGTATACATACATGGGGGCATAAAAGGCAAAAGCTTCTAGAAAGAACAATTGCTTCTCTCTTTTTTTTTTATTTCTTCTGAGTCAAGTGCTCTAGTTAGGATTCTCACTGAACCAGACTTGACACTGACCTTGACTTTTAGTTGTAGTAACGGAAATGCCCTACCACACAGCAAAGTGGTCACCTGTCTTTCTGCAGGAAGACAAACTTGGTCATGTGGTAAGCATCCATATTATGTCCATGTGTCTCCTTGCTTTTGCTTTTCTCTCCACCTCCTCCCCCAATTCCTAAGCTGTAGGGCCCTCAGTCCTCCTGGCTCTACATCTGTTGTCTTTCTGTCTGTCTTTGCCTCCAAGGTCAAATGATTGGGATTTGCTGATTTTTAAAAATTGTAAATATTTTGTAGGCTGCCTGCCCAGGAACACAAATGGCACAGGGAGTGCCAGTCCACTTTGGATACTCTTTTGTCCAATGTCCTTGGTAGATTAAGGGAGGGAGGGAAGTGGGCTAGCACCAGATGATAAGGGAACATTGCCAGTGGTGTGTTGCAAAGTTCACAGATCAGCTTTTGTTATTAATGTCCCCTCTTCTTCCTCCTCCCCTTGGATTCCTCCTGGAGAGAAGCACTGAGGATAGGAAAGAGCAAAGTGACAGAAATGTCCATTGAGTTATAGAGTAAGTAGCTACAATGTGTCTATAGCCATGGTGGGAACTTTACATCTGTCTCACTTGATGCTCACCTTGGCTCTTATTGGTCAATAGTATAAGCTTTTCCTGGGTTATAGTTAGGAAAATTGAACCGCTTGGTCATGTGATAAGCATTCCCTTCCAGGTCTCACATGGAGCTGTGATTTGGACCCAGGTTTTTCTCACTCCAGCTACATTGCCATTAGCCACAGGGCATTGTTAGGAGCACAAATATGTTAGGAGTATTGACTTATGTTCCTAGCCATGCCACAAATATGTGCGGCAAGTAATTGAAAATTCTCCCTGGGCCTCAGGTCCTCTGCCATAAAATAAGGAGAAATAGCCTTTGTCCTCCCAAGTTTGGGGATGATAGTAAAGCCAAAGTTGCCTAAGAATGTGGGATAAGAGTAATTCCTTTGGATAGGAAAGAATAAACACTGGCCCAGATCTGGCTGCCTGAGTTTCAGTGATGTCGTAGCCCTTCACTGTTTCTGTGGTATTTAATGAATCATCATAGGTTTCCAGGCCTCAGCATAAAATGAAGAAAGTGGCTTCAGCAGTACCATCCAGTTCTGTGGCTCTCTTATCATTTCACTTGTTTTGAAGGGTATCTGATGCTGGAGGAACTTGACCCCATTCAACTTTTCTTGGTGTGCTCGTAATGACTGAGTGTCATGGTTTGCCAGCACTTGTTATGGTCCCTCTTATTACCCTGTCCTATGAGTCTTGATCTAAGTAATTACCCTTACTCAACGCCTTGTTATTAATCAGTGCCTTGGCTCAATCTGAATGTAATCGCACTCATCTATACTTCCTAAACCAAAATGAGTGTCATTGTCTTCATTTGGTGTCACCTGATGCTGTTCTTAGGGAGATGGGAAAGACCTAGTCTAAGGCTTGGATTGTAAAATAGACACATGACAATGGTGTAAATCCCAAAATGCTGTGATTCTAGGCTAATCTTTATATCATGCAACATGATTCTATGGCAAATCTGTATTCTGCTTGGCACCAAGAAGGGCACTTAAGAAGCTTACTAGTTGGTAAAAAAACAAGTGGGTCTCCTGGCACATTGTAGCTGTAATGTCCTGTGTATTTGACTAGGACCTTCAGAATTGTCTTTCATCACTTTCTCAAAACCTTTTAGGAGATAAAACAGTATTATCTTCATTTTTCAGATGAGTGAGGAAGCTAAGCCACTTGAGTGAAACAACGTGTCTATGAAAGGAAGAGCTTCAAAAACAGTGTCATAATAATATGTGATATACAGACTCCAAGCACAGAATGGTGAGCCACTGAAAAGAGAAACATGGGAACAGTTTAATGTTAAGCTATCTTATTCTTTAAGAACTGGGGATCACTAAAGTATGAATTTTTACACAGAGGAATGAAAGGATGCAGAGCTGATGGGGACTGAGCAGGATAAGCAGAGTCAAGAAAGACTAGGACTTCTCCTTATACCTATTGAACCTGACTTAGGGTACCATGATAGAAATGCACCAGGATTCCCACAAAGTTATCCTCATAGTGTTTTGATTGAGCCAGTCCTGCTGAGCAGCTGATGGTTTTCTCAGCATCTGTCCTGTCGGAGGTGTTCTCTGAGCCCCAGGAGTCCTGCAGGTCACCCAGCCCCCAACACTCTGGCTTCTTTCAAAAGCAGAGCTCGAGGGCACATCTGCCAAGTTCCTCTGCTAACAAGCAATCTCTTCTCTGGTAGTTGTGCTGGAATAATTGAGCACAGCAGCATGTGCATGTGATAATGTGCATGTACTTGTATGTGGGGAAAGTGGGGTCAGCTGCTGCTAGCCTGGGGTGAGATGAAGTTTCTGTCTGCTTTCCAGTTACCTTGCAACTGCTTCCTTCTCCAGATATTTGATTTTGCTTCCTTCCTCTGTTTTCTCTCCTGCTTCTTCTCACATTCCTGATAGGGGCTTCCCTGTGCCCCTAAGACCACACTGTTCCAGAACCTTACCAGGGTAAATTCTAGGACTTTCTCTAAAATGGATGGTACCTCCAGGAAATGGGATAAGTTCCTGAGCAAAGAAGAGTAAGACTAACTCAGAAGGTAGAGGGCACAGGAGGGGCATTCTAGTCAGGTGATGTGCCCAGTCATTAGGGATATAAGGTTTAGAAGCAGGATATCTGAGTAAAAACTGTTTTATGTCCTCCTGGCTATGTAGCCTTATACTGCTTCAATTCCGTCTGCCTTTAAATTGGGAGGTAATAACAATAACTTGTGTTATTATCCGTATGTAGCTTTCCATTGATTTAAAGATTTTGAGTCTGCCTTCTGTGAGTGAGGCCCTGGAGACTTTGTTCCCAACCTCCAAGATCCAGGAGCTTTCATTGGACACATTCCTGCCCAGGTGAAGGGCCATGACAACTCTTAAAGCTTTCTGTCTGAGGGTCAGAAACTCAGCTGCAACCCAGTGTGATCAGCATTGAAGCTGTGGGGATCTCTAAGAAGTGCTTTCTGGGCCAGCTCCAATGCTGTGATTGTTTGAGTGACTTCTCGTCATAGAACACATAATAGTCTCACTTATGGAAGGGTCTGTCAGACTTGCAGGAAAACAATGGGGGGGGGGAGGTAGTCATTGCCTGCAGGAGCTGAGAAGCTGACTCCTCTTCCCTTGGTACAATCAAGCTGTTCAACACCATCTACGAGAGTAGCTCACACAGAGGTAAACCTCAGGAGATTGTCCAGCTTGAAGTCGAAGGGAAGGCAGTAGCTTTAAATCAATGCTAACTCCAGTATAGAGAGAAGAGGAAAAACAGATAAGAGATCCAGGCCAACTTTGAGAAACAGAAAGTTTAAAATAGCTGGGCGGTGTGTGTGTGTGTGTGTGTGTGTGTGTGTGTGTGTGTGTGTGTGTGTGTGATGCATTGAGAAAATGCTGGTTGGAGACTAGAGCTAAATAGGTTACACAAAACTCTTTTAGGTCTGTAGTTACAGTGCAATAATATAGCACTTAGCCAATATTAAGACATCTTAGCTTTGATTCCCCAGCACCACAACAAATGTCACCTTCTGCAGATGGGCGTCCACATACTGGCAACACTATGTGAACTCAATGTTTTTGTTTTTGTTTTTGTTTTAAACAGAGGGAGTTGAGAGAGAAGGCTGGTAGGAAGATGGGGAGGACTTAGAGAGGAGAGAATGGAGAATAGGACACTTAATAATTTATCTTTTAAAACATAAAACAAAAGTTCTTAAAAAAAAAAAAAACATTCATTCTGCTCTCTTTTGAATCGTAGGTGATGTATTCAACCTTATGTACTGCCATCCACAGTGGCTGTGTAGCAGCCTTGATCAGTGTTTTCCTTGCTGCCAGAATTGTCTGTGTTGAATTCTGTTCTTTGCAGGCCTTTCAGTAACTTTCACTGGCATCTGTTAGCTGACTCCTGAACAGTAGGAGAGCATGAGACTGAAGACTGAGTGGAAGGGAGCAAGCTAGTCTTGGTCTGTTCCAGCCATAGGAGTCATGTCAGAGGACTCCAGACAATGCAGAGCTGAGAGCCTAAGGCTAGAGAGACAGCATTAATCCACAGAGGTTTATAAGGAGACAGGGCCTTTTGTATTGATTGAAACATAAGGAGGATAGAACATTGAGCATTGACTAGTTCCTAAGGATGAGGTAAAGAAAGATACTGCTTAAAATACTCACTAACCAGGAGGAACCTGGGATCGCAGTAATTGAGATAAGTACATGCCAGGCCAATCACTTTGTTATCAGGGATGGGGAGGAACAACAGAAACTACTACTTATTTTTATAAGACCTTAGTATCATTAAACAGCAGATCTACATTAGTTAGCATTTCCCCCCAATATACTACTTTTATTGCTTATTTGGGTATTTCACACCATACACTCTGATCAGACTCCCCGGCCATCTCATATCTACTTCCCCTTGTGACCACCCCCAAGAAAAATAAGAAAAAAATAAAACAAGTCAAATTTGCGTTACCCATATACTCACTAGAGCATGGTCAAACTCCCAGTGGCCAGCCCCTTAAAGAAAACTGAGTCCTTCCCCACCTACATCCTCTCCAGAAGCCGTCAGTTATGGAGAACTACACTGAGCATCCTTATCACAAATTTTAATTGTTCTCTTCAGTGGCTTACTGTTTAGATTGTTGCCTTTTTGGTGTGTGTGGAGATACAGCCAAGATCCTTTTCCCCACAGTGGGATGGGTCCTTCTATAGCGATTGACAATGAAAATAATCCCGCACGACCTTGCCCACAATCCAGACTGATCTGGGAAATTTTTGAAGACTACCTTCTCAGGTATGACTCTAGGCTTTGTCAAGTTGACAGTTAAAAGTAACCAGGACATATACCTACTCTTCATTTCTTTGCGTTAGACAAAATTGAAGCACTTCTGCTCACATTCTGAAGATAAACCAACCTCTCTTTGCAAGAGACTCCAACTTTTCACTATTCTGTGAAGTTGTCATTCTCTGAAACACACCTTGGGAAACTCTTTTCTCTCCAGTGATGGACTCTAATAATATTTATCAGTTCTTTGGGGGATATTTGCGTTTGTTTTCATTGATAAATTCTTTTCTATTCATTATCTTCTATTTCTAAGGGAAATGAAGAGAGGTTTCCTTTTAAATATATTTTTAATTTCTATGCACTGGTGTTTTAGTTGCATTCATGTCAGCGTAAGGGTGTCAGATTCCCTGGAACTAGAGTTACAGACAGTTGTGAGCTGCTGTGTCAGTGCTGGGAATTAAACCCGGGTTCATCTGGAAGAGCAGCCAGTGCTATTAAACATTGAGCTGTCTCTCCAGCCCCACGAGGTCCCCTCCCCGTTTTTTGAGACAGAATCTCACTGTAAACCTTAGCTGTACTGGAACTCTCAGAGATGTACTGTTCTCTGCCTCCCCCGTGTTGGATTTAAAGGCATCTGTCAGCATATCTAACCAAAGTTCCTTTCCTTACAAATGCACACTGCCTTCACAAGGTCAAGCCAGCCAAAATCCCAGTATGGCTTGGAGACAGTCTTATGACGTCCCACCCCTAGCTGAGAAGCTATTGACAAATGGATGTCCATTGAGGAAGAGTCACCTATCTTTGGAAATATGAGCTGAGGTTACCCATTCTCCAGTAGATGGTCCCACACTCATACATACAGTACTACATGAATTCGGTGACTATTTTTTTAAGTGCCTAAAATTGGTAGGGAAAAATGGTAGAATGGATAGGAGAGGAATTGGGGGGGGGTACAACTGGGAGTTGCTGAATCAAAATACATTATATGCATTATGAGTAGTAAATAAAATATTAAAAAAATAATGCAAACTTCATAGTCTGGGCTGCTGGAGAAGGGCAATGAAAAGTTGTGTCTGTTGAGATTGGAGCATTCCACTGGAAGGAACAGAAACCAGACTGGTAGCTATATGTAGTGGCTATGAGATAAACAATAGCATAGTAGTCCAGATGGACCAAGTCAGCCCTCAACTCTAAACTCTTATGTCTGCAGTCTGGAGGGTAAGGTCTTACGAACATGTAGACCATCCTACCCATCCCATGCTTCTCCTATGTCTGCCGTTGCTTTTGATTGTTTAATAAAAAGAGCCATGCCAAGAACTGTACTAGTCTATGATCTTATGAGGAGAGGATGCTCTGTTCTTATAACCTCACCATGTGAGATCTACCTAGTACAAACCTTGGCCCTACAACCACAATGCCTTCATAAGAAGGTCCTGAATGTGGTCTTTTTTCTCCTCCTCCTCCTCCTCCTCCTCCTCTTCTTCTTTTTCCTCTTCTTCTTTTTTACTATGTCAAGGCTTGTTTTTAATTATCACAGTCCTATGGTGGAACAGGGATTTGAAAATTACAATATTTTAGAATTGTATAAACAGTATTAACTTGTATGAATTGTATAAATAGTAGTAAGCACAAAATAGGAAAGACCCTCACATCTCTGAGACAGGCTCTGGCAAAAAGCCAAGCATGGGTGAAAGAACGCACAGGATACATCCCAACCCAGTGTTCCTCCTAGACAAGTACCTGCTGCAGTAAGACCTCAGCAAGTGCGCCAGGCCCAGGGATGGCACGTCCAGCCCCAGACACTGCACTATCTGCATGTAGGTGCTGGAAAACACATCCAGATCTGCATACAACAGAGTGCAGATGGCTCCCATGATGGGGGCCAGTTACATTGCTGACAAGTGATGAAGACACAGGATCGACTACCACTTCCTTTTGCAGCCTAGCACTGCAGATGCCAGACAGCTGATACGCCTTTCGGTAGTAGGAGATTGCGGTATCCTCGGATATTAGTGGCAACTTCAGAGTCTGACACAGGTGTCTTACTCCACTGAGAGCTCATTGCAGCTGAGACTAACTTGTTCGTTTTCCCCTGTGCCTTGAGAATATGTCACTTCTCTGAAGTTACCCTCATCGCAGAAGGTAGTAGTAAGGACCCCTTCAGTGACCACACAGTCACAGTCAGAATATACCAGCTTGTTCTGAGAATAATGTGAATCTAACATGAACTCAGAGGAGCCGCAATCCAGAGAAAGGCTTCCGTTCAGCATCTCACCATTTGTCAAGTGCTGTGGTATGGCCACACACCAACTCCTAAGAACTTATAACTCCCTGAATATGGTCTTAGGGAGTCCCCAATAGCACTGTCTGGCCTGAGAAGGATCCTTTGTATCTGAAATAGTTTGGTCCCTAATGGCTCCCTCTCAAGACTCTTGACAGTAGACTCCCTCATAACACCTTTGCCTCACAGTGGGCTGGGGGCAGCTTCAGTTCTACTCTAGTGTAACCCATTACCTGCTAACCAAGCCAATCTAAGCCGAAGAGTCAAAATAAGGTAGTTTGAAATAAATGCAGACACAGGCAACCCATTCCCCACTTCCCTAATGTACATTTCAGATTGCTGTCACTAAAGCTCTGCTGAATCAACTTTGTTTTTCCTCCCCATGTTTTTTTCTAACCATAGAAGATTTTGCGCGGAGTCTTTATCCTAGGTCAATGAATCTTGACACTTGCCTATGTAGGAAGCCTATAGCTGGGTGTCATGCCTACGTCAACCATCACATCCATCTTCCCTCTTACCAAGAGAGCTTCCTTCAGCATTTCAACACTTGTTCCCAGTTGGAAAGGAGAGAAGAAAAAGGTTTGCCCATTGCGGGGGAGTCTAAGAGAAGCTTCTTCAAGGAGAAGCCATGTCTTTTGCTTCTTCCTAACCTGTACTTCTTGTGTCTATTCCAAAGTAGACAGGAGGCTGACAGCAGTGAGGACTCACTCCATCCTTGTTGCAAGACTAGCTGTAATTCTCCTCCATCAGCACTTAATAGACATTCTGCAGTGGTAGCTCTGCCCCTCCCTTCAGTCTCCCTGGAAAGTCCTGTGCTGAGCTAGCAGCTGCCTCACTATGGCCTGCAGAGCACCTAACCTCTATCAGCACCAGCCTTAAAGAGACCTGAAAAAAAGAGAGCTTTTCTTGTTGTTATACTCTGCACCTGTGCTTACAATAATTTTATAAGCCAGGTAAAACCCCAGAAGAAATCAAACAGCACATTAGCATGCATCAGAATCCATAACAGGCAAATACAGGAATGTGGGTATCCACCCACAGCACTTTCCCCTTTATACTTTTGTGGTTAGCATACAGAAATAGGTTTCATTGTGACATCTCCCTATCACTGTTCTATCCTTATCTACCTACCTTCCCCCACTGCTGAGCTTCTACTCACAAGGTTCCTCTCCTTATGCTTTAATGCCATATACATTCCATTGCACTCTCTTGCTTTTCCTCTTCCTACATTTCGGGGTTTTCTCCTCTTATAGTTCCTTATCAGTTTATATATCCTGAATGTATATGTTTGGAAGAGGTGGAAGAAAGTACTTTAAAAATACAGACTATATCAGTATCATATATTTAAACCTTAGTTCTGCATATGAAGAAATACAACATTTGTCTTTTTTACACCTTATTTCATGTACTATGTTTTCCAATACACTACATTTTCCTTTAGATCTCTTAATCTCATTTTTCTTCACTACTGAATAAAATTTCATTGTGTATATATACCACATTTTCTGCATATGAATACCTAGACTGGTTGCATTTGTAGGATGTTCATACAGACACAATTTAATGACCCACTATGGCGATCAAAGGCTAATTTGAGCATTTAAAATTACTGAGGACAGATTTTTAAATTTTTTTATTATTTAATTTAAAAATATGTGTGTGTACATATGGGAACAGTGCAGGTGCCCACAGACGACAGAAGAGTATGTCAAGTCATCTGGAGTAGGAGTGGCCGGGAAGTTGTGAGCCACCTGGTATTAGTCCTGGGACCTGAACTTGAGTCCTCTGAAAGAGCAGTGTGTATGTACTCTTAACCACCAATCTTTCCAGCTCTTGGCATGGCCAATTGAAGAGTGTATAATGTGAACTTAAGATGTAACTTGTCAGAAAATAGAATTTTTTTGAGGAACTGCCAGGAACATAGTAGAATTTCATCTTCTTCTTCATCATCATCATAGAATGTACTCTTTTAAGGACAGTGTAGCCTAGTGCAAAGATCGAATCCTGGGTTCTTGAGTTTCTTAGTTTAATAAATAATTTGAAGAAGTTATTTAAATTTGGGGGTTTCATGTTTATTATCTGTAAAATGTGAGCAATAAAAGTGCAGTAATATGCATGTTACTCATTGCAGCAAGGGAGAATTAGGTTGTACCTTAGTAAGATGGTGTTAGGGATGTCAGATAGGACTTGTCTTAATGTGATTTTGAGGAGAGCGTTTGGAAACAGGACTTTACTCAATGTTGGATGCTCTCAGGCCCTCTCTTCTACCTCCCTACCTTCTCCCTCCTTCCCTCTGTGTATGTCTGTACTTTATGTTTGTGTATGTGTGCATGAATGTACATGTGTATGCATGCTTATATAGAGGTCAGAGGTTGCCACTGAATGTCTTCCTAGGTTACAACTCACTTTATACCTTTGTGTTTGTCTCTGTGTATTGTGTATCTCTGTTCTAACACATGTATTCATGTACATATATGTGGTATGTATGTGACTGTGCTCACCCACACAGGTGTGTATGGAGACCAGCGGCTGAGGTAAGAATATCTCCTTCAGTTGCTTTGACACTTCAGTCTTTGAGACAGGCTCTCTCACTGATCCTGAAGCTGTTTTGTCTAGGGGGTTGGTCATTAAGCCTTGGGGATACTCCTGTCTCTGTTCCCTAGTGCTGGGGTTACATGTATGAGTTACCACATCTGGCTTTTCCTTGGGCGTTGAGGATCCAAACAGATCTTCATGTTTGTACAGAAGGAACATTACCTACTGAGCCAATGCCCCAGACTAACTTTTGAAGTAGGGTTTCTCATTGAACCTGGAACTTACTGATTCATTTAGGCTGGCAGGCTGATGAGCTGAAGGGATCTTCCTGTGTCCATTCAGGATGCAGGTATTTCTATAACAAGGCATCTTAGTAATGTTCCACTGTAAAGAGAACTATGAAAGGAACAGCAGTTCATATTAGGGAGGGTAGTGGCAAGTTTAGTCATGTGTGTGGTTTAAATACTGTTCATATTTTATCTGTGCTCAGATCTCAAGATCATAGTCTTGATCTTTCATGGTCACAGAATGGCCTCATATAATGTTGATACTCTATGACTCTATTTTAGCAGAGGACTGCAGGAGCAAACTGATTCAACCAGGGAAGTTTCTAGTTTTAGCAACTATTTGTTTCTTTCTTACTTCCTTACATATTCCCAAAGACAAAGGTAGACTGCAGGACCTGAATCTGTGATAGTCAGGTTTTCAATACCACTGAGATTTTGCTTACAGAACAGAGCCTGTGCTAAGAATGTTAGTCTAATCAGTTCCTTAGGCTGCAGGATGAGCTGTTGAGACCTCTCAGCAGACAATAGGTATGCAGCACCACCACGGTTTAGTAATTACTGGCACTTTTCACAAATGAAATGATTAGTACTTTTTGAAACCTAAGTTTCAATTATTTTATTTACCTCTTAGTATAGGCATAGCAAGAATTAGTTGTTACAGCATAAACTTCCCTTGACTAGTCAAGAGGAAATCCACATTAGCGAGGGCAATGTGACTGCTCATAAAATCCATAAATGCTGAGTTTAGAATAGTTTATTGTGATTGTAGAGTAGAATGTTAACTTATGAGTAAATGTTATTTAGGGGTCAGAAGTAATCATTTCTGTTAGTTGTATTATTCCTACTGTGAGATTCACAGCTTGTGTAGTGGGCATGAAGAAGCAATCAAACTTCCTTTTTGGGAAGTTCTAAAAAGAATCCCATGGGAGGTCTAAAAAGAATCCCATGTGTGCCTTATTTTGGAGTAATTGAGTATTTGGGGGGTAATTTTTTAAAAAAAGATACCCATTTTTAAATAAGATATGGTTATACATGCCTTTGATCCCAGCACTTGGGAAACAGAGCCAGGCATACCTCTAAGCACTTGAGGCTAGCCTGGTCTACAGAATTCTAATCCATACTACATTCCAGAACTACATAATGAATCTGTTTCAAACAACAACCAAAAAAGGTTTGTTTTTGTTTTTGTTTTGAGAAACACTATCCTCTGGAGGTCTGAATTTCTAAAAATATCTACTAGTCTCTAAAAAGTATTCAAAGTATACAGGATAAAGTAGAATGCTGTGTGTCTGATGCCCAAATTTAAAGATTGTATTGGGAGCAAAAGCATCATCTGTGACAAGTTGAATGAACCCATTTTATATTCCTCTAAGTTAATAGATTTATGGTGCTTGGGCTGGGGCCCCCAGCTTTGTACTTGAATGTAAGTGCACTGCCTACCTCAGTTACTTAAAATTTTAACTAGAGTTAACCAGTTCCTGTAAAGCCGTCTGAAGTCTCTGAAGATCTGCGCAGGCTAAGGGTAGTGACTACAGTGAAGCAGCACACTTATGTTTAGAGCACACCAGCAAGTGTGGAAGAGACACTGATGGAGCGTGAGCGATGAGAGTCAGTAGCACTGAGTTCGCACAGGGTAAAGACTCAGTCGTTTAGGGATGAGCTAGGACTCTGCCAGCTGAAGCTTTCCCACGCCCTGCTGGTGCTACTATGCCTCTTACTATGTCTCGTTTCCTACAGCTGTTGAGAGCCTGAAATATATAACAACTTCTGACCATTCCCATCAAAGAAATACCCTTAGCACCTATACAAAAACTTTGTAAACAGAAAAGAAGTAGGGGTTTCTGCTCTAAAACCCCAAGAAACAGATTTGGGCACACAGATGTCTTACAGTCTTTGTGTTTAAATATAAATAAAGTTTTGTAAGATATGCAGTCACTGAAATATGCTTGTGTTTGTATACTTTACTTATATCTGGTTAA
Source organism: Rattus rattus (assembly GCF_011064425.1). Lineage (NCBI taxonomy): Eukaryota > Metazoa > Chordata > Mammalia > Rodentia > Muridae > Rattus > Rattus rattus. Next base: position 88,573,834 of record NC_046172.1, read on the forward strand.
TGAATTCTACTTTTGGTTGGATTATCTTGAGAAGGTCATACTAAGTAAGACAGGCACAAGTCTTTGATAGCTAGACTTAATTGAAAGAGAAGCTTAGATGAACCTAATCTTTTTACTCATTCTTTAATAGAGTAAAATGTTTAATCATTGTGTTACCTAAATCGCCATTTTAGACATAGAAAATATTTTAATGATTTTATTATTCTGCACTAAGGAAGGTATATTAGTTATGTTTTTGACGATGGGTTACAATACCATGACCAAAAGCAACTTAGAGTGTTGATTTTGGCTTACGGTTACAGGTGGCTAGAATCCATAATGGTGGGGAAGGGATGGCATGCTGGCAGGTTAATGGACAGAATGCTAGACCACAGAAGGCGTTTATGGAGCATTTAATATTCTTTAATGACTGAGCTCTTACTGATTACCCTAGAAATGGCCAATTTCAAATTGAAAAAGGAAAAATTTCAGTTTCCTTTGCACCCCTCTTCTAGTGAAAAGTGTAAGAAGAGACTCCTACTCCACCATTTGGAGCTGATCTCTCCTCAGAGTCACCACCATGCTTCTGTCTATCTATGGTGTTAATATCTCTTCAAATACATCTCTAATAAAAAGGACAGTCTGTCTGTCTCAGTGTTCTTCGTAAACTCTAAATACGAAACTTTTTGATCACTAAAGAAAAGATCTGGGTCTAAGGTAGAGATAGTTCAGGTAAATGTTGGTCAACCTCCATTCTATCGATGCCTCTCAGCCAAAGGTTGTGTTTGATATTGTTGAATTTGTTACTTCTACTTGAGGGGAAATACATACAGTGGGTGACTGTAGGGTGTTTCCTTTGCTGCAATGAACAAACCTGGCTTTATCAACTCTAGGTGTATGATCTTTGATTGATGTTTATTGACAGCATGTGTGTGTGAATCCAGGCAGCAAGCAGTCAGGCTTCTGTGACCCCTCACTAGATGGCCAACATCATTTGAGTTCTCTGGCGCTCATGTTTCTTCTGTTGATTATACATAGGAAAAACACCCACCTTAAACTACTATGAGACATTGAAACACAATTTGTTTGCAAACAATACAAAAGTCAGATCAGTAGACCATACTTAAAATAGCATCTACATGAAACAACTCGGTAATACTGCAGCGTAGTGACTCTGTAGGGGTGGATTTTACTGTTGACGGTTTTGAAGATGGCCAGAGAATGTGGTTATAGCCCATAGCAAGCAGACTCTATTCCCTCACAAAGAACCCACCTCCCTGAGAGTATTTCTCCACCTACCATCCCTGGTACATGTTTTTTTCTATACTTGCCTTAAATACATAATTTAGTATTTTCTGAAATACCTTTCTACAGCAACTTCCATGGGTAATGGACAGAATACTAGGCTTGAAAGAACTGGGATTGAATTCTAGGCCTCCCAGGAGAACTGGGATTGAATTCTAGGCCTCCCAGGACTACTTGAGAAAGCTTCAGTTTGCTCCTGTGTGAAACAGGTATAACAACCCTGCCTCATATATTCCTGAATCAATATTGATTCCGTTTGTACCAGAGTGATATAATAGAAACAGGATCACATCACACTTTTGCTCTAGGAATTTCTTTCTTGGAATATGATAGGATGTGTCTGTGATTGCAGTGCTTCAGGAACTGAGACGGAAAGATCTCAAGTTCAAGGCCAACTCCCAAAAAAGGGGAGACTGCCTCAAAGTAATGGGAGGAGGAATCTGATGAAAGGGAGTAGATTATAGCACAATATGAGGCTAAGATATTATCCATCAAGAAGTGAATGTGGATTTGTGGTGAACCAGAGAAAAACCGAAAAAGGAGAGACAACAGGGAGGAATGGAATGAATCTGTAGAGAGACATTGGAGTTTACAGAGAAGTTCCTAATGAGAATGGAATGCTATTAATCAGTTTTTAATTGTTTATATTGTTATATAGCTCCTCCATTTCTGTAAACTCTTTCTGTATATGTCAGATACAAAACCCTTCATATGATTGGATTTTTAAAAATTATGAATCAGGGAAAAACACTGTTCGTAATGGTTCTTGTCATCAGATAATAATAATAACAATAATAATAAACAACAATAATAATAATTAGAAGGTTAACTATGAAATCTGAAGTTTATTAGAAGCCCCAGTTCTGAACCACATAGGTTTCTGAGCCCTGAAGATTTCAAAGAAATCTCTAAAGAAGACATTAAACTTTCTTGACAAGGGTAATGTTGAGGACTTGGGCCAACTTTATTTGAATTTGAAAGGACAGGCTGCCCCTGTGCTTATTTCTGTTGAAGTAGTCACGCAGCACAGGTGTGCTCCTCTGTATCTGGAACTCTGGTTAAGTGTTTCTAATAGCCTTTCCAGATGAAGCGCTAAGCACTCTTGACAAGTGCTGCAGCCACAAACCATCCCACTTCTCTAAACTTGCCAGGTGCAAGCCAAGAAGGAGAGAGAAAAGAGAAATTGGAGGATCTAAGTATTAACAATAATTGCCACTTGCTGTGCTATGGCCTAAGCTAGAGGGGGTTAGAAACCCAACTTGGTTGACCACAAAGCCCCGAACATTGTGCAACCTGTTTCAGGGCCCATCTCAATTTCTCTTATCCTGACTTAGCTTCCCTAGATGAGAGCAAGACTAAGAGAGCCAAGGGCAGGCCCATCAGGTGAAGGATCTGGGGATGAAATTCAAAATAGAACATCTGTTTACAGGGCACTGTATTTTTTTTTATTGGAGTTTTCCTTAGCAACTCTCCTGGCACCTTCCCCAAAACTTCCTGGTTTGTCATTTCCTTATGACTGCACTGACATGTAGGATTGCCATATTAACAAATGAAAAGATATCCAGTCATATGTAGATTTTTGGGTAAATAATGGGCTTTTCAAAATATGGGCATGCTCCATTCAGCGTTTAGGACTCACATATTAAACAGTAATTCAATTTATCTGGAATACAAATTCAATTGTGCATTGTGCAATTCATCTGGTAACCCTGCTTTGTCTGAACATAGTGTTTCAGAGAGTAGAGGGATGAGAACTTAGGGAATGTCCCATACAGTTGCCTTAGCACAGGGAGCCTTGTAACCTGCTATGGCTGGCAATTCTTGAGACAGGTGCTTCATGTATAGAGGTTAGGTAGTTCTTCACCACTGGTGGAGCCTAACTAACCTTCATGAGGTCCTTAGGATATACCCAGTCATCACACTGAAACACCTACATCTCTTGGGAAATACTTTTCTTGCTGGCAAATTGGCAGCTGGTGATGGGTTTAAACTTAGAGGAGCAAACAACAAATGAATTCTGACACTGCTAAGTGAAACCCAAGACATTTTAGTATTTTTTACCAAGCACATATCCTAATTGCTGTTTTAAACACAGGCAAGCTTTGGGGATATCTAGAAATTCTAGATCTGGAAGGTGTTGCTGCCAGAGATCACTAAAGTTCAGCCTCTGCTTCTTTATGGGGCATTTCCAGACTGTCCATCCCTCACCTGGTTATTATTACTGTTAATTTTGTACCTTGGCATAGGCAGTGTATTAAGAATTTCATGTTCATTTTCTTGTATAAGTGCTAATGGGTTCTGTGCCCTATAATAATAACAATAAAGTACAGGACAGGGGAGGGGAGTGCTGCATGCCTTTAATCGCAGCACTCAGGAAGCAGAGGCTGACATCTCTGTGAGTTTAAGGCCAGCCTGGTCCATAGAGTGAGTCCTAGGACAGCCAGGATACAGAGAAACCCTGTCTTCAAACGTAATATAACAATAGGAAGAAGATCAATCTGAAGTTAGTAACTATATGAGGTTACCACAAGTATTATATCTTTTTAGGAACAAAAAAGCAAAGACTAAGGCTCAGCCATTGCCTAGTGTCGTAGAGTTGACTAACCAAATCTATGGATTTTTTAAAGGAAGGATGCTTTGTTTTTACTGATAACTACTAAACCAAGGGCTTTGCTATGACTGACAAGCTGTTGATCACTGCTCCAACTGCAGCTCAGAATCTAGGTGTTATGCTCATATAGATGCCTGACTAAGTGGAAGGCTACTTGATAGCTAGCCAAAATCTTGGATGCTACTGTTCAAAGACCTTTCTTTTTTTTAGTTATGGAGAGAAGATGCTAGTAGGAAAACAAGAAAGATAGTTTCTCCAATGACAGCTTTCTGGGAATGATCCAGTCATACTGCCATCTCTCTGCTTCCTTTTTATGGAAATTTGAGGAGTGTTGAACAGCTCTTAAATCTAGCATAGGGATGTTTAGGCTTAGGTCTGGTGGCTCTTTCTAAGGCCAAGACCTTAGTGGTGTATATTAAGCAGTGCACAGAATGAACTTTGTAGGGCCAGGCCATGCAAAAGTACATCCTGGTGAGGGTTTTCTTATCTTTCTCATAGTTCAGCTGCAGGCATGCAAGAGATGCTGCAGGAACCTGCTGCCATTGGTTCCCTAAAATCCCTCCAAAAACTGCTAGGTTCACTCTGTAGAAGTGAATGCAGTGCTTTCTAAATTCTGAAGGGTTGTAAAGGGTAAGTGAAGGAGGAGAGATGGCCCTCTCTGCAGGGTCCTCTGAGAGGAACACTTCTTTGACTTTACAGTTTTTCACAATTGCACTTTTTAAAAGAAAGCATTTTCCCTTGACAGGGTCACACAACCTTAAAAGTTAGGCCAGGGTAGAGGATATATTGGCAGCTACTGATTCAGAGGGTGGCCATCAACTTGGCAAGGTCATGAGGTAACTTCAGCTTCAGGGCTCAGGGCCCCTCATGTTACTCCCGGTTTCACAGAGAGAACCCAACAAGAGTGAAGTTCTTTGAGCAGGAGTTATTGCACAGTCAAAAGCCCTCCCACCCACATCCTACCTAGAGACAGAAGAGTTCTTGTCTTTTGCCTGTGCCAGCATATAGGCTGTCACTTAGACCTAGGCTTCTGGGCAAATTGGTTGCTTAGACAGAGCTTAGCAGGGGCATGAGAGGGAGAGAGCAAAGCAAGGGCTCTCTGTGGGGCCCACTTGCCCTAAGCTCCAGCAACATGACATGTACTTACCCGAGGCATTTAACTCTCAGCAGGGAGGATTGAGGCTTCCCCTGCTTCTTCATTCTACCTGTTGGCCTAGTTTCCCAGGAAAGGTACCTTAACTTCAAGGTTAGACAATCTGTTCTATAGCATGCCACCACTCAGACTGACCCTTCAACTGCCTATGCAGCCAGATACTTGCCTTCGTTTCTCTGAAAAGCCCAGAAAATTCTATAATTGCTGTTGTTGCATCAGGAGGCGTAGGTGAGTTTATCTCTGTAAAGACTGCCCAGGACTGTGTTATCAAGAAGAGGTCTAGGCAACTGCTAGAACTAATCCCTCAAGGGCCAGATGCAGTCCACAGTGTTGGTGGATCCTGGAGAGAAGCAGCCATTCCTTCCCCAACCAGCTGTGTCCTAAGAGAGTTTCCAGGGGGATTCCCACTTACACTAACATCCTTATCAGCTGTATGTAAGAATATGGTTGTGGGCAGGGTGAATTTCAAATGCGACAGTGGGGACCAGCCTAACCACTGTACCGAGGACTGTCTGGAATCAGTGGAAGAGACTTTAGTGGCCTGTGGACTGCTGTATTGAAGGAGTTTTCAGATGAAAAATTTAATAAAGTATGCATGAAATACATATAATTACCAACTACAGCCATGCTAGAATGTAGAGTCAAAATGCTTCCCTTAATCTCCACAGTTCTACCCCTTTCTCCAGAAGCAGCCACTTCTTACCAGGCTAGGTGTTCACTTCCAGAAATAGACATCCCCCTGGGGAAGGGTTTCCTTTTTGTTTCTGGCTCAGTCAGAATTTTAACTGTAATGATTCTTCTTTTTTTTCTGACTTTATATTTTAATCATACACAAAGTAGAGAAAGTAGTAGAACAAACCTCCATGATGTCACGCAGTTGTAATAATTATTAAAATTTGTCTGATGTTATTTCATTGAATCTTGTTAATACATTTTTCTGGAGCTTTTTGGTAAAGCTCAAGGATTGTGACATTTGACTATAGAGACTTCTAAAATAAAAACTCTTTAAAAAGCATTCCTGCAGCCAGGGTTGCAACTTAGCAGTGTAGGCATAGAATACTGAGTCTCTGTTGGGTCTCCGATAACACACAAACTCAGTCAGTCCTGGTACTATAGTCACACCTAAGAAGCATACCAGCAGTCTTTTCTGTCATATTGTGTCTTCTGAATCTTGCTTAGTTCAAATCTATCAAGATATAGAAAAACAACTACATTCCAAAATTCATTTTATCCTTTGCTTAGAGGAGTATAAAGGGTTAGAAACTTGGGACATAGCAGCCAGAGAAGCGCGCCCATCCTCCCCCTGGCTATTCTTTCAGGAAAGAGGCTCTGTATTCAAACATTCTTTCAGAGCAGAACAATTGTCCCAGCAAGTCCCAAGCAATGAATCTGGACAGAGGTATTTTCTAAAGGTACCTTTGTCTTTTGCCTATTAGGTGGCTTCTGTGTACCCCATTATTCAAATGATATAAATAAATATGTTCCATGGAGTTAGGTGACTATTGACAACCAGGGAAATAATTTTATTTGTTGTTAAACCTCATACATCTGCACTCTCTCTATAAGGGCTACCCTAGCCAAGCCAGCCAATTTTCAGGATTCTAAGTGGGTTACATGGACACCTGGTTTCTTCACACTGGATATTTCGCATCTCTCAGGTGCTCTTGTTCTGAATTTATTTATTTGAATATTTTATCTTCTAACTTATTTTCTTTACTCTATCCCAAGCCATTAGCATATCTCCCTTATAAATACACAATTTATTAAGTCACCCTGTCCATCCTTGCTCTTTTTTGAATTACCAGGAAGAACAATAACCCTCCCTCCCGACAACACATTAATTGTGCATGACCAAAAGAATGGACATTCTCTGGCCTCAGCCCTCAAGTTCTCTTGGCCAAAAAGGCACGTAAACCAATTGGCATAAAGTTGTTAATGAAAGTTCTATCTGCAAAACACAGTGTGATACACTCGTCTGCCACTCTGCCAGTATTTTGTGCCAGGACTGTGAAAATTTGTAAAACCCAGCCACTTGCCTTTCCACATTTGGCCTATGATGACAAGGTCTTGGATAGGACAAGAAAAGCCTCAGCTCTAGATGCTCAAATACCACCGGGTGAGCCCAGGAACTCACTGGTACTGTGCCTTCTCTGTTTCCTTTTCTATCTTCTAAGTGGATATGGAGAAGTGAACCACCAGATTAGGCACTTATGTGCTTATCTAGTTTTCAGGCAGAAAGTCACTGGACTTCTCCGAATGTCCTAGTTCAGTGGGGCAAAGAAAACTTGCTAGCTTTCTGGCCTTCCAGAATCTGGTACAATAGAGGAGAGCATGGAGGTACTATCCAGATGTTTTTATAGTTAACTGAAGACAGTTGCACAGCTAAACTGAGCTATGATCAAGGAGGCCCACATTCTCTGGTGGTACTACTAGAACTGCATGAAGCACACCTTTTACTGGTGTACTACAATCCTGCTTTGTTCTTCCTCACAGGCTCCCAAAGCAGGCAGCAGACTGCAATTATGAAGGCTGTTGGTGCCCTCTGGAGGAATTTTCAGGAATTGCAGAAGCCCAGCCAGAATGGAAAATATTTTGTTCAGCTCACTTAAGAGACCCAATGAAAACAGAATCATAGACACAGGTAGGGTGGATGGGGTTGATGGGGTCACGAGTTCTGAAGACTGTAAAAAAAGTCCTCTAAGGACTGTAGCAAGGGCTTAGAAGAAGGATCAGTGGGAGTGTGCAGGCAGACTGTCGTGTCAGATGACAGAGCAACACATGCTAGATCTGAGGGAACTGGGAACTTTAGGGGACAGGGGAGAGTGTGACATAATCACCTGGCTGAGCACCTTTCCTAGCCATTGGCAGAAAAGCAATGCAGAAACAGGAAGATCTGCCCCCCATCTGTGAGGAAGGAGAAAGGAAGAGGTAAAAGGGAGGGGACAAGAGAAAGAGAACAGAAATCAAGAGTAAGACAGTGGGGGTCATGGAAAAGAGCAAAGAGGCCTCAGAAGACTATGGAAGATAAGTTGTGTGAGTTTACTGGGGAATTACTTTCTTCTGAGTAGTGTAAATAGTCCCAGAGATGCTCCTGAGAATGTGTGCGATGCATCTGAGCACTCAACCTGAGCGATTTCCTCCATACATAGATCTGCGCTGGCTATTGGCTGCTTGATTCCCCTCATCAGAATTCCCAAAGTTTAGAGTCAGTTCTTTTTGCCATCACCCCTCTCCTCCTGGGCCATCAATATAAAGATAATCCCACAGCTGCACTTTCGTAACAGGCAGAATTTGTGTCTTGAGGGCAGTCCTAGGAAGGCATGGGTCTTAGATCCTCAACAGTCAGTCATGGCCTTAGTCTGGTATGCCCTGGGAAGCTACTACCTTACTGTTCCTCAAGAGGCAGGTATAAGGATACCTTACCTTTCATCTTCACTTCCTGGGAAGAGTTTTGACTGGCTGATTTCCAGTTTGTGATAATGTTTTGTCTCAAAGTACATTTTCCTTGGAAATCACCTACATGTTCCACTCTTGCCATCTTTTTTCCTTGTGACCTTGGCACAGGCTTCAGCCTCTCCTTTCTTTCTGTTCTCCCAGCTATCCTATCATTATACTTCTGGCTCTCTTGAGCCTGGTCACACACAGTCTGTTCAGAGACTTAGCGGCTTGTTTTATCTTCATTCTTCTGAAAGCAAAGGTTTTGAAGAAATTATTTTAAATGACAACTTTTCCTTCCCTATTGTGTTTCCAGGGCCAGGAAGAGAAAGAATGCTTTTTTGCTTGCAGAGGGAAGGAAAGATTCCATGGTCAAGGCCAACTAACAGTGAGTGTTGGGTGGGGGCATGTTTGGTAATATAGCCAAGTAGGGTTTTGATCCAGATCCCTCTCCTCACCAGGGCTACCATTTTCACATGATTCATGCTCAGGCTGAGGTATGATACATTTAAATGGACCCAAGGACAATTTGGGAGGATTTAAGGACCCCTCCACTTAATTTCCACCCACAATTTACATTTCATGATTCATTTATATCAAAATGAAATTCTGGAGAAGCTTTGGTGGGGGGAGATGAGAGAGAAAGAAAAAAACAATTGGAAGTGAAAAGACAGAAAGAGAAGATGGAGTCCTTAAAGAAGGGAGTATCCCAAAGGAGGTGGGGACAAGGGGAGGAGAAGGGGAGGAGGAGAGGAGGAGGAGAGGAGGAGGAAAGCGAGCCTGTCTCTTTAAGGGGGTTGGCTGTCAATCAGAAAGCCCTTTTCATTGCAGGAGAAGAGGACAAAGATACTCAGAGAGAAAAAGTAAAGGACAGAAGAAGGAGACTGGAGAGACCAGGATCCTTCCAGCTGAACAAAGTCAGCCGCAAAACAGACTAGCCAGCAGGCTGCAATTGGAGCCAGAGTGCCAAAGACATGGGTGAGTTTCACAAACTTTAGCAATGAAGATGCAGGCACAGGAATTCAACTCTGGGGCTTCGGGTTTCCAGGGGCTTAAAGAAGTTGTGTTTGGCAATTATTTTCTGTTTTAATTTCTTAGCATTTAATTGTATTAACTCCTTCTCTGCTGTACTGCTCATACTGCTTCACTGCCAACAAATTCTGGCAGTACATGTGGCATCCCCCAGATCCTTGGAAAATGCACACAGGATGGATGTGACAGTGTGGCTCCCACCCCTTCACTTTCTTGTCCTCTCTCCTTTCCCCAATCTTAAGACCCTGATTATGTTCAAGTTATCTGGAACCCTCATTCTGCTGGAAGCAACTCAAATATTAACTAATGCACAGATGTATTAAGTACTTGCTTCCCTGATACAAACTTCAGAGCATGTTTTGGATCAGTAGGATGTGGAAGAATAGGGAAAATCGTACTCAGACTTGGCAGTGCCTATAGTGGACATTCCAGGTTCAGAAAATGAAAATATAGTTCACGGTGATTTTACCATGGGCAATGGATAACGGATTGTATATGCTTGTGTATGTTTGTATATGTGCATGCACGTGTGCATGTGAGCACACACATACAGGAGCACATTTCTAGTATCATGGACTTAGCCTGAAACACTGCTGTAACAAGGAGATTTCTAAGGACTTTTGTTAAGTTGTCTGAGACCTGAGAGCTTTTCTCTGTTCCCCAAGGATGGAAGCTGTGAAATTCTGGTGTCCAGCAGTGTCTATTCAGAATAAGGTGTGTGGGACATAAGGGTCTTTGCCTCGGTAAGATGCTACAGAGATATGCACATACTGCTCACATTTGGAAAAAGTGTAAAAATAGCAGCTTGAACACATACTGAAGGAAAGGAGATTGAATTGTCCTCTGGATTCACCGTGCAACATTGTAACTAGTAAAAAGATCCACAGAATTAGTCTTTCAGTTAGACTGAACTGTTGTTGTCCTTGGCTTTTTTCATCTCAAGTCACTGAGAGAACTGTTAGAAACATATACGCAGGCAGGATACCTAAGAGGAAGGTGTCCTAGACTACGGGTCCAAACAACCGGGTTTTGATCTCAGCTCAGTCTCTAATAACTCAGCAAAATTAGGCATGTCACCATGAATTGCCACTTCATCATCTGATAGACAGGGGCAACAATAACTGTTTTGTCTACTTTCAGGGTGGAAGATCAAGTAATAAGGATGTGGCAGTACTGTCAGTGTAGACAAGTCCTGTAACCACTGGAAATTGATGATGCCACCTAGTCTGCAGCAGCCCATATCTAGGCTAATCGTTCCTCTTTCCAAGGCTATGGGGGTGTGTGTGCACACCTTGTATGTTTGTGTAAGAAACAGTCAATCACCTAAGTGCAGCAAGGTGGGAAAAAGCTACTTCCTGCTCTGGACCCAGGAACTCTAACATTTACATGGCTGATTGAGTAGATTGTTCCTTCAAAACAGAGGAGGAGTGTAAGTTGAATCTTACTTCCTCAGGGGATAGGCCTTAAAGAAATAAAGACAGGAAGAGAGAAAACAATCAGATGAACATTTTAACAGAGGCTGGATGATTTCCTCCAGAGGAGGGTCAGCACAAATTAAGGTGTCCTTGAGGATGTGTATTTGGGTAAGCAACACAGACTAGGGATATACGATGGACTAGCTCTTGTCTTTGCAATCATTCAGTAACACAGTATCTCAGACCATGTGAATTTTCAGCCATTTCTGACCAGGCAGTGGAATGTCATTGCTTCTGATGTGGAATGCAATGCTGTTTAACCGTTGCAATACACAAGTCAAATCATAAAATCTGTAATTGAAAGAAACATTGGAACATATCTGACGTGGAGCTATGTGTGGTGTCACATGCCTTTAACACCCTAGGAAATGGAGAGAAGAGAATCATTAGAAAAGGCTAGCTAGACAACATAAGGAGGCTGTGGTTCTGAAAGAAGTCGTCTGAGCCAACCTTCAATGCAGAGTTCATTTTTCTGACACTAAGTTAAATATACACACACCTCTGCTTAATTACCTCCAGAAACAGGCAGCTTATTATCCCAACCACAAAGTCTCTTAGGATTAGAACTGCGCAAGAGTTGACTCTGGTGATACCTGGGCAAATGCTGTATGGGCAATATAACAGCCTGGCAAGGAGATGCGTCACATGAGTCTTTGGGATGACAGTGGAGCTGAGGAAACCAAGAGCCAGGTGAAGATTTACTGCTCGTTAACAATGCCATCACTGAACAACAAGGCGCCTGCTTCCCTCAAGCTTGTTGTCATCTGAGGGGCTGGTGGCAGAACCACCTGTCCTTGGTGCTTCCTTCTAACAGTGGTTTGGAGGTACAAAATGTGGGAGGCAAAACAAAGCTGGTTCCACTACCTGAGACTATCAGATGAACCCCATCTTAAAACACAAGACTGCTAGGAGTTTTAAAAAAGCAGGTTTAGACCAGTATACTAACTGACTCTTCCTAGAGACACTGACTGAAATGATTAAGGGCATTTTTCACCATACCACTTCTTACCTTGCTCTGCCTAGCTAGGAGCTCTAGAAAGACTAGAGAGATTTAAAAACTTGCCCTGCTTTGTGGGCTTCACCTTGGCCCTGAGCCAGGACCCCCAGAAACCTTGTCAACCATAAGTTCCCTCACAGCTGTCTGAGTAGTGATATCTTTAACTCAGAAAGGAGGATAGGAACAATAATATCTTTCGGTCCCAGCCCAGCCAGTTACATATTTTTCCCTGCTTTATGTTTGTTCATTTGTTTGGTGTCTGTGTGTGTGCGTGAGTATAAGAGAGAGAGAGAAAGAGAGGGAGGGAGGGAGGGGCAGAGGGAGGGAGGAATGGATGGACAGAGGGATGGAGGGACAGAGGGGAGGGAGGGAGTTGAAAAATCATTCCTCCAGTGTGGTTCTTTGTCTTGAAAGAAAAAGACACAAGTATCTCTGTCCATAGAACTTCAGGTCTAGAAAAGATCAAGCCAGGGCAATGACCTGATAAGAAAAGGTCATAAGCCATGATCAGTGAACAGAGTTTTCCCATCTTTCCCCACTTACAGACCCTCCACATTGTCAGAGTTACATCAAAGGTTCAGCAAGTCCTTCCTGAACCTCTGCCAAATGAATAAGAGCAATAGCTCACTGACCTCAGAGCTCTGCCTTGCAAGGCTTTGAAAAAGTCAATGGCATCCCAGGGAAGAGAGTGGTATTCTACAAGTCACCTTCACACTTTAACCAAGGAAAGAGGGAATCTGGTACCACAAAGTACAGCTACACTTGTCTGTAGTAACAGATTGTTCTTTTATCCTCACAACTGGCTGGACAAGGCCAAGACAATGTTCCAGGAACAGATTTTAACAATCAAGCTTGTATTTTGGCCTTCAAATGTTTGCATATGAATTGGTATTTCTTTCTGCCCACTCTGTGTGTGTGTGTGTCTGCGTATATGTTTCTGTCTGTCTGAAAAAGAACATACAAAGTGGTGGTCCAGATGCCTGTCCCTGAGGAAGGAGGAGGAGGAGGAGGAGGAGGAGGAGGAGGAGGAGTGGTGGTGGTGGTGGAGGAGGAGGAGGTGGTGGTAGTGGTGGAGGAGGAGGAGGTGGTAGTGGAGGAGGAGGAGGAGGTGGAGGAGGAGGTGGTGCAGGAGGAGGAGGTGGTGGTAGTGGAGGTGGTGGTGTTAGTAGAGGGAGGGAGGTGGTGGTGGTGGAGGTGTGGCTGGTGTTAGTGGAGGAGGAGGTGGTGTAGTGGTGGAGGAGGAGGTGGGTGGAGGTGGTGGAGGAGGTGGTGGTGGTCAGGAGGTGGAGGGGAGGAGGAGGAGGTGGTGGTAGTGGAGGAGGTGGTGGTGGTGATGGTGGTTGTTGTTATTGTTATTTGTTACCACTAATGTAGGCTTGGCAGCAGTAAGTAATTCTATCTAATAAGGCAGTTGGGTTCTTTTTTTTTGTTAGCCTTGTCCATGTGAGCTGCTATCAAGCAGATAGTTCAGTTCTGACTCAGACCTCAATGTCTGTAGAGGCCCTTTGAGTTCTTGAATGTGGTATAAGTGCTAATATCATGCAGGAAACACAAAAGTCCTGGGTGGGCTTTGTGCTAACAAAGATAAGGGCCAGAAAAAAAAAAGTCTTTTGTCTTTTCACCTCTCTTGATAATTGTTTTGCTTTGTAGAACTCACCCCTCGACATCTAGCTATAGTACCATCACAGCTGCTGTAGTATCTCTGGCCCATGTGTTTAGCCTAGACTCTGATCAAGGAAGCCTCTGTTCATAGGTTGAGGTTAAGGGGTGGATTCTGGGAGGAGGGGAAAACTGCAGTGCAGATTAGAGACTTAGGGAGATGGGACCAGTTTCTCACTCAAAGAACTTGCCTGTTGTTTAGTTCTATTGTATAGGGTTCTTCTATCTCTCCCTTTGTCAGCTGGATTCAAGAGACAAGCTGGGAATTGTGTGGAGTACAATTGGTCTCTTTCTACCATTTCTTTCTATGAAAGACCTTCCTCTCTTCCCTTTGATGAGTTCCCAGATTCACACAATTTCCATCATGAGACTGGTCCTTGAGAGTGTGTACCCAGGGCATAGGGAATGAAGACTACGAACGCAACCCAAAGAGACAGTGTCGGATAAGACAGTCAATGCGGATGGGCCTTAATCAGAGACTCAAAATCATTTGTTGATCTCAAACAGAGAGCACTAGTGAGAAGAGAAGTTCTATTACAGATTGGTTGTGCTTGTTTGGAGGGTTTGGAGATAAATAGAACCAATTCTGAACTGCTGTCTTTGATTATATTTTGACCGCAGGATTTGGTAACATCAATTTTAACACTAGATAGGTAGCTCTGCTTTTCAATTTAAGAAACAAATTTGTTCTCCCAAACAAGAAGGGAAGTTTTCCAAGGAAAGCAATTGGGCTCCAAATTTCTTTGTTTCTTGCAACATCTTTGTTATGAGTAATGTGTTTAATCTTTGTCCTCAAGCCTCTCAAACACAAAGGAAAAGAAAGCATTAAAAAGGGTCATTAGCTTTCTCTGTGATCACGCATTAAAATGAGACCTTTAAATCTCATTGAGTAGCATTAGCATTATGTAATTCTTTTATACTGACTCTACCACATCATAGTTTACTTAGCTGGGGAAATGACAGAATGCCTTTTAGAACCATTTCAAAACCCTATTGAGCCTGATTGCTCTAGAACAGAGGAAACTTATATAGTTTTTAGACTGTTGTCCCCAAATTAATTTCTTGGACTGTGAAAATCTAAGTGAACAATGGACTTTTATTCAGAAGAATGTTTGACTGTCAACTACTTTGATGAAAAGACAATCTCTTGCATATTCTGAGTTTTCCTGTTAAAATTCAAATTTTGACTTTTGCTTGGGCAGACTAGCTGAAATTTTGCCCTTCTATTGAACTTAAATGCCCTTAAACATTTTATCTGAATTTTGAGGAATTTAGCATCTGATGCTTTTGATATTGTTGAACTATCTTGTAGCCTAACAGTCATAGATTTATCTAAGGGCATTTGTATTGGATTCCATGTTAGAGACTCACCAAAGCCTATGTATGCCCTTGTTTCTTTCTTTGAGCATCAGTAGAGCAGAAAGGGGATGTTAAGTTATTATCTGAGCTCTGATAAAGTAGATAAAAATGTGTGTTAAAAAAGGTATCAGGTGGTGATTTAGAGTTGCTCCCAGAGTTCTGCCAACCAGTAAAAACACCAAAGCTTACATTTTCTGGCTATTTTGATGACCACCAATGATCATATGTCCAAGATGATAAATCATCCCTTGTATATTCCATCACTTGATGATATGAGAAAAAGAAACATCCTTAGTGTAGATGATATAGAGGGGCATCAGCAAAAGTGCTGAGGAGAATTCTGTTTGCCTTGCCACACCTGCCTCACTGTTAGACTTCCCATGGTGAAAATGCTGGGGTGAGTGAATGGTCATAGGGTGACCACTTGCAAGGGTACATGGATTTCCTTATCCTGGGCTAAATAAACAGTTCTGCCATTGTTTACTGGATCTGACCCCTCCCCACCCCCAGGCCTACAGGGCCTTGCAGAATACCAATGAGGCTCCTAAGATCTCAGGACAAAACAAGGCTTCTTTGTCTAGGGAAGTTATGGAGGGCCGTGTCCAAGGCTTGACCCTTTGCCGGGAGAGAGAAGGAACAGTGGGGTCACTGACCTCCCTCCCCAATCCCAGACTTCAGAGACCTTCTTTACTAGAAGAGTCTAAGAGTTGGAGGGTGGAGAGGAGTTAAAAGGGCAGAGAATGAAGATGGGGATGCTGTTCATTCCCCAGTGCCTTTTCTTGACTTACGGACACATTTAGTATCTTAACCTAAGGATAGAAGGAAGAGCAAGTTCTGGAGTGTCTCCATAGAGACAGTGGTCCATTTCAACTTTGCTTTTTTTTCTCTGCTGTACACATGCATATAGTACACACACACACACACACACACACACACACACACACACACACACACACACACACACCACACCCCATAGACCGGTAGTGAGCATCCTCTCTCATAGATTTCATGTTGGTGAACTAGGCCTCTTCTCATAGGCCAGCTATAAACCAATTAATTGCACTTCTCCATGGAGGCTGTCTTCCAACAGTGGTACTTCAGTTTAGGAAAAAAGGGACCCAGTTCTACCACAAATGTTTTGCTGCATACTTTTGGCCTGGGCTTTGGACCCCTCATCTTTAATGCCAGTGGTGTACAAGTATCTTCGAAGACACTCTTTGAAAGCCAGGGAGCCAGCTGTCCTTTCACTTTGAATGGTGGGTAGTAGTACTCACTTATTCTGTGGCTCTGATAAAAAAGACATGCCTCTATCCCAACTTTTCCGTGATACACATACTTTGATCTTTTAATATCTGTTGACAATTCTCAATGTAAAATTTGGGATTTTACTAAAAAATAAGCTCATATTAAGGTGATAAAGCAGTGGATTTCTATTTCACCTAGTATCCCATTGTAGATAATTGAACTTGACTTGGAGAATTACATGAATATAAAAGTCCAAACTTTTAGAAATTGTTTTTTGTCCTATAAGGAGATAAGGAATTGCAGCATACTTATCACAAAATAGTACTTTCTAATGTACATTTTCTAATTATTTGCATGTACATACTCTATAGGAATAGATGTATAAAAACAATTGGCCTATACATATATTTATGTATATAACACATTCTAAGCATATGTGTGTATATATCTATTATATTACATATGTATGTGCATACATTTGAATATATTATATCTATATACACCATTTGATATATCTATATATGCATGTATATCCCATACTAGTTTCTGTCTTCTCTGGATTGCTCCCTTCTATCTAGACTAGGAAGGATTTTGCATTCCTTTCAACAACTTTACATTATGTGGAATACTCTTTCTATTCTAATTGTATCTTAAAATACTAACACCCATGGTTAACACTCATTTCATCTGAAATTCCAAATACATACCCTCTGTAGCCAATTACTCTATTTCCTGCAATTGTTGGTAGAAAATATTACATCTACGTTATGTATTCATCCTTATAAAGACTCCAATCTGGTAATGTTTATACCTTTTCTGTTTTTATGTCCCATGTACTACTCCATAGTAGATGAATAATTAAAACTAGTCAACAGACTAAAAAAAAAAGTAAGAAAAGAGGGACCCATCTTATCACCTCCTTGTATTACTACTTGAATTATTTGAATACCTTATAGAAGCCCATCCATTCTGAGTATTGAAGGTGAGGTTCATTTTTTAAGAATAAGGGCAAAGCAAAGATTCTGAATTGATCTCATTCCCAGAAGCTAAAACCTGTGATTCTTTAGAACTCCGATAGCCACACTCTGTGCTTGCTAGCATGGGCTGCTTGGCACAGCAGTATAGTGTGAGTGGATGACTTACCTCTTATGCATATCTGACTTTTCTCCACCTTCTTCCCTAGGTTTGTTAGAGTGCTGTGCTAGATGTCTGGTAGGGGCCCCCTTTGCTTCCCTGGTGGCCACTGGATTGTGTTTCTTTGGAGTGGCACTGTTCTGTGGATGTGGACATGAAGCTCTCACTGGTACAGAAAAGTTAATTGAGACCTATTTCTCCAAAAACTACCAGGACTATGAGTATCTCATTAATGTGTAAGTACCTCACACCACCTCCAGACTCATCTCTTTTTCCCTCACCCTCACCCTCACCCTGTCTTGGAGGTAGAGCTTATCAGCTTGAAGCTACATAGCTTTCCTGACTTATCCCTCTGGGTACAGGTTCTACCATGCCATGTTGGAAGCTCTTAAGGAAGGGGACAGTGTCAGACTTAGAAAGGAGGTCTGCCTCCACTCACTCCTCCCTGTGTTTTCACACATGGCCCAATTTCTGCTAGGTATGTTTAATGTTGCCTGAATTGTCTCCACAATGGCAGGTAGAGGGCTAATGACTGCGCAGAGTAGCATCCCTGGTTTTGCTCTGACACTCTGCTTATGTATACTCAGGCTTAGTAATAAGTCTTTCCTACTTATAGAGCAAGTCAGGCTACCATTCCTTCATGCATCTCTCAGTTTGTCTGTGAAGTAACACTTCTGAAGGGTCAAACAAGGAGCGGCAAGCTTGGTTCTCTAGGATGCAGGGTAACAAGGAATATGGGAAGAAGCTATGCTCTTGGCTCTGTCTGACCTCATTTACTTCAGTGAAGAAAAGGTGGAGGGCAATATGAAATACCTAGTTACTCCTCTCAAGAAGCCCTAGCCACCCAGATGTGTGACTGATAAGAAGAGTGGTGTCCTCTGAATGAGGCTATCTGGATTTTGTGTGTCATTGCAGGATTCATGCTTTCCAGTATGTCATCTATGGAACTGCCTCTTTCTTCTTCCTTTATGGGGCCCTCCTGCTGGCCGAGGGCTTCTACACCACCGGCGCTGTCAGGCAGATCTTTGGCGACTACAAGACCACCATCTGCGGCAAGGGCCTGAGCGCAACGGTAACAGGGGGCCAGAAGGGGAGGGGTTCCAGAGGCCAACATAAAGCTCATTCTTTGGAGCGGGTGTGTCATTGTTTGGGAAAATGGCTAGGACATCCCGACAAGGTGATCATCCTCAGGATTTTGTGGCAATAACAAGGGGTGGGGGACAATTGGGCGTGAGTCTGTAGCCTCATCCCCACCCAAGGTTGGGTCCTCTCCAGAGGCCTAGCTTTTGAGTGAGGAAGCGATGGCTACAGCCGAACGATATGGTCAGGAAGAACGTGGTGCCTGGCCGGCTTAGCCTCACCTTTCAAAGGTTCCCTGGAAATTTTCATCTTAAACTGAAAAGCATGAATTTTGTAGGATGCTTTGTACAATAAGACCATTTCTAACCAATCTGTTGGTATCCCTTTCTTTGTTCCTGGCAAGGACTACAGAGTGGACCAGACTATACAAGAATCTAAAATGCTAGTCATGGGATTGAGGGTGGAACATAGAAATGAAAGCATTGAGTCCAAGTCCCAATATTCTGGGATTCTGTACTATTAGGGGTCCCAGAGAGAGCTAGGCTAGCTCCGCATCTTCCTTGCTTATCTTTGGGATAGCTGTGTTTTAGAAAGACATACATCGTTTTTCAGTCTCTAGACTTAAAGATCTTTTGGGGTCTGAACATGTGTGTGTTGTGGAGATGACTTTTTGTGACCAGCAGTTAGTTTAGAATGGTTTTAGATCTGAAAATTAAATCTCCTATTGGCATTGTTCAGTGACTGGGGAACAAAAATCCTGTGGCAAAGAACATCTTCTAAGCTCAGCCTAAGGCACAAAATGGCACAACTTTCTTTCAGGACTTTTTTTCTTTTTTACTTTTTTACACCTTCTCTGCCCTCCAAATCCCCTGAAGCCCCCTCTAACCCAGGGATCCGCCTCACTCCAACTCCCACCCACTCCCCCTACCCTCCATCACACCTGGGGCAAGTTATCTAAGTGATACTGCCAATGACACTTCACAAAAGTGCCCTGCTCACTAATTTCATTTAAGGGAGATGCCTGGAATCTGACTTCATTGGCACGTGCCACTCCGGGATCTCCCAGTTTTTGTTTCAAGGTCTGCAAGTTGATGCTGATTTTTAACCACTCCATGTCAATTGTTTTAGTTTGTGGGCATCACCTATGCCCTGACTGTTGTATGGCTCCTGGTGTTTGCCTGCTCTGCTGTGCCTGTGTACATTTACTTCAATACCTGGACCACCTGCCAGTCTATTGCCTTCCCTAGCAAGACCTCTGCCAGTATAGGCAGTCTCTGCGCTGATGCCAGAATGTATGGTGAGTTGCATATGGGAGCTTTGGATTCCCTGTCATATGCAGAAGCAACATGCACTTGTTTGGGGTTGGGTTTTTTTTTTTTTTTTTGGCTTAGAGTGAGGAGGATGGTGATTATGAAACTATTATAAGATGATTCATCTTAGTTTAGTAAGTTCTTTCCACCGAAACTAAGAATGCTTTCCCCCAAAGCAAACATAGGAATTTAGGGGTTTTGGTTTGTTCTCCTCCTCCTTCTCTTCTTCCTCCTCCCTCTTCCTCCTCTTCCTCCTGCTCCTTCCCCTTCTTCCTCTTCTTCTTCCTCCCCTTCTTCCTCCCCTTCTTCCTCCTCTTCCTCTTCATCTTCTTCTTCATGGCTGCTCTCTTTCTCTGATTGCTGCTATTAACAACCCAAAGCAGCACATTTCAATATACACCTTTGCTTTTATGTAAGGTTTTAGAAAACAGGATCATGCCTCCTGTCAGTATCAGGTTTATAGCTAGGATAGAGAAGGTAGAAGGCTATGGAGAAAGCCTCCACATAGCCTTCAAGCCTTACCAAGTTTACTCTGCCTGCTTTCTGCATCTTAGGTGTTCTCCCATGGAATGCTTTTCCTAGCAGGTTTGTGGCTCAACCTTCTGTCCATCTGCAAAACAACCGAGAGTAAGTGAATGAGAAGGTGATTTTAAAAAAAAATAGATCGACTAAGAATGCAGAAATTTCTTCCTCTACCAGTAGTTTCTTCTCATGAACTTTAGTTTCAAGGATTATAGTATTTCTTGTTGGACTTTGAATTAGCAGATTTCCCTTCTACAAAATAATGGTGAAATGTACTTGAATCAATGAGCATACCGATTAAAACAAAAAGTACTTATTTACCCTAGAGCTGCACTAAACGTCTTACTTTTTCCAAACTTCCTCGTGAAAGAAAAGTGTGTAGCTTTAAATAAAAGATAATACTTAGTAAAATTTTCCAAATGAAAAATTTCATTTTGATTAAAAATTTACCAAGAAAATGGGCCATGCACAGATGCAAACATGGGCTCTATAAAATGCTTTTAATTTAGAGCTTCTTAATATCCAATGAGAGGTAAAATAAGTACATTTGGAAGAAGAGAAAATGCTTCATTGAGAACAGACACATACCTTTGCAGTCAGGGAATAAAAAGCAGATCCCAGGGAAGAAGTCCGAAAAACAGTGTCTTCTAGATGCTGTGGGCGTGAGGTGCTAGGATAAGCAGTAGCAAATAGGGCCTTGACACATAGGGAAGTGAACAATTTAGTCAGAGACACAAAATGAACAGGCGGGAATGGTATCAGCCCAATCCAGACAACTATTTACTATTTACAGGAGACCATGGTTTGCTTTTCTGATATAAGAAGTAATTCTCTCTCATACATTTTCCTGCAGTTCCAAATGACCTTCCACCTGTTTATTGCTGCATTTGTGGGTGCTGCAGCCACACTAGTTTCCCTGGTAAGTTATTTTAAGATAATATTAGAAAAGAAGTGGTCCAGGGTAGCTTGAGTAGCATTAGGCTGAAAGACTAGAAGAGAGACTCCTTCCAACCTTGGAAGACTGTTGACAAGCTATGCGGAGGCACAGCAAGGTGCGGGGCTACACATTTCTGCTGTGAGTTGTCAAGAACTGACAAGAGCATGGAACTGTAAACAGGATCTGCTGTGTGCTAGGATTCTAGAGAGTATAAGCATTCTCCACACTCTCTAGTGGGTTTAAGTACTCCCAGAGAAACTGCAGGTTCCGCTTCACATTAGAATTGCTATGACTGTCATGCAGTCCTGTGCCCCAGGTCCTTTGGATAGTGTTAGTGTAGTGCCAATGCAGTGTGCTCATCGTGCAGATGTAAAGGCTCAGGTGCCACTGGGCAAGGCGATGTACCTTAAGTTTCTGAGGTAGCAGTTCAGTACAAGGATGATCTCACAGAATCCTCCTCAGTACTACAGAGGTGTTCACAAAATGCCAGCACACTTGTACTTTGTGAATTCAGGTGTTAATAAGAGAGCGGAGGGCTATGGTACATGAAGTAGCTGTGTATGTACAGCACAAGCATAGCCAATTTCCTTAAGGATAGGTTAGTGGAAAGGAGCCTCGCTGTGGAGTACATCTTTACTGATTATGTTATTTAGGAAGGGGTTATTGTGGAAGATCTAACAGATTTCTCTTCACAAATATAGGAAAAATGGGTGTGCTTTTTATTTTATTTTTTTTATTGCAGGTAGATTATTTCCTTTTATTTAGTTGTGATTTTACTTCAACTCTCCCTCATTCCCAAAAGGTTTTGAATAAGAGAGAGCTTCTCTTCCTACTGTCACTTACCTTCTTTCTTCTGTTCCCTACAGCTCACCTTCATGATTGCTGCCACTTACAACTTTGCCGTCCTTAAACTCATGGGCCGAGGCACCAAGTTCTGATCTCCCATAGAAATCCCCCTTTGTCTAATAGCGAGGCTCTAACCACACAGCCTATAGTGTTGTGTCTCCTGTCTTAACTCTGCCTTTGCCACTGATTGGCCCTCTTCTTACTTGATGAGTATAACAAGAAAGGAGAGTATTGCAGTGATTAATCTCTCTCTGTGGACTCTCCCTCTTATGTACCTCTTTCAGTCATTTTGCTCCACAGTGGGCTCCTGCTAGAAATGGGGAATACCTGAGAAGGTGATTCCCCCGCTGCAAGTCGCAGAGGAATGAAAGCTCTAATTGAGTTTGCAAGCATCTCCTGAAGGCCAGGATGTGCTTCCTTCTCAAAGGGCACTTCCATTGAGGAAAACAAAGTGGAAAGAAAGATTCTCAGGTAGAAAGCAGGAATGTCCTTGGTCTCCTTGCCATCAGTAGGAGTCAAATATATTCTCTTTGAGGCACAAAACCAAGAACTCACTCTTTTCTTCCTAGTTCCACTGAAGACAGAAGGAAATAAGCAATAGCATTTGCCCAAATCTGCCTCCTGCAGCTAGGAGAAGGGGGTCAAAGCAAGGATCTTTCACCCTTAGAAAGAGAGCTCTGACGCCAGTGGCAATGGACTATTTAAGCCCTAACTCAGCCAACCTTCCTTACAGCATTAGGGAGCACAGTGTCTATTTAGACAAAGTGGGGCCTGGAGGAGGGGGGCATCATCTGTCCTTACAGCTCATTAGGAAGAGAAACAGAGTGTTGTCAGGATTGGCTCACTCCCTTCTCCCTGATAACAGCTACCATGACAACCTTGTGGTTTCCAAGGAGCTGAGAATAGAAGGGAACTAGCTTATATAAAATAAGACTGTGACCTAAGGAGCATCAGTTGGGGGATGCTAAAGGTGTAAATTGAGATGCCCTCTGGCAGATGCAAAACACTTAACTCTTTGGATAGCATCTCCCCCTACCCCATCAGTTGTGTCCTCTTGGCCTCTGGCACAATATCTTCACAATGGTGCTCTTTTCCTTGGGTTTTATCCATTCACTTACAGCAGGTGATTAGAGGATTTTGATTAGTTTCAGAATGATTCCTGTTTCATATTTCCCAGTTGTTTATCTCTTGTTTGGAGCTGTACCAGAAAGAACTGGAGAATGATTCTTTGAGCATAGTTCTTTTTTAAAAGAAAAAAGAAAAACTGGACAGTAAGCATCACAAAAATATTTGAAATTGTGTAGTCCCATGAAATGATTGGGATTTTCCCCAAGTATTCTACCTTTTGTAGAACTAGGCTTGGTAAATTTGAACCTCCATTTGAATAACCTGTCCAATATTTTCTTTTCTAATGAATGACAGATGATTTTACTTGCTAATATTATCTCAGCATTTTGAAAGTTTAGGCTTAGCATAGAGGTTATTGTGTCTTGGTATATATAGGTCACATAATAGATTTCAGCAGCTGCCAGCTGTTTAGTTGGTGAGCTTCCAGAGAGCTCTGGAGACATGGTGAGGACAGACAGAATTGGAAACCTGAAGAACTCCCAGATTTCAGGCTTATCCTGTACTTGTTAACTTTGGGTGGAAGAAAGAAAAGCAAAGAAAGAAAGGAAAAGCCTCTGATCTGTTTTTACTGAAGGAAAAATTACTGTAGATTTTTTTTTGTAGATTTGTGCTGTCATTCCCCAAAGTGCTTTTGTCATGTTGAAAGAGATATAAGGATTTAGAAGAAGATACTTGAGACTTGTTCTTGGGCCAGTATATAAGGTAAACTAGCAGGATGCACAGTAGTGAGGAGAGCTTAAAGGACCTGGAAGAAACCAATCAAGATAAAGGAAGGTGAAATAATCTACATCTTTTATTTGGTTTGATTTTAATATCATAACAGATAACCAACCACTCCCTGAAAACCTCACACGTATATATACACACACGCATGCACATACAAAGAGAGTTAATCAACTGCAAGTGTTTCCTTCATTTCTGATATAGAATTTTGATTTTAACAACATAAAGGATAAACTTTTAGAAACTCATCTTACAAAATGTATTTTATAAAATTAAAGAAAATAAAATTAAGAATGTTCTCAATCAAACATGTGTCCTTTGAGTGAATTGCTCCATATGACCTCAATAACAGAAACTTTTACACTAAAGATACACAACATACAAAACAGTTTTCCTAAAGAAACTCAATAAATACTTGTCTCAATTTAAATATGGTTTTATTGAGCCAGGATTTTACTATGTATCCTTGGCTGTCCTGGAATTCTCCATAGCGAGCAGACTGATCTTGAGCTCATAGAGATCTGCCTGCCCTTGCCTCCTGAGAATTGGAATTAAAGGTATATGCTACCATGCTGGGCTGAGCCCAGATATCTATACCAGTGTATCTCATACTTAATGGTTTGGTTTCTCTTGGATTTCAGTGTTTTGCTTATTCTGAGTCAGTATGGTTTACTTGCCCAGTGCCATTGTGGTGCCCCCACTCCTGTTGTATTAAAGTATTTTTACCTTTGCTCAAAATTGTTCAGCTATTCTAATAAAGATAACCTGATACTTCCCACATGAAACAGGTGCACTTGACAAGTACTAAATAAAAGGTTTGAAGCTGAATATTTCTGTGGCCGAGAAGATATAATAAGGAGATAAGAGGAATTAAGCATGGTGTGCCAGTTCAGGATTAAAACAAGTTAATGACAGCTAGTACCCCGCAGTGCTTACTACATGAGGCCACTAACATGACGTGGACCGTGCTGATGACCAGCCTGAAGAAAGTTCAATTAAAATTAGCTGTAGGTTTGTCTTGTAGTTGTGACTGACAAGGAACACGAGAAAGGACACTAGCTGTAGGCAACACGTTAGTCATCAGTTAAGGGGCTCTAGTCAAAAGTAGTTCAGTTGTAGTCCCCCGATTCCTGCTTTATCACAATTAATTTCTGCAAGTAAGTCTGGTTGAATGACTTTAAGACAAAGGGAATAAAAAATACGATTTATTTTTAGACACTGGAAAGCAAGGGCAGAGCACCACAGTTTGGAGAATTGACTTAGGAAGCTCCAGAGTGAATGTATTTTTGCCTCAGAGAAGCAAAAGCCAGCTCCCAAGAAAGCTGTGTTTTCCGTCTGTCCTTATTTAGTTCTGCCCTCTGGGATGGTTCTATAGATGGAGTTTCTAGGCTCTCAGAAGCTCAGAGCATCTCTGGTTTATCAATTGAGCCCATTGTTCTTAGCTTTCTCCCACATCATAAACCTTCTTTCTCTGAACAGAAAGAGCTCTCTTTGTGCTCAGATCAGCTAAAAATTAAAATACAGCAGTATAAACAAGAAACATTTTCTTACAACATCAGTTGTATGGCTTTTCTTCAGGGTCAGTATTGAGTG
Organism: Rattus rattus; assembly: GCF_011064425.1. NCBI lineage: Eukaryota > Metazoa > Chordata > Mammalia > Rodentia > Muridae > Rattus > Rattus rattus. Next base: position 88,599,357 of record NC_046172.1, read on the forward strand.
CAGTTTTACTGTGTGTGTGGAAGCTGCCATTTTTTTTTCAAAGAGACATGCATTCATTCTGTGCACACTCATTGAGAAAACTTAAGCTTTGTGCTAAAGCCTGGGAGGTTCATGTTTGGGGGCTTTCTGGGTAGAACGATCATACAGATGTGGTCTTACACTCGGGGATCGCTCTTGCCTTCAGCCGTAGCAGAGGGGCTCCCAGAGTGGACTGGCGTGGAGGCAGGAAGCGTGGAAGGCTTCTGATTAACTGGTGCTCCTCACATCTCATCCCTCCCTTCAGTACGTGGGAGAGGCAGGGGGCAAGGGTCAGCCCTTCATGTGGCTTTGGATTTCGGGGACCTCGATTTAAAACAAAACTTCAATTTAGAGTTCCTGACAACTTGTGACTTGTGTTATGTCACCCTGCTTCTTGCCTTACATGTGACAGTATTTATGCATGCACTGGCACAATGCATGTTCTTGCTTCCACCCACTTAGTCATTTGAGGAGTCAGAGGGCATGGTTGAGTATTTATGTAAACACAGGCTATTGAGCCTGCCTCTTTCTCAGTCAAGGCTAAATATGACAAGCAAAGGAAACAAAGGGTGACATAAAAATAAGATAGAAATGTATGTATGTAGAGAAAAGAGGCCTGATGTGGAATGGTACTAAACATTGAAAAATGTTTATTAGCCTTAAACAGTTTTACTTGCCAACACAAAAACCTGAATAGGGGTTCCAGAGGAGCCAGCTTCATTAATACTGTCTGTATTATGGGAAGCACTGGCTTACAAACATCGAAAAGGGAAACTACAAAGTCAGGTTCTAAGAGTTGAAGTACTGAAAGTTGAAAGTTCATAGCTGAGTTGAGTCCTAACACATGAGGAACCCACCACATACAACAACTTTGTAATATTAAAAAGAAGAGAGAACAAAAAACTTTAAAGGTGTCCAGCACAGTAACTTGGAAAGGGAAACTTACATGTGCAAGCCTGATGACTTGAGTTTGATCTCACATAAAGGTAAAAGAGGACAGTCAGCTCACTCCACTAAATTTGACCTATAGATGTGCATACATGTGTCACATAAGTTGTACACACACACACACACACACACACACACAGCAGAAGTAAAAACTTGAAAAATATTGATACCAACTACAAGTGGCCCAGCTAATTATTGCTAAAAATGGAGCCTATGTACTATTTTTAAAATAAGTTTGTTATTTCAGTATTCTCAATTTCTTGTGCAAAAACACAATTCTGTAGAGCAAGTACGTCATAATTTTCTTCAGTGAGCTTACCTGGGGAGACATACAAACAAATGATATCTCTCAAAGGACAGTAGATAGGTGTTTACTGAATTTGTGTGTATTTATGTGTGTTTGTTTTGGGTAAGTTAAAGGGTTTTAGCCAGATTAGATATTTTTCTCAGCCTAAAAAAATTTAGTTATACTTTGGCATAGTAATATGTTGATGGCTCTTTGTCTCAGTGTTAAAACTCAAAATAAAAATTGTCTGAAGGTAACCATTAACCAATCCATAGGCAACCATTCCCAGCTATAATAACTGCACTTTACTGAGTGCAGTTACTATAAGATACCATGCACATTTTATCACACCTCAGTCCTATTAACCAATCCATAGGCAACCATTTCCAGCTGTAATAACTGCACTTTACTGAGTGCAGTTACTATAAGATACCATGCACATTTTATCACACCTCAGTCCTATAAGGCAGAAGCAACAGTCATCTCAACCCCATGCCGGACTGGGTGCCTTTTTTAGTTCTTTCTCTTCCAGCCGAGGGATGTTGATCTTATCCCAGCTCCACTTACTAACCAAGTTTGTAATGGTGGAGACAGCATGGCAACCAGAGCAGGAAGCTTAGCGTTCAGATGGTTTAACACGAACGTGGAGGAGACAGAGTGACTGGAAGTAGGGGCAGGCCACATAATCTCAAAGCTCGCAATCAGTGACTTCCTCAAGCAAGTTTGCACCCACCTACACCTCCCCAAACACCACCACCTGGGAACAAAATGTTCAAACACCTGAGCCTATGGGGGACATTCCTGATCCAAATCACTGTAGTTAAGAAGTAAAAAGCACTGATTGTAGCTTAGTTTCTTCCAAAACTACTGGCAGAAGCAAAGAACTGTTACCAATTCATTTTTGTCAACAATCTCCACATATATTTTAATTGTACAACCCTATTAATAAACATGACATTGCTACTTAAAAATGTGGTGTGAGGATAAGCAGAAGCCAAATTTTGGCAATATATGTCCCAGGATAACTTTTATATACATTAAAATTGCTTTTTTTCTGTGTGTACTCTTATAAGATACATTAAAATATATAACTTATTACACTTTAAAATTTAAGCAGCATATTCATATATCGCTAGACTTACACATTTAATGTGCAATAAGATTTTAAAGTATGAGAAAGACATAAAATTATCTCTTATGTATTTTGATGGTTGTAGAATATATCTCTTATTTTAAACATGTTATTAATATTTTAGTGAGGACAGTACAGATGACTCTGCTTCATTAACTGTGAAGCCATGCTTTAATGTTCTAGAGGTCTCAGTTCATTTTAAACACGTGAATAGATGAATATGAAAATAGCTGAAAATGAAACCTCAAAAAGACTCATGTATCTGAATAGATGCATGTGCCCAGAAAATCATTAAACTTTCACTCTTACTGTTTAATTATTTTAAAGGTTTTTAGCTGAAGTTGGATTTATTAAGTTTCATTCTCCCTAACATCTGTTCAGTGACTTTTATAAAATAAAAACTAAGTTCATTTATATACTCCCTATGCTTCAAAAACTTAATTTAAAATGAATATATAGGGTATTAGATATCATGACATTTTCAATGTCTGTTTTAGAAAGCGGATATACTTCATGAATTTGCATGCCGTCCTTGGGCAGGGCCATGCTGATCTCTGTGTGATTCCAATACAAATATATGTGCTGTTAAAATAAGCACCAAAGTATTAGTCCAAATGGGTTTACACTACTGTGTATAGTTTAAAGCAAGTTAAAATGCCCCCTTCCATTTTTTAAAGTTAGGGCAAATAGAGGATGGGGAGATGGCTCGGACAGTGGCTAAGAGTACTCATTGTTCTTACAAAGAATTTGGGTTCAATTTCCAATGGTGGCTTACTACTGCCCTTAACTCCAGTTCCAAGGGATCTGGTGACCTCTTCTGACATCCTTGGCCACCAGGCACATGGGCAGTGCACATATATACTTTAATTTTTATTTTGTGTATATGAGTGTTTTGCCTCATGTATGTGTATGCCTAGTGCCTACAGAGGCCATAAGGGCTGTTGTATCTCCTGGAACTGGAGATATAGATAGCTGTTAGCCTCCATGTGCGTGTTGGGAATTGAACCTGGGTCCTCTGGAAGAACAGCCAGAATGCTCTTGACTACATTTCTCCAGAACAAATCTCTTTTTTAAAGTGCTTTCTTTAAGCATATGCCTATTGAAAGGAATTTATCTTTTCACTCATTGTTAAAATCAACTTTCCTTGATGACTAAAGTGAGAATCCCACAGTTATCTTTATATTTGATATTCGTATCAAACACAGTACAGACTTTCTATGTCTTACTCATTTTCATGTTTGAGGTGTAACAGAAACCCCTCATTTCCAACCAGCAAAGTTCTGAAATGTAAGAACCCTAAAGGGCAGAGTATGCCACTCCAGGGCATAATGTTTGTTTATTAATTTATTTTATTTATTTTGTCTATTCTAAACATGCTGATGGGGGAGTAATGGTTATTAAAAGTAATGGTAAAACTCAGTCTTATGGACATTAAACCTGGAAAGCAGAGGTAGAAAACTGAGACACAGCATACTATGGTTCCATGCACATTTTTTGAAAACCATTACTTGTTTTGTTTCATCTAAAATATATGACTTTAAAATAAAATTATATTAAAATTGTTTTATCAAATTTTTTCTTTTTAATTTTATTTTTCTTGGATATTTTATATATTTCCATTTAAAATGTTATCCCCTTTCGCCCCTTCCATACTCCTTCCTCTGTCCCCCTGCTTCTATGAGGTTGCTCCCACCCCCCACCCACGCCAACTCAACACCCTGGCATTACCCCACATTGGGGAGATAAGCCTTCATAGGAATAAGGGCTTCTCCTCCTATTGATGACAGACAAGGCCGTCCTCTGCTACATATGCAGCTGGAGCCACGGGTCCCTCCATGTGTACTCTGGTTGGTGGTTTAGTCCCTGGGCACTCTGGGAGGAATCTGGTTAGCTGATATTGTTGTTCTTCCTAAGGGGTTGCAAACCCCTTCAGCTCCTTCAGTCTTTTCCCTAACTCCTCCATTGGGGTCCCTATGCTCAGTCCAATCATTAGCTGCAAGCATCCTCATCTGTATCAGAAGGGCTCTGGCAGAGCCTCTCAGGAAACACCCATATCAGGCTCCTGTCAGCAAGTACTTCTTGGTATCAGCAATAGTGACTGGGTTTTGTGGCTGCATATGGGATGGATCCCCAGGTGGGGCAGTCTCTGGATGACCTTTTCTTCAGTCCCTGCTCCACTTTTGTCCCTGTATTTCATCCTGTGAATATTTTGTTCTCCCTCCTAAGAAAGAATGAAGCATCCACATTTTGTTCTTCCTTCTTTTTGAGAGCTTCATATGATCTGTGAATTTTTTTCTTAGGTATTCCAAGCTTTTGGGTTAATATCCACTTATCAGTGAGTGCATACCATCTGTGTACTTTTGTGATTGGGTTAACTCACTCAGGATTCTAGTTCCATCCATTTGCCTATGAATTTCATGAAATCATTGTTTTTGATAGCTGAGTAATATTCCATTGTGTAGATGTACCACATTTTCTGTATCCATTCCTCTGTTGAAGGGCATCTGGGTTCTTTCCAGCTTCTGGCTACTATAAATAAGGCTGCGATGAACATAGTGGAGTACGTGTCTTTTTTATATGTTGGGGCATCTTTTGGGTATATGCCCAAGAGAGGTATAGCTGGGTCCTCAGGTAGTTCAATGTCCAATTTTCTGAGGAACCTCCAGACTGATTTCCAGAATGGTTGTACCAGTCTGCAATCCCACCAACAATGGAGGAGTGTTCCTCTTTCTCCACATCCTCACCAGCATCTACTGTCTCCTTGAATCAATTTAGGTTGTTCAAAATATTGAACAAATATTAGTGAACTAGCCATTCCTAGTTTTCACTCTAAGTAGAATGGAATGTGCTTTTGTCAGTCCTGAGTAAAGATTTGGGTCGTTCACTTTTTAAAGTCCATTTTGCAAATATTTCAGAAGTGTTTCCCAGATAGAATCCCTTCCATGTTGATATAACAAAGTGAACAAAATTTCTGAAGTTCTTTATTAGGGCTGGAATATAAATCATACTCAAATCTGCTTGACAGAAATTAATTCACCAAACTTAAGTCAATTTACTAAGTTACAGACGAGTAAGCTCAGTGCTTTAAACACTGGATTACAGAACTCAAAGTGAGGCTAAGGAAGAAGAGATCTACAGCTATCTTCTTTCAACTCTGTCATGAGTACTGTCACAGAAAGGATAGGAGAAACAGCAGGAGAAAGAACCTGACAACATAGCTTGTTTCAAATGAATTTGAACCATTCTGAAATCGATCAGTACAAAAACAAGTGATGTGCCCACTCTCAATTTCCAAAGCACAGTTATACTGGTAAGCTGTGTATTCATGCTGAACTCTGCTGTTTCAAAGCCCAACGGTTTTGTGATGGCGACTATAGAGGAGCATCTCCTGCTGCTCCTGTGGAAAGTCTGAGTAATCTGGAAAAACGTGGTGAGCAGAGCCTCTGATCGTAGGGTTGCATTTGAACAATAACCCTTCCTGTAAGTCACTGACATCACAAAACAATTCCTTTTAAAATAATTCCACATTTGAAATATAAATACATAAAATATCCAAGAACACTAAAATAAAATAATTCCACAGCACTGTGGGGCATTCCAGTATGATGCTGCTTGTTAGTCTGACTTAAATCAGGAAGGTATTTTTAGGACCTAAGCTTTGCACCTCAATCCTTTGGAGGCTGAGGAATAAAATGAAAACAGGAAGTCTCCATGCCCACCTGAACATCCAAGATTGTATTTGGACAATATTAAAATACAAGTTCATTTTAAAGTGCTACTGAATGTCGATGGTTACTGAAGTTACTGTTGTCATGGTACTGTCAAACCTTTTCTCACAGTGGCTTCTACATTCCATAAGAAGATTCCAGTTTCTCCATGTTCTCATTAACAATTGCTACTTGATTTTTTGAGTGAAACATTAAAGATATGACTGCATTCTCTAACAACTTATGTCAGAATTAAAGATGTCAGTGCATGTATTTATTTAACAATGTGTAGATATTGAAGAAATGCCAAATACTGATTCAGTAGTTTGTCTATTTTTTTAATTTTTAATTAATTTTTTGATTGGGAACCCCACATTATGTACCCTGATTGTGCTCACCTCCAAGTCCTCCTATGTCTGCCCCTCTCCCTTGTCACTCTTTGTACCCCCCAGGAAACAAAAAGAAGAAACCAAGTCCCTTTTGTGTTGTCCATATGCTCACTAAAGCAAGGTCATATTCCTAGTATCCAGCCCCACAAGGGAAGGTGAGCCTTTCTCCACCTGTACCAGAAGTCATCAACTGATGAGAGAGACCTACTAAGGTAGAGAAAGGCGGGGCCACTTCTCTGTGCCCACAGATATCAACATGGCTTCAGACAGCAGCCCAGACCATAGACATCCAAATGGGCTTCAGTAACAATACAGGCCACACATATCAACATGTCCCCTGGCCATATCAAAACCACTGACCCACTTATGGCCTTCATTGAAGACTCTGTGGACTATGAGCCTCAACATGGCCTCAGGTGGCTACACAGGACACTCACATTCAGATGGCAGCAGAGCCTGAGGACATGACCAAGGAAGGCAGCAGGCTCAGCACAGACTGATACATAACCACATGGATCTCGGGCTTCATTCCAGTCTAGGGCTGCAAGATAGGCCACACACGCCGACATAGACTCTGGTGGCATTGTAGACAACTATGGTCCTTCAAAACGGACCAATCCAGAAAGCGAACCTTTGCCAGGGGATGCCACAGCTGGCTGGCATGGTCAGGTGTTGAGTCTGCATCTGCACAAGCTTCAGGCTGTTGTTGCACACTGTCCCCAGTGACCCTACTGGGCAGTGACAGTGTGTTGACCTCAGCCCTCTCTCTCCCCTTCCACTGTCATCATGTGTCTGGTTCTGCCTCACTCTGGAGCACAACCTCCACTCCGTTTTTTTCTGTCTTCCCACCTCTCCATCACATATTTTTCACCATAGTGTTCTGTCCATCACCCCTAGTTTGCCTATTTTTAGGTTGGGTGATCAATTTTTTTCTACAAATTTTTAAATAAAAATTCCCCTTTTATTAAAAGTAGATTCTTTCTCATATAATTTATGAAACTGATTACACTTTCCCCTCCCTCTACTCCTCCCAGTTCCTCCCTGCCTCCCCTCCCACCTGGATCCACTCCCTCTCTGTTTCTCATGAGAAAAGAACAGACTTCTAAGGGAATAACAACAAAACATAACAAAATAAAATGCAACAAGCTAAAACAAAACATCACATCATTGTTGGACAAGGCAAACCAAAGGAAGGAAAAGAAGCTCAAGAAAAGGCACAAGATTCAGAGACACTTGGAGTGGATGGAAACAGTAAGCTGGAAGCTACAGGGGACCTGGTTCAGACCCGCGTAGGCCCTGTGCTTGCTGCTTTAGTCTCTGTGAATGCATATGGCTCACCAATTATTATGTTGAAGAGGCGCTTTATATGTTTTACATATCAGTACCGTAGCGGAGGGCAGTTTTTATTCTTCCCCACTTTAAACTTAGTTAGGTCATCTTTAATTCCTGTTAACAACGTTTTGTACTTTTAAGTTTATCTACTTTTCCTTTCTTGTTAAATTTTCAAGTATTTTCTTCTTTGGGTGCTAATAAGTGGACTTCAGGTCTGGAGAGATCGGGCAGCAATTAAGAGCTGTCTCCCAGAGGACCTGAGTTTATTCCCCAGCACCTGCATTGTGGCTCATAACCATCTGTAACTCCAGTTTTAGGAACCCCAACACCCTCCTCTGACCTCCACAGGTACAAGGCACCCATGTGGCCCACAGACATAGGGATAGGAGGAGCACCCATACATATAAAATAATTTTTTTTAAAAAATCAGTGGAATTGAATTAAATTCAGTTATAGAATATTCAGTATCAGTGCATAGGAACACAACTCCTTTTCACGTGTTTAATATCCTGAAACTTTACTGAGTGTATGTATTAGCTCTAATTGATTCCATGATTTTTTAATGTTTGATAGCATCTGTGAATTAAAATATGCTCCTAATATCCTTCTTCCCCATTTGAATGTCTCTTGTTTCTTGTCTAGTGGATATATTTAGGATGTATTAGAGTGGCTTGGAGGCTGTAGTCCAGCTAATCTAACAATGATTTCCAATGCAAAGATCAAGAATCCAGTAGTTCAGTTCACAAGACTAGACGCCTCAGCTGGCCTTCAGTGTATATTGGAATCCCAAAGAAGTGGATTCTAGTACCAATGAAGGGATGCCTCAGCAAGAACAGGATACGTGAACTTGCCAGTGACAGTGAGAGCTAGAAGACAAAAAGCAAAAGCTTCCTCGGTCCCTGTCGTTTTATGTGGGCTGCCACGTGAAGGATTCACCTAGGTCTAGAGTGGGTGTTTCCAGGTCAGCTGAGTCAATCAAGAGAATTCCTCACAGGTGTGCCCAGCTGCTTGCTTCCAAATGTAACCAAGCTGACACTCAAGACTAGCCGGTACTCTCGTCTAGAAAGCCATCCCGTCAGACTTTGTGAACGTGGGTTTATAGACTTACGAAAGTGCTAATGCCTGCACAGTGCTTCTCCAGAATCTCAGGTTAAGGAGATCCAGTGAAGAATGTGCCTTCTAACACGGCCCTCAGTTGATTCTGCCAAAGTGGCTTATTCTTCTTACCTCATTTCTTTTGTCCATTTTCAGCTCTAAATCTAAATCTGTCATTGTCACTTGCATAGTCCTTTGTCTTTTCTTATCCATGGTTACTTTCTTACTGGCCACCTGTCTAGAGTGTCTCACCTCCACTGCTGACCTAAACCCACCCTCTGCATCACTATTGAGTCTGTGACACGGGCCTATATCTCCCCCCACCTGCTTAAAACACATTTTATCCCCTGTTGTTTCCATGTGGCATAAATTATTCTTTCTGCTTTTATTTCTTCCACTTTCCACTTTAGTTTTTCATCATTGTGCCTCAAAAGCACCTGGTATTAGGTTTACATCCAAGAAATATTTATTTCATTAGTAGGATAATAGGATTCCTAAATGTATTATGTTTTATTGGAGGGCTGGCATATAATTCAAGATATAAGAATGCTATAAACCAGAGGCAAATGTCTGCAATCCCAGCATGCAGGAGACTGACAGGACGAGTGCCAGGACTTTGATGTTAGCCTGAGCCACATAGTCACTTCTAGACGAGTCTGAATTCAGAGAGAGAGTTTTGTCTTTCAAAAGCTCAAATAATTAATGATAAGGAAGATTTTGATGATAATGTCTAGGAAGTAAAAAGCTATCTTGATTCAAGGGACCTTAAGTCCAAGAAGTATAAGTCCCATGGAGCCAGTGTTTTACTCAATAAAAACAGCCACCGCTGTTTTTACAAAATATGGTAATAGACTTTGAAAAAAATGTGTGAGTTTGAGGACAGTCTGGGCTGCATCATGAGACTGTAAGCAGAAAGAAAAGAAAAAAAGGAAGGAAGAGAGAGAAAGAAAGAAAGAAAGAAAGAAAGGAAGGAAGGAAGGAAGGAAGAAAGAAAGAAAGAAAGAAAGAAAGAAAGGAAGGAAGGAAGGAAGGAAGGAAGGAAGGAAGGAAGGAAGGAAGACAGCAGCAAACCACTGAACTGAGAACAGGACCCCCGTTGAAGGAATCAGAGAAAGAACTGGAAGAGCTTGAAGGGGCTTGAGACCCCATATGTACAACAATGCCAAGCAACCAGAGCTTCCAGGGACTAAGCCACCCTAAAGACTATACCATGGACTGACCCTGGACTCTGACCTCATAGGTAGCAATGAATATCCTAGTAAGAGCACCAGTGGAGGGGAAGCCCTGGGTCCCCTAAGACTGAACCCCAGTGAACTAGACTGTCGGGGGAGGCGGCAATGGGGGAGGGTGGGGGGAACACCCATAAGGAAGGGGGAGGGAAGGGATGTTTGCCGGAAACCGGGAAAGGAATAACACTCGAAATGTATATAAGAAATACTCAAGTTAATAAAAAAAAATAAAAAAATAAAAAAAAAAAAAAACAGTAGTTTTGAAAAATCTAAAAAAAAAAGAAAGGAAGGAAGAAAGAAAGGAAGAAAGAGGGGAAGGAGGGTGGGAGAGAGACAGAGACAGACAGAGAGAGAGAAAGAAAAACAGAGGAGAAAAGGTTTAGAGCTCAGAAAGGTAGAAAGGAGAAAGATCTTCAATGTGCTTTGGCCTTAAGCATCAGTCCTATTTAGCACTCTAAAGTAAGGGGGGCTTTGCCTTTAAGTTCTTAGTTGTGCTAGACTACTGACTCCCTTTTTATAGTGTTTATTTGGTTTTTAGAATTTGTATTTAAAAAACATTTTTCATGCACTCAGGTGTCAAGAGGCTTCAAACAGATTTTCAACGTGAGTGGGTCGTTTCCATTCCCATGTTTCCTAAAATTTCCATCCTTCTAAGTTGCCCCAGGAAGGTTATGTGGAAGAAATAAAGGCAAAGTGGGAAATGAAAGAAAATAAACTCTGCATTCCAGGGAAACAGCAAAATGTGGTTCCTGTCAGACATACTTCTGTATGTACACACACTATATATACATCTGTTGTTTATTTTCCATACTACAGCATAAGCCTTAAAAAATATCTCCTATTGTTCTTTAATGACCCAGAAAGCAGGTTTGGCCCTTACAGCACCCAAGGGCCAACATTATGAACATTAATTCTCTTCATAAAAATTCCAGCAAAGAAAACTATCAGATAAGCCTGCTCTCATTACTAGAACTAAAAAGTATGGTGAGGGAAAAAGGGCACCACAGAGAGACAATAAGTCACATGCTCTATTCAATGGATAAGTACATCTAAGTCATATCATGCAACCCATCTGGATCCATGCAGTGGAGTCATTCCATGTCTAGTGAGAGGCCCTTCTTCCTTGATAAATGCCTTCCTATTGTGCCCTCAGATACAGGGTGGGGACAGAAGGGGGTAATCTATCACTTCCTCAACCTACAAGGCACTGATTTGATTATGATGCCACCTTTGATGACTCCTTTTAACCCTGAACAACCCCAAAGGCCCCATTTCCAAATAGCATCAAACAGCAGACAAAATAAGAATTTTAAGTATCATTCAGAGCACCTGGGGACAGCTGCATAGTGACCACTTCACCAGACAGTTCATGATTGATCTTGTCAATAACCATTTTTCTTATTTTATCTCTAAATAAAACGTCATATCAGATGGGGGGTGTGGAATCTTGGAAGTCATCCCCCACTAGGGATTTCTCTTCTTGTATAAAGTCTTGTCTAAAGCCCCAATAGCACTTTGCTTACAATTGAAAGCATCCCTTTAGTTGCCTGTCTTATTTATTTCCTTCCCAGAGAGATCTGTTTTCATCTTTCTGAATGCATTCTTGGCATTCTGAACCTTCGTGCTTTAGAATCTGTGCCCACATTCACTCTAGAGTGGTGTATACAGCACTATGCTTATGATGTGGTCACTTGTCCCTTTTCAAAACTTCTCTAAATATCTTTGCTTTAAAAGACAGCACTTTGTAACCACTAAACATTGCGAATTTCTTTTACCAACTGTTATAAGACGCTAGTTAATGGAGTTCTCTTTTGTTTTATGGTATTACAGTATTTAGGGCACCTTGAGAATCTAGAACATTCAGTCTTAGGCACATGCCCTACCAGGGTTCGGGATCACCAGTTCTTTTAGTTGTATTTTGAGACAAGTCATTATTAAATTGGCCAGGCTGGCCTAAAACTGCCACGTGTAGCTTGAAGTCCTCCCGCCTCAGTCTTCCAAGTATCTTACATTACACACTCGTGCCAAGGAGTCCAAATGGAAGTTCTTTATGATAAAATGGTATCTCTAAGGACATTAAAACCCATAGTTCCCACAAGATGGGAAAATGTACTATGGAATCGTCGATTTTTATTTTTAGTATAAAAACTACATTTATTAACACCAGACAGGAGTGGGTGGTATGTATTTTTTTTCTGTTTTCTGCTTTTGTTTTGTTTTGTTTTTAAGTTGGGGCCTGGAGAGATGGCTCGTGGTTAAGAGCACTGACTGCTCTTCCAGAGGTCCTGAGTTCAATTCCCAGCAACCACATGGTGGCTCACAACCATCTGTAATGAGATCTGATGCCCTCTTCTGGTGTGTCTGAAGACAGCTACAGTGTATTCACATACATAAAATAAATATATCTTAAAAAACAAAAAGAAGTCTTACTATTTAGTTCAGGCTGGTCCTAAACCCATTACGTGCCTGACTCAACTTTCTAAGTACTAGGATTTGAGGCAGGTATGACCATACCTGGTTTACATTCATATCTTGAAGGATAAGAATAATTGATGTCTCTTGTGGCTATCACTTCTAGCAGTCCTCATATCAACTGAGTATGGAAAGCATCGCTTTCTCAAGTTGAACAAAAGCCTAGCAAGCTTATGGAATTGTCGTAAGAGAAATCATCATTGAATGTCGGGACTAGATGTGGGCTGGGAAGCTGTGTGTCTTCTCCAACACCGTGAACATACTAACGAAAAGTGAATTGAATACTTTACCTATTTAATGCTATCTGCGAGCTTCACTTCAGTATATAAAAATAAAATGAGTTTTATAAATCAGAAAAAAAAATGTGTGTTGAAAGTTTGAGTGAGTTTAACTAAGTCCTGGTACTGTGAATGAATGGGAAAATCTCTTAAACAAAAGGTCTCTGTGACCTTAAACAGTTTTTTTTGGGGGGGGGCAGTGTTTTTGTTGTTTTTGTTGTTGTTGTTGTGTTTCGTTTTTGTTGTTTTGTTAGTTGTTCTATTTTTTTTGTTCAACTGCTCTAGTGTTTAGCTTCCTTGTATATAAAATAAGAGAACGGTAGGGTAGATAGGCACTTTCTATGCGCCTCTTTGACTCGAACAGTCCTTACTCTAATGTCTATGACAGTAAAGTAGCAAGTCTTTATTGTCCCCTTGTGGGGGAAAGCTGAAGTTACTCTCACTGAAATTTGTATGAATTAAGAGCAATCTGTTTACTACAGCAACACTAAGCCAATGCAAACAGCTGCTGGGTTTGCTGTAGTGGAGCATCTGGATGGAAGAGTGTTTTGATTTCTCTCTGTGCTTCTTATTATGTTGACAAGTGTAAAGACACCGAGAATTTCTAAGGAGTAATAGTGCCTACATTCGCAATGTGATTCAGAGCAAAAAAGGAACTCTATTTCCCATCTATCACAGTTTTCTATTTTATCTGAACACACGCATTCCAGTAATTTTAACATATTTAAAAATAGCCATCAGCAGATTAAAAAGGGAGAAATATGGAGGGTGGGAATATGGATACGACCAAAGGTTAAAACCCACAAGATAAAATGGATTTTCTGCGTCCGTGTCCGAGATACTTCACCGTCTATGCAGCTTTGAGTTCACACCTCTGTCTACGCAGCAGCTATGCCGCCGTACACCATTGTCTACTTCCCAGTTCGAGGGCTCTGTGAGGCCATGCACATGCTGCTGGCTGACCAGGGCCAGAGCTGGAAGGAGGAGGTGGCTACCATAGATGTCTGGCTTCAAGGCTCGCTCAAGCCCACTCGCCTGTATGGGCAGCTCCCCAAGTTTGAGGATGGAGACCTCACCCTTTACCAATCTAATGCCATCTTGAGGCACCTGGGTCGCTCTTTAGGGCTTTATGGGAAAGACCAGAGGAAGGCCGCCCTGGAGGCTATGGTGAATGATGGAGTGGAGGACCTTCGCTGCAAATATGGTACCTTCATCTACACTAACTATGAGAATGGTAAGGATGACTATGTGAAGGCCCTGCCTGAGCATCTGAAGCCTTTTGAGACCCTGCTGTCCCAGAACCAGGGAGGCAAAGCTTTCATCATGGGTGACCAGATTTCCTTTGCTGATTACAACTTGCTGGACCTGCTGCTGGTCCACCAAGTGCTGGCCCCTGGCTGCCTGGACAACTTCCCCCTGCTCTCTGCCTATGTGGCTCGCCTCAGTGCCTGGCCCAAGATCAAGGCCTTTCTGTCCTCCCCCGACCATGTGAACCATCCCATCAACGGCAATGGTAAGTGGATGAAGAGACCGGAGCTTCTTATCCCCCTTTTCCCAGACTAATAAAATTTGTAAGACAGAAAATAAATAAACAAACAAACAAACAAAAGTGGATTTTTAAAATTCTATAAAAAACTAAAATTAATGCTGGACCTCAGAAATAAGACTGCTTGCCCAGTAGGCCTAGGCATGGATTCTATCCCCAGCACAACAAAATGAAGTATGAGAGAAGCAAATATGATGTCCCACATTTACTTCAGAAATATGAAAATGGTCAATATACATCTGCACAACTATTGCTCCCGTAATAAATGCAAGAGCTAACGTGAGTTTTTACTTTCATTGGCTGAAGTCGGTGTGTTTAAAGACAGTATATGTGGGTGTTTGAGAAAATCAGTCTCTTATTCTACTAATGTTGATATCATTTGGGACAACTTTCTAATGGGCAATTTATCAAACGACATAAAATATTCATCTAGAATATTGATCTGTGATCTGGAAGTGTTGCGTATAAGAAATAGGTACAGATCTGAAATAAGCTTATTAGTAGTAACCTCCTTTTCCCCTTTATTGTATAAAAGGACACAATTTCATTACAACTATTACAGTGCATTCTTAAATAGAAAATTATGCAAACATTAAATTCAATCCCTGGAATAAAAACCATGATTCATGGAAGTAACTGTGTAATAAGTGAAAAAGATTGCACAGTGAGTGTATGGTATTACAATTTTCCCTGTATATAAATATATTAAAAGCCCACACAACAAAGATAAATCTGCTCATCTTAAAATTATATTATTAGAAGCAAATATTATTTTATCTGGTTTGTCTATTTCCTTTTCTTGCTTTCCTGCCAGATATATGAGTATGCCTCCCCTGACCCCCACCCCCGCCCAAATAGAGAAAGGCTTCAAAATGTACACTGGTGGCACTGTTTCTCCCCCAGAACAATAGAAAAAGAAAAGATTAAAAGCTACCAACACACGTTCATCTATCAGCGGGCTGTTAAGCTATGTAGTCCAAGAAAAATGCGTTCTTTTTAAGGCTGCCAGGGACAATGCAATGGACGACAGAGATCTAAGCCTGGCTCTTGCTTCATCACCAGTGCTCCACATGTAGTCATGATTCAAATTTTTACACTAATCAGTATCATTCAATTGACTTATTTCTTTCATTAGGTAGCATTTTATCAGCCAGTCAGAATAAAGAACATGGTTTGGCAGTCTGGTTAAATTCGGGAGTGCGCGAGAGAGACTTGTCCATAGTTGGCAGGGCAAGAAAGGAATTGACAGATTGAAAAATAAAGATGTGGACATACAGAGCTCAGTGATTAATAAAGCCTTGGTCTGTGGCTGCCTAGTAATCCTCTGTGTTCCCTTAGAGTAGACAGAAAGGTTTATGAAGATGCACAGTTTACTGAGGCCGTTCCTGGAGGCCGGAGGATGACAGCTTCTCACCTCCAGCTGTGGACAAGCTTAGTTTCACAGGGAAAACACTAAGTAGCCTCTCCCTCTGTAAGGAGTAAACAAAAACCCTTACCCCCAAATCACTACACCACTGGCATCTAAATAAAAGGCAGGTCACTGATCACCAGCGTGGGTAAACTTCTCAGTAAGATGTTAGTGAGTAGTGTTTAGCTTTTAGATTTTCTGTATTTCAAAGCTTATTTGTAGGCATGCGTGTCTGTTTGTAGCTATGTGGATGAGACTGCAGGTGCCCACAGAAATAAGAGACTCTCAATACCTAGGAGACTGGAGTTACAGGTGATTGTGAGCACCTGACATAGGTGCTTGAGCCTGAACTCAGGAGATCTCTGAAACAGGAGAATGCACTCTTAACTACTGTGTCATCTCTCCAGTCACTAATATGTCTTTCAAAAATTAATATTTTATCGTGTAAAACATGCCTAGCTTCTGTCGTTCTCCTTTTATCCTCTTCAAAAGAGTAGACTAAACAATAAAGGCTCTGTTGGTATGAGAAGTAGGTGTAAGTGAAGATATTTGCTTGAAAGAAAGGAACATTAGTGATAAACTCCAAAATATACACATATTTTGGGATATATGATATATGCTATGATCCTAATATTTATACTCACTCAGCCCTAATTCATGTCGAAATCCTAATGCACCAGATGCTGGTATCAGGAGGCTGGGGCTGGATGAGGTGATTATGTCATGGGACATTTATCTCCATGAATGGGACTAATGCATTGATTAGAAAGAGACCCCCTTCTGCTTGCCACACAATAAGAAGATTCCATTTGTAAATGAGAAATTACCAGACAGAAATCTGCTGGTACCTTGATCTTAGCCTCTCCAGCCTTCAGAATTGTGAGAAACGAAATTCGGTTGTTTGTAAACCACCCACCTTCTGGCATTTTCTTGTACCAGTCTGGACTATGACAGCATATCACAGTTTATCTTTCCTGAAATCAAGTATAAGAAGAATCACTCTCTGTGACAAATTCTGTTTGTCCTTAGCAAGGAAAGAAAGATGTGTGTTGACTAGATCACTGGACACTGAAAAATATTGTTGCAGGATTGCTTTAAGTAATTAAAATGAAACAGAGATGGCAGTCTCAAGTCCCATCATGAAATTATTATGCCTCAATTTCCCAAAGTGTTTTAATATTCAATTTTAGAATAGAACAAAAACTATGTTTTGCATACCCTCCATTTTCTGGGAAAAAAATCAGCTACTGTCCTCAAAATGAGATTTCATATTATGTCTTAAGACATCAAGAGGAAGTTCACTGTAAGTAATGATTGGGGCAGAAAAAATAGCAGGCAGATAGTTTCCTGCTTTGAAAATATCAATCTGGATGACAAAATTGATCCCCTCCCTTCTTTTTATTAATGATGGGGACCAAACCTAAGGCCTCAAGTATATTACAAGCACTCTGCCGTGAAAAAAAAAATATCTTTTAAGGTGATTCGAAATTTGTGTTATTCTGTAGTCTCAAAGCCATATCATTATAGAATTTGGAGTATTATAATTTGAATATGACATAAAAATTCTGGAACAAGAAAGAAGGATATTTTTGTCTTCCCAAAGGTCTAATAACCAAAAGCATGTGGAATGGATGAGACTGCTAAATCCGTAGCAGATGGAATAATCATTGTGATGAATCATGTATGATGGGGAGCCTTGCATCCATAATTTAAATGTTGCTGGACCAGCAAGATGGCTCAGCTGGTAAAGACACTTACCATCAATCCTGGTGATCTGAGTTGGAAAATTGTCCTCTGATCTCTTCACACCTACCATGGTGTGCACACACACAAAAACAAATGAATGAATGAATAAATAAATGTAATTTAAAATGTCACTATTATATACGTTCAAGCCATCTGATGTTTAGTGTAACATTCATGGCCAAAATGGGGGGGGGGAGATTAAGAGAATAGAACATTTTTGTATAAAACTATCATTTCTGTTCTGACCTGTTTTATCTATATTTTCATATTTTAAATGTCTGGGTCATTTATCAATCAAGAAAATAAAGAGGATGGACATAGTCTGTTTATATTTATAATTTCAATATTTAAAATGTATGATTAAAACCACAGTGTAAGATTAAGATCCATAGTCTGGTCTCAGCACTCTATGCATTACAGAGAGGTCTGAAATAAAATAAAAGGAGGATCTAACTTTAAATCTTTTGAGTTTGTTTCTCAATCACCACTGCATGACGACTAGGGACATCCACTTGGAGTATCACAGAAAAGATGATCCAGAGACCACATCGAGTGCCATCTGAGAGAGGGACTTGACTGATAGGTAGAACTGCTAAACTGACAAACTGCTCAAAAGAAGAAAAGGAGAGACATAAAAACCCACAAACACTGTATGCTGTTTATTAAAAAATGCACTTTTATTCACTTTGACACAGATGATTTTTTCAAACAACTGGAAAAAAAATATCTTATCCACATTTTTTTTTTGAGATTTTTAGCAGCACCTGCAACAAGAGAATGGTGGAATACCTCAGGATAGAGTAGAGATGGCCAAGGCAGGCACAAAGACACCCAAAATGCATCAATCCACTGAAGACGTGGGATCTGAAGCCCCTTGAAAGACAATGCGTGATGATAAATTAAATAAATATTTTATATAATATTTAATGGACTATTGAAAACAGTATACTTCTAATTAGACATATATTAGTGTTCATTAAATATCTAGTGTTCATTAACTATCTAGTGTTCATTAAAAAACACCTATTGAAAATATTTCACTGCATATTCTAGAAATGCAGTCTATTTCTGAACGTATATGCACAGTTCTTGGTACCATGGCTATCAGCTTTTGGTGTTTTTACTCTTACTCAAACTACGTTAACACCCGCTGAGTGTCACTCACTAAAACACCACTGTTTTGTCACATATTGTTAAGCACTTGACATTGTGAAGCGATTTGGTAGAAAAAAAAATGTATGGCTAAGAAGAAAGGGGCTTCAGTATGCCTGCCAATAAAATTAACACTTGTCTCGACGGACAGGATGTCTGTGAACTGAACCCTCTTGTACTTTGATTTTTACTCAAATGGCCACATGCCACTCTACAGAGACAAATACTTTTTGTGAGCTGATGGAGATCTTTATGAAGGCCTGAGATCTACAGATAGAAACTATTATAAGCAGAGTGCAAGTAGAAAGAGAAGGCCCCAGGTCTCATGCACTTAAAAAATAATTACCATTTATTAGTTCTGACATACAGATTTTCACCCTAACATGATTGTAGCAAAACGACTATAGAACATTGAAACCAGTGTGGCTGGCTATAGGCATAGGCAGGATAGGAACCACTATTTGGAAGAGTGTGGGGTCCCAGTTCTGGCTTGACTTCTGCATCTAAAATTAACTGGACAATAGGGCTGGACTATACAATAATTAGAAATATTGAGTAAGTCTGAGTTGAATAAATACTGTCCTATCTTTATCTACGCGGGCCAAAAGTACCAGAGTTCTTAAAGCACATAAGGTCCCACAGGTAAGGCTGATTCCATGTGTGGCTACAATGGAGAATTCTAGGCTGTATTCCTGTGAATGCTCCCACCCAATCCCAGGCCTAAATCTCTTTGGGGGCCTTATCTAACTGTCCCTCTCTACATTGGTTCATACTTTTTATCATACATTTTTTAAAGCACAGATTAAAATCCATGCAGATCAACTAATTACAAAAACCAGATGGCACACTCATCATAGTATATATAATAATGGCAGTCATGGTATTCAAAAAATTGTCAAACCATTTTTTGTTACAAAATATGGTACCTTTGGGATATTTTTTTATAGTCAAGAGCAGTAAAGGTTAATCCCCAGAATGGCTTGAGGATTTTTGAAGGCCCTCACTATTTTTTTAATTTTTACTTTCATATAAGTTCAACCAGAACATGGCACTGACATAGTTTGTATGTTCAGAACGTAAGCCTGAAGGAACCTTATATCAAACATGTAGCCAGTACAGGAATTCTTTTTACAGTATGTTAACAAATGGTCAGCCAGTGACTACTTTTACTGGGAGGGAGCTCACGATTAAGGCAGTCTATTCCACACTTGAACAAATTTAATTATGAGGAATTCATCCTAACACAAAGTTAAAAAAAAAAATCTGCTCCTTTGCCAATTTTAATGTCCTAGTTTGGCCAGCTGAACATTCGGGGAGACATCCCAAGAATCAGATCCTTCTGAGATCTGAGATCTAACAAACAACTGAGTTAAGGAACCTGTGAGAAAAGCTCATCACTCTCCAATCCTTTCTGAGGCCTTCTGCATGAGCCAGCATGGTGAGCCATAGGACCATGTACAATGTAGGCAGAGAGCACTGCACCCGAAGCCACACACTAAGCAGCATCACTAAATTGATAAGTTGTCAAGGAAGCGACAGCTCTCTCTATGCAGCAGCAGTAGACTTAATGAAGGAAAAGCAGGCCAACCTTGTATTTGCAAAGGTGGTTGGCATATTTAAGCATAATCCATTCAGTAGTGTTCTGTGACTCAAACACATGGATTAGAATCAACCTCCAGTGTCATTAGAGTAATTCTTATAGACATGATTTTTCTTAAGTTCATGTGAGAGTAAACCATACATAAGGATTTGAACATGTCAGCGTGTGTGTTTTTATACATCTACATTCCTAATCATCACCGTCTTTTTCTAATACATGTTTAGAAATCCTTACTTCCATTATTGTTGTGGTAACACAGCTCAGAGTCTTATTTTTTTCCCTTTGGTAGAAATGACATAAACTTCTTGGCAAGAGTCTGGTGATGGCCTTTGCTAGCTGGTTAATGGAACACTTTAAGCTCTTTCACTCCTTCATGCGGCTGGGTTCTAGGTTTAGACTGTGATTTAAAAATACTTAAATCTCTCAGGACTAAAACTCTCTGAAATGTCCTGAGGCACACAAGAAGGGAAAACAGCAGAAATTGCAAAATACACTTGGCCTAATAAAGCTTTTTTAAAACTGCTCAACTTCATTTGAAAGGTTCTGTTTCAAAACAGAACATTATCTTTACCTCTGTGTGCGTGTGTGTGTGTGTGTGTGTGTATGTGTGTGTATGTGTGTGTGTGTGTGTGTGTGTATGGATCACATGCATGCATGTACTTTCATGTGTGTATGCACGCACACCTGTGTGCATGCAATCACATGCGTGTTTCCATGTATATGTGTCTGTGCGTGCACGCACCTGTGTGCGTGCACTCGCATGCATGTTTCCATGTACAAGTGTGTGCGTGTGTGTATGTGTGTGTGCATACTACCAGAGAGCACAGTAGTTTTTACACTACAGACTGACCAACTTAGTGCACACTTGTCAAGAATCCCTATATCTAACAACAAGAAGAACTTGCCTTGGAGCCACTGTTCAAATCAATGGTGTGACCTAGCATACAGTGTTCCAGCTGCTCCTCTACAGCTAACACCTGCCTAACAGCTTCTTCAAAGGCCACTGTCACATTAGTATCATCTTTGGCACTTGTTTCTAGATAAGGATAATTTCCATTCTCCATGCACCAGGCTTGTGCCTCCTCAGTTGTCACTTGCCTATCCTCTTTGTCTACCTTATTACCCAAAACCACAAAGGGGAAATGCTCAGGGTCCTTCACATCTGCATAGTAGATGAATTCTTTTTGCCAGTTACCAAGGTTCTCAAAGCTCTGCCGGTCATCCACACTGAAGGTCAGCAGGCAGCAGTCGGCTCCCCTGTAGAATGGTGTTCTAAGGCTCTTGAACCGTTCTTGCCCCGCAGTGTCCCAGATCTGAAGGGTCACAAAGCGTCCATCTACCTCCAGATCTCGATTTAAGAACTCTACCCCTATCGTGTGAAAAGCCTGTGAGTCGAACTTGTTGGTTACATAACGGTTCATAAGTGAGCTTTTCCCAACTCCGCCATCACCCAAGAGGATGACCTTTAAGAGAAGGGATTTCCCACTCATTGTTGCAGCACCAAACACGGAGCCTTCTGCAAACAAAAGAACCTGAAAATACATGAACAGGGAGGAAGGGGAACAGTTAAACCCAAAACAAATCAACTTCATAGAAAATTTCCCTGAATTATGAGCCCCCTGACAATGTTCTTATACAATCATTACTTGACTTAAAACAGAGAGAGGGGCAAGGGGAGGGGAAGAAAGAAAGAAGGAAAGGAAGGAAGGAAGGAAGGAAGGAAGGAAGGAAGAAAAGAAGGAAGAAAACTGGTTATTTTTTCTGAGGAAGTGTCTTACCTGGGCAAGGAAAGGCTGAATGCCATGCACAAACCACCTAGCAGATGGGTCCACAGTTTGTTCAGTTCTGACACTATTCTAGGTGAGAGCCTAGAAGAGGCGTGCCACTCAAATGTATGACCATATTGGCTTCCAGTTTGGACAGTTCCAAACAAGATGCAAACATGAAACTTATTTGAGGTTTAATGTTTCCTTCTGAGGGACCTAGGTGCTATTGAAAGGTATATAAGCTGTATTCTTGATCTTATCAGTTGAGATCTGGGTCCCATTTAGAGCAGACCCAAGAATTTGGAAAAGAGAAAACGTTCAATGTTCTCTGGGCATTTACTCCCATTATACTTGCATTGTGATGGATGCTCTAATAAATGGAACCTCCATAAATTTTTCTTCATGTACAATTACAGTTAACTAATATCAACATAACAGGCATTATTCAAAAGAGGATATTATGGGCATTTGAATTTAAGTTTAATTACCACAAAATCAATAATATGAAAATTCGTAATAAAATCTAAACACTAGTAATCACACAGTACTTCTCTTGTCACATACACAATGTATTTATACCTGGCTACCTAGAATACAATATTAAAGAAATATTATATGTTAAAATAAAATATTCTGTTAAGTACTGTCATACTAGATCTGTACTGGAAACTCAACAATGATGATATTAATCTAGCAATATTTAGGCAAGGGCCTCAAAAGAAGGGAACTTAAACTTTGATCAAACAAGTGCTTGCAAAAGAGACTCAGACAGCACACACATTTAAATGGTAATTGAAAACCATAAAAAAGAAAACCATAATAGTCCTTAAATTATTTGAAATGTATTCATTTATAAATACCACGCTATCAGATGAAAGATCAAATTATACATATAACTTCCTGATTACCTACTCACTTAGGTTTCTTTTCACAATTTCAATGTTCTCCTTTGTCCTTTTTGTTGCTTTATATTTTATTCAAGTTCTAAAAAACAGAATGAGAAGCAGATTTTTAATAATCTGTAATACAATAAAATAAGTCTTCAGGGAAAAACCATACTCCATTCAGGGAGAAGTCCCATAGCAATCTCAAGTAACCTGTGGAGAATTTTCCCAAATATTTTCAAGAGTTCAAAATGTTGCAGGTATTTAACGTGATCAAAAGAACTTTATGACCCAAACTTCAATTTACCCTAATAAGTTTGTACTTTGTGTGATTTTAAAAAATTGTGTTGTCTTTCTGCTGAATTCTCTATTCAAATAAAAGTAAATCAAAGAAAGTGGGTGACATTCCAAGAAGTGAAGTTTGGGAGAATGAAAGCACAGGAATTTAAGGTATATCACAGATTACTTTTTCTTCCCTATCAAGCTACCAATATTCCCATCTCAAAAGCTACCGGGCCATTCAGCAATGTGCCTCAAGGCTGTCTTCAATTGATTCCACATCAGAGAAGAAATAATTACTATTTATGGACTTACAGTATGCCCTGTTAGTTAACTGTTTTATTCATTATTTGATGGTATCTGTCTTGAACATAAGATTTTTTTGATTGGGTTTTTTTCTTTTGAGACAAAGTCTCTCTGTGCAGCCCAAGATGCTCTAGAGTTCGCTATGTAGCTTGAGATGGCTTTAAAAAATGAGAGTTGAAGAATTTTGAACCATAAAATTATACTATAGTCTAGTATTAAAGATAAGGTATGAAGTGGGAACATGGCTCACTGGTTGAGGACTTTTGTAGCCCATTGAGGCCCCATGTCCCTCCTAAGTATATCAAAAGCAAAGACAACAAAATGGGAATTTAAAACTGTGCTAACATATCGGTTTCACCAGCATTCCACTTCAAGAAATATTGGTCACTTAAGCTAGTTCTAAAGACAAAAAACTTGAAAGCAGAGAAATGTGGACAAAAGCCAAGCAACAGAAATGGAAGACAATTTAAGATTCTACAGAGTTTTAGTTCCTGATTCAAATAGTTATTAAATTCCTGATTAGCTTTGCCAAACAACATATGATAATTAAACAGCTTCTTCATGCTTCAACAAGAAAGCACACTTAACAAGACTATAGTATAATTTTATGGTTCAAAATTCTTCAACTCTCATTTTTAAAAGCAACAGAAGGAAGTACACATGTATGTAAACCATGGCTGGCTAGTATTAACAGAACCTAGAAAACAGGTGTTAACATCATTAAATAACTCATTAACCTTATTTTCCCAGCTGTGGATAAGCTCACTAGATGGGTCAAAAACAGGAAATATGGAAACTAAATGCCCATCTCCAGGAATAATGATTAGTATTAATGTCCATTTGAGAGTTCTCTAGTTGGTAATATGCACATGTAACTCTAAGTAACTAAACTATATGCTATGGGGGAAAAGGAAAAAGAGTCTTCCTTGCTGCTATACTATTTGTTTTATTAAAATGTTAGTTCCTCCTTGTTCTCAGAATGTGTAAGCAATGCCTGGCCTTTAACAATTTCAAGCATCTGTATAGATGTCGAGAGTACGGAAAGAATCTTCCAGTCTAACTTCTTCTGATGTTTGAAAGCATTGAATGCTTACTGTGTGCTTGTGTCCTTACCAAGATGATCCTCTCTATCAGGGGATCTTAACCTTGCTAGTGCTACAACCCTTGAATACAATACCTAGTGTTGTGGTGACCCCCAGTTTATCTTTGTTGCTACTTCCTGACTGCAATTTTACTGCTGTTATAAATCATAATGTAAATATATCTGATATACAGGATATTTTATATGCAACACTGCTAGACACTTGTTTCATTTCCCCTAATAAAGAGTTCATGAGTCACAGGTTGAGAATGGCTCCCATACATCCTCCTCCTTCATTGCTAATGCCCAGTTATGGCTAAAGGTAGAAAGATACACAGTTTAGGTTGGCCTCCTTGCCTTCACTAAATCCTGCTGACTTGGCCTCCAAATACTAATTTCTACTGCTCTATTTCCACCTCTATTTTTAAAATTAGAGTCTTTCTGTGTTGGCCAGACTGGTGTCACATTTATGGTCTCAAGAAATCTATCCTTTTTTTTCCATTCCATGCTTCAAACTAGGTGAGGTTACAGGCATTTATCATTACACATGGTTCTGTTGCCCTTTGGCCATCATCTTCTTATATCTAAGTTATGTGCGGTGAGCCTTTCAGATTTTCTGTTCCTACCTCTGGTTTCTCTTCACCCAATCTATTTTGTAGTTTTAACACTGAACACCCAATAGATAAAGATCTCTTTGGAAATGTTTAAGGCAACGATTTGCTCGTAAGGGGTTTACAAATAAGCATCTAAGCTTTAATCTCACTATAGGGACTGAGGATAGAACCCACTGGTGGGAGAACTTGTATAATGTGTATGAGATTCTGGGTTGGATTCTCAGGGGAGTTCTGTTTCACACTAGAGAGAGTAGGAGAAACTTCTGCTCAAAGCAATTGATTATATATTTTAAAATAATCAGAAGATACCTCAAGTAATTGGTAGAGTATTTGAATGCCCCAAGTTTGACCCTGAGCACCATATAAAACCAGACAGTGGTGGCATATATGTTTAACTGAAACGCTCAGGAAATGGACGAAAGAAGATCAGAAATTCAAGGTCATGCTCAGCTAGAGGAGTTCAAGACCATTCTGGAGTACATAAGGGCTCACAGAGAGGAGTAATTGACAGGTATGGGAAGGAGATAAGAGAGTGCTGCAGGTGAGAATAATCACAGTGCATTACATACCTGTACAAAATTGTCAACGATCAAATTTAAAACAAAATATTTAGACATTTTAAAAAGGAAAATAAAATTTTTTCATTGAGTCCTTTATAGAAAAAAAACCCAGTCTCCAATATATAGAAATGAGTAATACTTAAGGAAATTGAATCAGTTATTACCCTTTGATTATTAAACATTGCACATTTGAATCAAATGATCATATCGTACCCCATAAATATGTCTATATTTTATGTCTCAATATAACCTCTCATTATTTGCAGTTGATATTATCTCACTGTTTGGTGTTGTTAACAGACTTCTTTTTTAAAAGTCTGTCTTTCATGCACAACCAATTTAAAAATTTTTGAATAGTGAGTTATATCTGCTCAGGTATGTTTTTGAAGCGATTTCAGCAGGTGGTACCAGAATCCATCATAAAAATAAGCAATAAGTATTTATGATTTAATAGATTAGGTAGATATACAAATTAATGTCTTAGAATTTATGCCCACAATTGATTGATGATCCTGTAAGATATCCAAATGTTAACACATATAATGTAACCAAAAATACAAATTATGAATTCATCTGGATCCCTTTCCAGACAGTACTCAATAGAAATTCCACCTGTTGAACATCAATGGAAGATTTTTAGTTTCCTTTTTGCTACACTCTCATTTTAAAATACGTAGTTCTAACAGGATCTCCATTCCTACCAAAATCAAGAGGAGAACAATGATATCCATTTTGTTTTCAGTAGATGCTGTCATTCCTGTTATTTTTCAAGATGAAGATGAACTACGTCAGTACGTATCCAAACTGAAATGAACCAGCACAGTATAAAAATCAACGAACCCAAGTTCCCTCCCCCAGGAGATGCCAAATTTGATCCAACACAAAAAGAAAAAAGCATTAAGCAGAGAGAAGGATTTTTTGATAACAACAATTATATCACATGAAGGTGAAATTCAGTATGGCTCCCATATCAAACTAGATCTGAATGAAATCTTCTTTTTCTCTTCCTTTTCTTTTCCTTTTTTAAAAACCTCAGTACTGGGAATCAAACCCAGGGCACTGTGCATCAAACACTCTACCACTAAGCTACACTTCCAGCCCTTGGACTACAATTTTTATTCTAATTTTGGTCCCATTCAGAGAAATATCTGGCTTTGATTCAAATATCGTCTTGGATAATAAGATGTATCGGAAATTCATATAACCAATATTCCCAGTTCTTTCTTCTTCAGTGCACTTGAAACCTTTGGAATCAGCTATGTTTGCACCCATACAGGCTTATTAAAATTACTGGATTTAGTTGGAGGTGCTTGAGATTGAGAGCGAGGCAATAAAATAAAGGTTGAACCTTTTTAAAACAACGCATGTTATTATGATTATGGAGAGAGAGAGAAAAAGACGCAGAAGCAAATTAGCAGCATCAGTTCAGTTTCCATGGTGTGGAATGATGCTTCCAATCAGCACAGGTTATTTGGTAGCAAGTCTTCACAGGGATGTGTGCTGCAGGGCTTGGTGGGGGAAAGAGAAGGGGGATAGACAATGGATGACAGTGGCCTTGGTGGAAGTCTGTACAGGGGAGGGGGACATGGCTGGAGCTGCCACCAAAACCCATCTTGTGGCGACATGCTGATTGGGGCTATTCAGTTTACTGTTTAATCCTGAAATGATATTCAGAAATGCTGCACTGAAGAAATGGGTGTGGCTTTCTTTAATGTATGTAAAAATCAACACAAGAAATAATTGATCTTCAAGGCCCTCTAATTTAAATGGTGTAGGTTGCTTCCCATACAACCTGATGCTGGGAAGGGGGTTGTTTTTACAGCGGCGGGGAAGCCCTGTGACGCACTCAATTTACTTCGCAGAGCTCAGTTATCAGCTACACCCATGCTATAAAGTCTAGATGCCATAGTTGTCATGCCACTGAAATGCTATTTCTAACTTTATGCTTGCATTTACATCATATATGCAACGAAGTGTTCAGTGTGGAAAATTATGTCTAATATTTTACTCTTCGTAACAGTTCTGAGCCAATAAGCCCAAAGACACACTTGATAGGAACTTGGCACTGTCCCCAGGCCACATCTTCCTTAATAGGCTGCCTGGAAGTAAAGGTTTTCAGGACACGAATACAACGTCCTTAGGAGACCAGGAATGCTGGCATCTCTACACCAGGAACACTGTTTTAATATTGAGAACTTAAAAGTGTAATATCCCCGCATAGTCCCAACTCAGATCCAGGTCCTCTCACCTCATCCTTAGCTCCTAGAGCCAGCCTGCGGCGCATGCGCAGTGAACCACACCCGCTCCCCACGGAGCCCTGCGCCTCTCTGCCCCGTCTGGCAGCCACTCCAGATTACTCAGCAACGCCCCCCTCCACCATCACCTACCTCGGACTATAACCTCAGCAGCTTCTAGGCCCCTTTACTGAGGTGCCAGTCACCCCAGCGATGACCTAAACTGCCCTTTCTCCCTCCTCCCACAGGCCCCCCACCTCCTGGCCTCCCAGGTCCGCCAGCCCTAGCCCCCTCTTCAAGCCCACTCGCAGACACCTTACCCAACACAATGGGAGGGACAGAGGACAGGGCTGCAGATGCCGGGCAGGTCAGCTCTGCGTGCCTCTAGCCTGGCTCCTTGGCGACCCGGTCGCAGCTCACGCTGCCACCTCGTCCCTCAATGGGGGCAGCAAGTGCAGCTTTGGACCTCAGGGTGACAACTGGCTGCCTCGCTCCCTGCTGCTGTTGCCGCCGCCGCCTAGCGTCTCGCCCAGTGCCCGCCAGGGGGGCGGGGCCCGCTGGCCTCCTGGTGCCCCCTTCTTTGCGCTGGGGACCCACTGCAGCCGCCTCTGGGAAAGAGTGTGCCCTGACTGGCTTGCTCTTCCTTCGTGCTCCTTGTCCAACCCTGAATCTCCTGTCTTTCTTCCCTCAATTGATTAGAAGTCCCAGTGACAATGGACCATCGTACCTCTGGAAGCTAGCTTCTTCTGCCTAGGGGCCCAAAGTCTCAGGAAGAGCTTAGTTTGCTGTAGTCTCATTTCCCCAATGACTCTTCCTATTTATCCTCATTTACCAAAGAATCAATCTTTCTTTCTTTCTTTTCCTCCTTCCTTCCTTTCTTTTTTCTTTCTTTTATGGATTTGCTTGTTCCCTTTTTATGCCAAGGGGTTAATATATACACATTTCTTCTACAGAAAATCACATGATCACAACACACTAGTAGGCCCTGTTGGTTCCCATTGCTTAAGAATTTCTCATGATTTCCAAAAGAAAAGCTGACATTTGTAACTCAGACACAGAAAGCACATAGGCCTGTGCATCTCCTTACCAATTACTGTTCTAGAGAATCTCAGACAGCAGTATTCGAGGTTCCAGGAATTCAATAATCCAATTACGGCCCAGCCACCAAACTAGTTCCTCTAACCTCTTGATACCCTCTGATATCTTCTGTAAATAGTTGGTGATTACCGCCCCACCCCCCACCCCTCCACCCTCCTAACCAAGGAAGGCAAATTTCTTGAAGTAATCTAGCCTGTGCTTTAGCTATTTCTCAGTTACACTCATGCCTTAAGCCTCACTGCTTTCTGAACAGTCATGCATGTATGACACTGCCCCCTCCCACCATATGTTCCTCACACACACCATCCCTCCGCCTTATACCACTGTCCCTCTGCCTTTTCACAAGGCAAAACCACCAATCTGAGGAAGGCTCCACTTAAATGCCATGTTACAGGATAGTCTTTCTCCATAATCTCATCACGAAGACAGTGCCTCAATTTATCTCGTATAGCCTTTTGTAGCTTGCTGTGCTCTTATTTCTCATCAAAACCAGGTCTGTGTGATTATATATATTTAATACATACTTATCTGGTTACAACTTTCTACCCCACTGAACTATAAAGTACTATGGTTTCAGATACTGTGTTTAAGTCCCCTCCAAATCTAGATGCATATTATGTACCAACAAAGTATTTATTAAATATGAATGAATAAATGATATATCACCAATAATTTTTGATATTTTAAAATAAATGGATCTAATGCCATCCCTTGCATGGAGTAAACCCACCTCACCTCTCAGACAAACACACTATAATAATCTTGAGGTGAGAAAAAGATATATACCATCCCCTAAAGTAATTTTTACTAGTTCTAATTTTCAATAAAAGACAATATCTTGCATGATCCTTCTACAGTTTGGGGGTGGTTTGTCCTTCAATTGTTCACATAGTGAAGCTTTTGTCCCCAGCAGACCAAGAAGGATCACGGTGATGTAGCATCACGGTGATGAGACCATTAAGAGATAGAGCCTGGTGGAATGTCATTAGGTCCTGAGGAGTGGATTAATGATGATCTGGCAAAATGGATTAGTCTTTAAGGAGTGAGCTAAATATCATGGCAATGAGATGCTAAAAATTAAAAAAAAAGTAAAAAGACACCATGGACTTGCCTGTGTGTTCATTTTTGCTTCTTCATCATGTTGTTTCCCATCCAGGAACCTCTCATCAAGGTACTGGTGGCATTCCATTTGGACCCTCTGTCCTTTATAACGAAATAAGCATCTTCATAAATTTCACAGTCTTGGCTATTTTAGTATAGCAGTACATAATGGAGTAAAGGTCTAAATATTTGTATTTGCATATCTAATTTATATATGTGTAATAATTGTGCATATATACTTTGTTACACAAATACACACATTATAAAAACACATTACAAAAAATCACTTCTTTTCAACATAGAAATTGTGAAAGAAAGAGAGGAAATATATTGATGTTACAATGTTTATTTTCTGTACCCTAGTAAAATGTTCTGTGAACAGCTCAAAATTAAATGTCTTTAGTAGAGTTTCATCTTCAGGCATAATAAACTATACTTGTTTCTTCTTTGCCAAGAAATGCTGGGTTTTGACAGTTTTTTCTTTTTCTTTTTCTTTAGTTTTATTCTTTAATCCTTTTCTACAATCCAGTCTTTATCCCCTTCTTGGTCTGCTTCCCCCTCCCCAGACTACTCCCAATCTCATACCTCCTCCACCTCACCCCACCAGACCTCTCCACTCCCTGGGGCTCCAGTCCCTTGAGGGTTAGAAGCATCTTCTCTGACTGAACCCAGACCCAGGAGTCCTCTGCTGTATATGTGTTGGGGACCTCATCTCAGCTGATGTATGCTGCCTGGTTGGTGACCCAGTGTCTGAGAGATCTCAGGGCTCCAGGTTAGTTGAGACTGCTGGTCCTCCTACAGAGTTGCCCTCCTCCTCAGCTTCCTCCAGCTTTTCCCTAATTCAACCACAGTAGTCCCAGCTTCTGTCCATTGGTTGGGTGTTAATATCTGCATCTGACTCTTCAGCTGCTTGTTGGGCCTCTCAGAGGGCAGCCATGATAGTCTCCTGACTGTAAGCACACCATAACCTCAGGTTATGAGGTGGATACCAAGTTGGACCTGTCACTTGACCTCCTTTTCCTCAGTCTCTTCTCCATTTTTGTCCCTGCAGTTTCTTCAGACAGGAACAATTCTGAGTCAGAGTTTTGGCTGTGAGATGGCAACCCCATCCCTCACTTGATGCCCTGTCTTTCTACTGAAAGTGAACTCTAAAAGTTCCCTCTCCCCACTGTAGAGCACTTCATCCAAGGTCCCTCCCTTTGAGTCCTGAAAGTATTTCACCTCCCAGGTCTTCTATACAATTTAGAGGGTCCCCCTACCTCCTACCTCCTGAGGTTGCCTGTCTCCATTTTCTCCTGGCCCTCAGGGCTTCAGTCCTTTTTCCCCCACTCAATACTTGATCATGTTCCTCCCTTCCCCTCCCTGTCTCCTCTATCACCTAGGTCCCTCCCTCTGCCACCCTCCCCAAGATTGATTTCTTTCCCATCCCAAGTGGGATTGAAACATCCTCATTTATGCCCTTCGGCAAGTTAACCTTCTTGAATTCTATGGACTGTATCCTGGGTATTCTCAGCCTTTTGTGGCTAATATCCACTTATCATGGAGCATACCAGACATGTCCTTTTTTGGGTCTGGGTTACTACACTCAGGGTGATATTTTTCTAGTTCCATCCATTTGCCTGCAAAAATTCATAATGCCTTGTTCTTAATAGCGAATATTATCCATTTGTAAATGAACCACATTTTCTGTATCCATTCTTCCATTGTGGGACATCTGGGTTGTTTCTGGCTTCTGGCTATCACAGATAAGGCCACTAGGAACATAGTAGAGTATGTGTCCCTGTGACATGGTGAGACATCTTTTGGGATTTTAATGGTCTTCAGGAATCTCCCAAATCTCCATATGAGTGGTAAACACTTTCTTATTTGTAGGCTTGGAGATTTAGTCCGTAGTCAAGATCTCATCACTAATGAGGACCTTAACTTCACTCGTTAGAGAATGTTGAATCATCAGTAAGCAAAACCTTTGCCAAAATTCAATAATGTGATCCTAAAGGTAAATTTATACTAAGAATATTTATATATCTCTTATAAGAAACAAATAAGTAAACTTTAATGACCTTAAACTAGGCACTGTATTCTTAGATATGATACCAATGACAAAACACACGTTGAGTCCTTCAAAATGAAAGAAATAAATTTTGTATGCTTCAGAAGACAATGCCAAAGCTCTCTGTGATAAACACCTACACACTACAGTGACTGATTTGCACAGCATTGCTAACACAAAGTTTAAGCAGTGTTTGCTGATTACTTTGTACCACATAACATTGCTTCAAATCTCTAATTTGTAAGTGTGGAAAATAGTAGTACTGTGCTAATCATGGGGATTTATCTGTATACAAAAGTATCTAGGACTTTAGTAAGTAATCAAGGAATGCTAGTATTATTAAAAATCCCAGAAATATCTTGGACATTAAATGTATATATTCTTTACAAATATAAGACACTATCAAGAGGCTGGGGAGATAGCTCATCATAGAAAGCATGGTGTGCAAGCATGAGGGCCTGAAATCAGATTCCCAGCACCTGTGTACAACGCAGGGCACAGATCATGGCAATGTGCATGTGTGACCACAGCAGTGGAGGTCTGAAACAGGCACTTCACTGGAATTCATTGACCAGTGAGACCAATCAGTCTATTAACTCCTGGTTTAGCAAGAGACCTTGTCTCAAAAAATAATATGTAAAGCAACCAAGAAAGACACTTGAAGTCAACCTCTGTCCTCAACACACATATGATGTGAACAGATGCCTGCATAACAATACACACACATACACACATCGCACTTTTGATAATGATAATAATAATGATATTTTTAAATGAAATCTGCTGAGCATGGTACCCATGTCTTTAATGCTAGCATTTGGAAGGCAGGAGCAGATGGATGTCTGTGAGCTACAAGTCAGCCTGGAAGATATACATAATGAGTTTCAGGCGGGCTAGGGTTATATAGAGAGCTCTGTCTCAAAACACATGACAACCTGAACATTTCAAAAGTAAATGGGAAATTTGAATGCTAGACTATACATTTTATGCTATTAATAACTGTCAATTTGCTTTCAGTTGCCATAGATATTGTGGTAGTAGTTAAGAAAGAAAATTCATCTTCTAAAGGCTTTGCTGAAGTGCATATAGATTATTGATATGAATGACATCTGATATTTATTTAAAAGAATATAGTGGATGGTAGGAAGATGGGAGGTTTAGCTAAGGCCAGACTGGGCATGAGTTGAAGCTGTATCATGAGTCTATACATTAACTTACTATGTAGTCTTTCCTTTTTTGTACATTTAAAAGGAAAATACTTCATTGTTATTTGTTCCATTCTATGCTTATATGACTACTTCATATTTTGTTTATCTAGTACTTAATCCTGGTTTTGTCTAAAAGATAGAAATAAGAATCCAAGTGACATAAAAATGTACATATCCACTCTAAGGGAATAAAGAAGGTGTGAACATAGTAAGATTAGTTAATAAGTTTCCGTTTCCTCCAAGGTTTCTGGAGCCTGAAAAAAAATATAATGTCTGTTATCCTGCTCTTCATTACAGGTTCTCCATCACTTGAAGTTCAAGTAAAGTAGAAAATTCATTTTTACCTCATGTCTTTGGAGCTCACCTCATAAATTGCAGCTTTGGAATACATGTTAAAGGTTATATAATCTAGTGATTTTCTAAAGTAATTGTACATTACATCGAGAACTTATCACAACTATAATTTAATTTCCTATTTAGTGACCTTGAAATGTCTATAGTAGGGCAAATATATATATATATATATAACTTTAGTATAAATAAACTTTAGTATATATTTATATATTATATATACATATATATTTTTAGTAAGTTCTCTAGACAATTATAATTCCATGTATATGCATTTAGGAGCTATGGACTTCATATGTCCTCTTAGCTATTTTCAGAATCCCCTCTACAATCCCTGGACTCATAGGTGTTCAGCTTCTGAATAATGGCTTCACAAGTTCTATCATTTAGAGAATTACTTCACCAGAGAGCTCTTCTTATGAAACAATGAAATCTGGAATCTCTTAACACCCACACATGTTGGTACTAGTTCTGATCTTGGAGATTGCAGGTAGATTTGATTTTGTTGAACTTTCTCCTAAGAGCATACAAGCTTTTCCCTTGGGGGATTGTAAGAAGCTTCCAAAAAATAGGTTGCTTGTTGGCAAGTATGATGTTTAAAAGTAAAAATAGTCAAAACACACAGAGTGTTCAGTAACTCTGTTCATGAAGGCAGTCCCTCTGCTACTTTTAAACCATATGCAGTTTTTTCTTGAAAATGACATCATTTTATTTTTCCTTATGGCTGAATGAAAAAGTATGTATACATGGCACATTTTTTATCCATTTGTCTATGAATGGACTGCTGGTTCCATATTGGAGTAATACAAATAGACACAGAGGAACAAGCATCTCAGAAGCACACTGACTGGTCCTTTCATAAGTATTCACAGGAGCACTATCACTGGGTTATATGGTAGTTCAGTCTGTAGATTTTAAGGAAACTCCATAGTGATTACCACAGAGGCCACTTAATTTACATTCTTATCCTCAGTATAGAAAGATCCATGTGCCTAGCCCCATCCTTATGTCTACTATCTATGGCTTGTTTCCAGGATGGTAATCCTGACTAGAGAGAGATGGAATCTCCCGGTTGATTTCATTTGCATTTCTTTAATAGTTTAGGAGTCTAGAGAGCTAGGAAAGGGGGTAATTAGAGAGTATAATGCTGAAAATAAGATAAAACTAACATGTTTTCTTTCACATGTGAATCTTGATTTAAAAATATATCCACACATGTGTATGTGTGCGCGCGCGCGCACACACACACACACACACACACACACACACACACACACACACACACACACACAGTAAGAAAGGTGAAATGGGTGTGGGGAGGCATGGGGCCAGCTGAAAGAGGAAACAAGACAAGGAGACAGGACCTACAATTATATATATATACATATATATGTGTGTGTGTGTGTGTGTGTGTGTGTGTGTGTGTGTGTGTGCACAACAAAAATCATCACTTTTATGCTAACTAAAAAAATCAAAAATAAAAAAGAAGTCATAGAATACTAACAAATTCAATTTTAAAATACATTATGTTTTCTAAGTTGTAAGACAGTATTTCACTTTATTTCTCTTGCTAATACTATAGACTCATCTTATAATTGTTCTAAATGCTATAAAACCTTGTTAAGATAAGTATGTGTGTGATTTGACATTTGTGTGAAAATTAATATTTTATAATTTGTGCCAATGAATGTGAAACATCCATAGCTTGCTCAACTTTTCTTAAAGCATTATTATCAAAGCCTACAAAAAGGTCAGTTTATCTTTCTGGGAGTAGAGGTCCATGCACTTAATCCCAGTACTCGGGTGCCAGCAGCAAGGCAATCTCTGTGGGTTTGAGGTCAGACTGGTCTACACAGTGAAACTCGCATCAAAAAATAAAGCCAATTTATCTTGATAGTAAGAGAGTTAAAATAAGGCTTCATCTGAAAAGTAAAAGGGTTTCCCTAATTTTATATGTAGTATGCAAGTTTGTTAACTTAAATAGTACCTTCACTCTTTCAGTTCATTTACTACTTTAGATCAATTGAAACTTATTGTCTCAGTCACAATGGGAAAAATTCTCTGGTATCTGTCGCAGGATAGGAAAAGCAATGTGGCGGCAATCTGCACAATAATGTAATTCTTCCTCAATGTAGTAGTAGACCTTCACATATCCAGGTTGTTCTCACACGCTCTTTTTTTCTTCTTTTCCCTGGATTAAGCATCTAGAACTATTTTAATCATTATTTATGTCTACCTGTTTTTTAAATGGATTTCTTTTCTTTTTATAAAATTTTATTTTTATTGGTGTGTGTGCAGTGTGTGTACGGTCACCTGGCCACA
This sequence comes from Rattus rattus, assembly GCF_011064425.1. Lineage (NCBI taxonomy): Eukaryota > Metazoa > Chordata > Mammalia > Rodentia > Muridae > Rattus > Rattus rattus. Next base: position 88,635,549 of record NC_046172.1, read on the forward strand.
TGTGTGTCATGAGAAAAGAGTATCAAAGAACCACCTTTGAGAGTGGTCACTGCCTTTCATTCTGGGTCTGGGTATTGAACTTGGGTCATCAAGCATGCACAGCAATCACACTTACCAGCTGAACCACCTTGATGGCTTAGTTCTTTCCTTTCCTTTCTCACCAAACGCTCAGCTCTTCATCACTGGTCCTTCAAAACTGTGGTACCAAGACGTAAGTCAGTGCACACATGCATCAGCCACATTTATAGTATGAGTAGTCAATATGGAAAATGGTTACTTACTTTTATTCCATTGGTGATCAATCTGTTTTATTTCTAGCCCATTCTCACATGTGTGGTACTATTGTAAATCACTCTTTTAAGATGCTTGCCTTCTCTTCAAATTTGGTGTCACAGTAAATCAGCGCCCATGCTCTTGGTTTTATAATTTAGGTACGATTCATCCATCTAATAAGCGCAGGTGATTGCCTACTCTGTTCTTGACCTCTACTCTAAACTGACAGTATGGTAGAGAACAAAATAAAATATGGCACTAGAATACAGTTTTCTGGACTAATAGCCTAAATTCCTTCATTTGTATATGCCCTCCAAATCAGTGATAGCAGTCATTACAGAGAAGAATCTGGGACAATAGTGTCTTATACAACTACCAGAGTACTTTAAAGGTCAAGAAATTTTGTTTACAAAGGTGTGTTTTGAGTAGCCTGGAACCTACTGCAAAATTTAACATTTACTTAGAAAACCAAAGTGATATTTCCCTATCAAGAAAAATACATTTACCTTTTCTCAGTACAATAATACAAATATTCACTTCCTGCAGTAGGAAGTGGTGTGCAGAGATAGACTTTATACTCCAGATGAACAGCAAATTCATAACAGATTAAACCACGGGCTAGAAATGATACTAAAGAATTAGTGGTTCTAATTTAACAGTATATAAATAGGATAGGGTATATATTGGTAAATTACTTTCCATCACTATTTGGGGAATGATGTGATGTCACATAAAGTGTCTAGAACAAGTTGCAAGTATGTGTGAATCTCAATGAAGACTGACTGACACATAGGGTATGTGACAGCTGTGCTAAATGACTCTTGACCTCAGTCTCCCCATCTATACAACAAAGATAACATTGCCAACCCTACAGTCATTAAAACATTGCTGGGACTATGTAAATGTGATGAAGTTCACTGAGACATTTGGAAAACAAAAGGCAGTGTGGCTGCCCCCCAGATCTCCATAGATAGTAAGCCCTGGAAACTGAAGACATCACAAACTTTAGTTGTAGGACACAGAATTCAAACTGGGACTAAGGTATAGCTCCTTCCCTGATAGCTAGCTTTCAAAGTGCTAGAGGGTGCGTCTCAGGCTATTGGGAGAGAAAAGTCATCAATGTTACTTAGCTACCGGCATGCTACAGTGCTGACCTTCCAGACCAGATGTACCCATTGGTACTGTCATTGGGGTTGCCAACCATTTTCTGACTAAATTTGAAGCACACACCACATGAGGGAATTCATATCTAGAATTGTAAACCTGACAAAGAGCCCGTGGTTAGGGAAGTCACAGTCACTAGGAGGAGGTTATTACTATTGTCTTCCTGTCAAACTGCCTTCCGAGTGTTTATGTTTATGTCAATAGATTAGTGCTGCTTTCAGCTTTGGTCAGAAAAGCTTTTTGCACTGGGAAGCAGTTAAGGAGCTGACTCATAACTGGTCAGCACTGAGAATAAGAAACTGCTGAATGCTCAACTCTAAGCAGAGCTTTTCCATTAACCACTCTATGGCTCAGGAAGTGTCATGGAAGGAAAAGAAAGAATCAGAGGAAAGGAAGAATTTGTGAAATACTGTTCATGACACAAAATAGCTTTTGCACTCATGAATTTATTTCAGCTATTGTTACTGCACAAGACAGGCCCATCAACAATCACAAGAGTGCATAATGCTCTACCCCTAACATGAGAGGCTATTGGAGGTTAATGGTTACAGAAGGGAAAGTCATTTTCTTCAGCAATGTAGCCACTATTAAGTTAGCTGTGCTCTAGTATAATAACTTCCACTCATGCTCATGCACGCAACCCTAATTAAACACAAAGTACCACATACAAAAGAAGCCATGAAAGCAAGAGAAGGAAGGACTTGATCAAAAATGGAAAGAAGACAAAAAGGGGTAGTTATAATAGAAATAGATTATACACATCTATTAAATCATTTAAAATAAATTTTAAAAGATTTTAAGACATAAATGGAAAGTTTTTACAATTATTGGCCATTGTGCTTTCAACAGGATAAAAAGATATTATTTTCTTATGAAGTTCTATAGTTTTACCATAATGAAAGTTAGCTCAATGCCTATTATAATTTGTATATTAATTTAAAGTTTCAAAACGTAATTTTGTAACTATACTATAAGGCTTCTCACTGCAAAATTCATGTCATCAATTACCATACAAAGAAAAATAAATAATTATTCTTTGATAAATTTAAATCAAATCTATGACAAAATAATGACAGGAATAACCTGATATAGCTCTTACTATATCATCATTAGTCTAGTTTCTAAGAAATTTTCCCTTCATATTCATATTCATATTTATATTGCTAGTATCTCATTTTGCCTACAGATTTCCAATATTTCAGGATTTGTTTGAAATTACAAATTTCAGGATTTGTAAGATCAATAGAAAAAGAAACATCACAAGAATCCTTTTCAAAGTGAGAATCAAATCACATAATATCTTGACTTTGGAAACAATACTACTGAAATCAAGAGTAATTTTGTGGAAATATACCTGCTTGCAAGATATACTGGTGAAGAATGACACAGGTGTTACAGAACCAACTACTGTGTGATTTAAGGCCGAATCCATGAGGTGGAATCCATCCTAACACTCTGAAGTATCCAAGAACGTGAGACTAGGTAGGTTACAGACCTAGAAGAAAATATAATAATATTATTCTGCTAAAGGAATACAGCAATAAATTAACTCCTGAAGACACGTCACCATACCCATAGATCAGAGCATTACTCAAGTCTTATGAGAGAAGCTGCTTTTTGTAGTAGATGGGAACTAACAGAGAAAGCAAAAACCAGACAATTTATGGAAAGTGAGAGACTTCAAAGTAGCCAGTCTCTTTTTTTTCCTCCTTTTTTAATTGGATATTTCTTATTTACATTTCAAATGTTATTCCCTTTCCCAGTTTCCTGTCCATTAGCCCCCATCCCCTCCCCCTACCCTTCTTCTATAAGGGTGTTCCCCCTATCCACCCCCCATACCCCCCCTCGGGAATTCCCTACACTGGGGGTCCAGCCTTGGCAGGACCAACATCTTCTCCTTCCACTGGTGCCCAGCAAGGCCGTCCTAGAGTAGTCAGTCTTAAATGGAAGTCTTCGTCAAAATCCTTCCATCAAGGTTCATCAATCTATGGAGAAGAGGAAGCAAAAAGAATGTAAGAGGTAGAATAATGTTTTACAGATACAGTCATACTGATACACATATGAACTCACAAAATGTGGTATCATGCATAAGGCATGCATAAGTTCAAGCCACATGCAGTCCCAGCACTGAAAGGAGGAAGTACACACAGCCTCTCACCCATAACCAAGAAACTATTTCTGATACCTACTGATAAAGGAAAAATCCATTTGCTCCAATGGAATATCACTGGGTTTTAATTAAACTTCAAGCCAGGCCTGAAACAAAGTTTTCTTTGTTTTGGCATTTTTTTTGTCTTATTGGTCTTATGCTTGTCAGGTTTGATTTCTGTTTTTGTGGGATTTTATTACACGTGTGTTTCTTACTTTTATTGTTTGCTTGTTTGTTTTTTAAAGAGAAGTTAGGTGGGTAGGGAGATGGGGAGGATTTAGGATGAATTGTGGGGGAGAAACATGATGAAAATATAGTGTGTGAAAATTTTTCAATAAAATGCAAATTCTAAAGCATATAATAAATGTCCCACAAATATATTCGTCTTCCATAATTACATATCATCAGCATTCTAGATTTGTGGGCTCTATGCACTCTTCTTCATTTATAAGGTATCAGATACACAGTACTGGACATCAGGAATTACATCCTAATTACATGGTATTAGTGCTGGTGCTGGTGCTGGTGCTGGTGCTGGTGCTGGTGCTGGTGCTGGTGCTGGTGCTGGTGCTGGTGCCCAAAGTTAATTCCTATCCCTTACTCTCACACAGCACTGCTACCACAAGATACAGAACTACAGGGCAGTATTGCAAAGTGGTTCAGTGTGTATGTGTGCTTGTTGCCAAGCCTGAGGACTTGAGTTCCTCATTAGCATACTAAACAAAAGACAGGGATTTTAAAAATTTGTGATGTACACCAGTGTTTTTTTAAGTTGCCAAGCAAAACAATGCAAGGCACCTTCCCTGAAATTTTAGTGAGAATAGTAGGCTGCATAGAATTCTAACATATTCTACTCCCATAGTCTCTCTCTCCTTCTGTGGTAGCCTTGGAAACCAACAGACTGCAATCACAGCAAAGGCAGAGCTAAGGTCAGAAGGCTAAGTAAGATGGGGTTGAAGCATTTTCAAAGCCTCACTCCTAGAGGAACAGGTTATTTTGTCCTATTCGGCAGTTTTCTGAAAACCCCTCCTCACAGTGTGCCTTTGTTTTTTACCTGACCCTTAAGCTACCTTTTCCTCAAAGCTTTTGTGTAAAACAGTAAGTGGCAATTACGTAGCATTTCTTCTGGCAATGATAACAATGGAAGAAAACCAGAAAATTGACTATGCCACAGTAAGGGAGAAGCTGAGGGATGAAGCTGATCATTTCAACAGACATACAAACACCGGTCGCAAAAATCCAATACAGTTTCATTGATTTGAAAACAACAGCCAAAAAACTACAAGATGAACTCAGCCGTGTAAGTGCATCTACAAAATTCCACATGGAGCATCATACTTACGAAGAAAAGACTAGGAATGCTCTACCTAAATTCAGTAACAAAATATGGAGGGCCAGCGCTGGTGCAAAAGCTAGGCTAGCTGGCCTCTGAGCACCAGGCATTCCGTCTCCACTTGTCTCATGCTGAAGTTACAGGTAAACACTGCCATGCTTGGCTTTATACATTACTCTAGGAAACATATTTAGATCTTCATATTTGAGCGGCAAAACTTGTATCAAGTGATCTAGTTCCCAAGACCTGCATTAATAGTTTGTAAAAGATAAATTGTGTCATGGATACCTAAGCTTTCTGGCATAATATAGATGTAGGTGGATTCCAGGGACTCATAGGCCGGGCATCCTACCTTAAGCAGCAAGTTCCAGGTTCTACCAAGAGGTTTTTATCTCTGAACAGAAGCATGTGATATTGTTCGGGTCTCCACATTTATATGAGCTCACACATATATACACATCAGTTTACACCTGTACACATATGTGCATACATGGATGAACACACACAATACACACACACACACACATACAAAGGCTTACAAATAATTACTTTTTAAAAAAGTATGTGGCCACAGTCTTCAAAATCATGCAATCATGGAACCTATGGCTGCTGTTTCAATCTTTGCCTCCTTCCACCTAACCCCACATATCTTCTCCTTAATCTCCCCTTCTATAGACGTTGGTTCGTGTTTTGTTTTCAAGGTCATTACAGGAAACTGCACTTTCTTCTGCCAGATCTTACAATCCTGTCTAGCAGTGTACCCATATTTATCTCAACCTACTCTTAAGAGTGACTCAGTCTACATCCTTTACCATGCCAGTTGTTCAACCTGCACTCTGTGGACTGCACCTCTTATCTCTCAAGAGCTTTACTTTTTTCAATTGCTTATTCTGTCTCTTGAATTATCCACTCTGTTTCTACATAATAATGTCCATTAAGCAGAAAACATCTATTCTGCCTACTAGAGAAACTTTTAGGTCTACGTCCCTACCAGGGACTCTTCTGATCTTCACATTCTTTTTTCCCTAACAAAACATTTCAATAAAATTGCCTCTAATTGCACTCTTCCCGAAGTTGTCCCCTCATTTCTCCCCACTCGACTCTTTTCTGAATTCCACCTTGATCACCGCATGGAGACTACTCATGCTTCCCCCCCCTTCACCCCTGCATACACAGGCTCAGTAGTCTTGGTTTGTTTTCATGTATTTAACTCCTCCTCCATGATGCTTCTCTCTTCTTTAAACATTCTTCTCTTGGTTTCTGTATGGGTCATCTTGAGATTCTTTAAAAATAGTGGAGGCTGGTTAGCTTAGTCAGTATGAATTTACTTCTTAGTTATGGAGGCTGGGAAGTTCCAGATCAAAGACTGGCAAGGCTTGGTTTTTGGTGATGGTTCTTTTCTGGATTGTAGCTAGATGGCTGCTTAGTCATGCCTTACATGGCAGGGAGGGTAGTGGGCAGAACGTGCTCAAAGGCCTTGAAATACCAAAACTATTTCTTTGCCAGTTGTAGGGCTCTGGCACACAGAGATCTCTCCCACGGCCAGATGTGCAGGTTCAGGCGATGGAGAGAGAACTCAGGCAGGGACCCGGAACAGCTATCCCTGCCCACAGCTGCCGGTCCTTCTCCTTTCTGCTACTGTCGCTTGAGTTGCTCAGGCCAGGCTGAGCCAGCAGGAGACTGATTAGCCAGTGAGGGGTGCAGGGTAGCTTCTGATGGTGATTTCAGGAGAGCGGATCTCTTCTCCAAGCTGCAGTGTTACAGCTCTTACAACAGAGGCTCTCAGACGATGGAAGAATCTGTGCACATCTTTAATTCTGAACACGACACTTAAATACGGCTTTTGGAGATAGCAGGTACTTCCTATTGGTTTGGCCTGAGAGCTTGGGAAGACCTCATCTACATATTCAGGGGCATGGTCCTGTTTCTACAACTCATCTGTCTTTAGCCTACATGACCTGGGGTCACATCTTCACCTGTGGAGGAGGGGCTTGAGGTGTTGTCTTGAACCTGTGTAACATGAGGCCCTGATATCCTGATAGACTGGGAATGCACCTGCCGTCCCTTTTAGGGTCTCCTGGGGATTCGACCTATCTGGACCAGGAATCAGGGTACCTTTCACTGCCTGCCGCCCCACATAAAACTAGGTTGCTTAGAGATGGAAGTGCAAACGCTGAGAATGTCAAAACAGAAAGGGTCTTATAAGGTCATAGGAACCTGTCTCTCCTTGTCTTATTATAAGGGTATTAACCCTTTCAGATTCTAGCTCCAGTCTTTAACTCCTAACTCCCCGTTTTCAAATGTAATCACATGGTATATTAGAGCTTATAGTCATTACCTTCCCATTTCTACAACAAAATACTTTAGATTATCTATGAAGAGAGAGGGTTTATTTTGTCTCCTAGTTTTTAGAGATTCTATTCCAAGTTTTGAATAAACTCATGCTTTTGGGCCTGTGGCAAGGGGGCACATCATAGAAGGAGTGCATGATGACTGAAGTTGCTTACCTCTTGGTGGACAGGAATCGAAAGAGAGTGGTCATGCAGAGTATAGATTCTAAAGTGCCCTTCAAAAGCATGAACTCAGTGTTCTCCCATTAGACCCACCTCTTAATGCTCCATTACTTCCTGGTAGTGCTAGAGAAATAGGAATACATTTTTAATATGTGGGCCTCTGGGGAACACTAAGATCCACATTATAACAGGACTTCTACATATTGATTGGGGAGGTGGGGACAAAATTTAGTCTGTAATGTCTTCTGTGATGCTAATGTCTTCTGATTTTTTCCCTACCATAGCCTCTTATTCCTTTTAATTTTGTGCTCTTTCCTTTTCTCAGAACCATCCAACTGCTTTAATTTATTTAACCATGAGGCACTGTGTATTTTTATGTAACCTTATATGTTGATAAGTATTTTCATTCTTGGGCGGTAGTTTTCCTTATTTTAAAATGTATTCTTGTCTCATATATTACATCCCGACTGCAGTTTCCTTCCCCCCCCCCCTTTCTCCTCTCAGGCCCTTCCTCTACCACCACAGCCTTACTTTCTGGCTCTCTCTATGTAATGAACTGTAAATGCTGTAATTGTTCTTGCTTTCAATGAGTGCTCTTACTACATATTCTCTTTAGGGTAATCATCAGTTTATAGAGTCAAACACCAATTCATAGTGATGATTTTTACATTTGCACCTATATCCAGAGTGATAATTGTGAAAATGTGTGTGTGTGTGTGTGTGAGAGAGAGAGAGAGAGAGAACATACATTCAGCTATCTGCTTGAAATCATAATATTGATATTAATATCAAAGAACTTGAAAATGCAACACGTATTTTTCTCTGATACATTTACTTCCTATTCACAAAATTCTCCATTCAACTTAATAGTGCCAATACCATCTTGTGTTTTTATAACCAGAAACCTAGGTTATACTGGTCCTTTGCTCTGCTCTCTTAATATCTCCTTCAAAACTTAAATTGGCCCTCTAATGCTTTTATGACCATTTTCCAACTTACACATAGTATATATAGATACAAATATGATATGCTATAGAATGCATGATTTGAGATTGAATTTTAATAATTAAGATTGAAATAAAGGAACCTGTGCTTGCTCACAGCTCTCGAGGGAAGTTGAGATTAGTTGGAAAATTGCTACAAAACAACAAAACTAAACCAAAAAACAAAACCAAAAAATCTTGTTGCTCATTGTGAGTTGATTATTATTCAATAAACTCTGGTATTGTAGAAAGATACAAACATGTTTGTATGCATTTCTGACATAACACACTCACAATAAGAACATAGTTAAAGCAGCTGTTTCCTTAAGGGCGCCTTTACAACTCTGAACAGACATTAGTGAGCCTCAGTGGTTTGGGGGAAAATCATTATTATATTATCTTAAATCCTATCTAGTCTTCATCTGTCAACATTATTGAACGTATCTCACTGCCCATTCGTATGGTGGCTGTTTGTTCCCTTATTCTAGATTCTGACAAGTCCTGTGCCAGTATGACAACAGCACTCTATGTTATCTGACTATTGTTTTCTGTCTCAATCCTCTCAGGGCTCTAGACTTCTATATTGATTGAGTAAATACATTATCATGTCATCAACAAAGAAAATAAATTAGCCATAGAATGGAAATGGACTCAAATTAAATTGTAGTCAGGTTGTATATAAGTTGGACACATGAGTAGAAACCATAACAAACATTAAATTGTTGTGTCTACTTCCTGGTTCTGTGAGCACTTGAATTTGTGGGCATGGCTTGTGCCTACAATCTTGGGAAAGTTTGAGCTAGGACTGGACAGAAACTAGATGCTTGAAGATCAAGAAGGAAAAGACATAGGCACACACTGTAAAAATAAATGATGGGAAGAGATCTTAAAAGAAGCAGAAATAATGAGTTAAGAGTGAGAGAGGAACAATTGGCCTTGGATAAGAGGAGGAAATTTTTCAGTATACACTCAGAATCTATGACTTAGAGTCTGAAAAAGGCATGAGTCATCAACTTTATTCGGAAGGTTCCTGAAATAAGCAGTTAAGACTGATATTTCAATATAGATATGAAGCATCAGAAGGTCCTTTAGATATTTATGTTATTACATTGACACTTCTGTTACTACCAAACATAGGTATAGTGCAATGTAGTATGTTTATAAAGTATTTAATATGTAATCAACAATGCTCTTTATGATCTGTAATTTAACAACAAGATATAGTTTATACACAGACAGATTTCATATTCTTCAATCTTCTCAGTTTATCTCAGAAAAGGAAACTGGGTTTTCTGAAAGTTTAATCTTAGTTTAATAAAATTAAAAGTCTTCCTAGACCCCTTAAAGAATATAAGATCTGGTTAATATGGTCTTCCTTATCACTGATGTGGGGCTTTTGAAAGAGTAGGCATTAAAGGAATTAGAGAGTGAAATCACCATATTCTCCTCCATATACACATATATGGATATATACACACATATTAAATATATATACAGACAAACATATACTCATGTATTATCAGCATTCTCTACAGGAACAGACTATATTTACTAAATACATAGGTGATTTATTGGATTGGCTTTTATGAAATTGTCTGGCTAGTCCAACAGTGACTCACTTCACACTAGAGAGCCTGAGAACCTGGTAGTTTCTCACTCCACAAGGTTGGATACCACAGCAGTCCAAGTTTGGTGCTAAAAGCCTAGAGGGTTCATACAGGGATAGTGATGTTCAGTCCATGTTGGGAGAATGGAATCCAATGTCAAAAAAGGGGTGGGAGATGGCAGAAGTAGTTAAGATACAGTCACTAACAAGGAGTGAAGGCAGGCAGGCAAAGCAGCCCTGAATTTTCCTCAGACCTCCTTATATCAGGACCGACATAGGATGGTGCTGCTCATTCTATGGGTGGGTGTTGCCCCGCCAGTCATTCTTCCTTGTAAATACCTTTATGCACTTGCTTACAGGCTTGTCTTTGCTTCTCCGATTCCATAGCCAATTGCCTTGACAATGTTAACATTCATAATACAGCCTACACTTTCAAATCTTACAAAATTATTTAAAAACCTTACAATACAGCCAGGCAGTGTTGGTGCACATCTTCATTACAGAATACGGGAGGTAGAGACAGGAAGCTCTCTGAATTCAATACCAACCTAGTGTATAGAATGAGTCCCAGGATGGCAAGGACTACAGAGAGAAACCCTGACTCAAAAAAAAAAAAGCAAAAATAAACATACAAAAATCTGAGAATACAAAGTAAATATGATACACCATTTTATTATAGGCAAGAATCTCAGAGCATTTGTGGCTTCCTTAAATTTACAGTGCTAGCAGTTGGTAAGACTCAAGACCAGACACTAAGTCTGCTTCAGAGTTATTGAAGCACATGGATTACCTCTGAGCATTGTTAAATTCTATCTGCCCTTGCCTTAGAGTTTCTACTGCTGGGCTGAAACACCTTTACCAAAAGCCAAGTTGGGGGAAAGGGTTTACTTGACTCATATTTTCATATTACTGTTCTTCATTAAAGCAACTCAGGACAGGAACTCAAACAGGGCAAGAATCTGGAGGCAGAGGCTGACATAGAAGCCATGGAGGGATGCTACTTACTGGCTTGCTCCCCTTGGCTTGTTCAGCTTGCTCTCTTATAGAACCCAGAACCACCTCTTTCAGGTATGGCACCACTCACCATGGACTGGGCCCCAACATATCACACACCTTTAATTCCAGGACTCGGGAAGCACAGGCAGATGGATATCTGTGAGTTCGAGGCTACCCTGATCTACAGAGAAAAAGAGAGTTCCAGGACAGCCTTTTTAGTATCTTTTTAGTGTCACATTATCTTCCTCAGTTGCTGAGAACCATTGGACTGCAAATGTCCCAGAGTATACCTAGGAACTTGTCCATGATAATTTAAGTATTTCTTTATTCAACTTCTCATTTGCCACTAAGATCTCATCTTGGACTAGAGATCACTTTCACAAAAATAGAGCCTCCCGACTCACATTTTTACTCTGGAGGAAAATGACAGTGACCCGAAAGGCGGAGGTACCCATGATCATGTAGCTATTTAGCAACAGGTACAAAGTCCAAACGTCCATCTTGCACTGACTGAGCGTCAATTCCTTTTGTGAAATATCCTCACTGATCAAGATACTCAGATGAAGAATACCTTGCCCCTAACGCTTTAAGCTGAGATCTTCTGACTGAGAAATATGTTAGGTACCTTAAGAATACTTTGCCATGGGTTGGGATTTAGCTCAATGGTAGAGCGCTTGTCTACAAAACCGTGAAGGCCCTAGGTTCGGTCCCCCCACTCTGAAAAAGAAAAAATGCCTTGCCACTACTTTAATGTTGCTTTGAACTGTATCAGAGTAAATTGTTTCTACTTTGACCTCACCATCAAAATGGTCCTTAAGACATGAATTAATTACTCCTAATGTTTTTATACTCAACTCCCTGACAAAAAGCAACTTAAGAAAGGTAAGATTTATTTTTCTTCATGCTATGAAGCTGTATTCTATGAGGGGCAGGGGAAAGGGATTGCAGTGGGCACAGATTCAAGCTGTGGCAGTAAGAACACAAAAGTGTTTGCTTATATCTCCATGATCAGAAAGGAGAGAGCAGGAAATGCTGGCTATTGGCTGGCTTTCTCCTTTGTATCTTTTAAAATATATCAGTCCTTGGGATCTGCTCTCTGTAGTTAATGAGCTTTGGAATCCACTCCCAGACACACGTGGAGATGTGTCACCTCAGTGACTCTAAAACCAGTCAAGTTGGCAATGAATCATCACATGATTATCACATAACTGTGTTGGAACATAGAACAGTTGCAAACATTACCCTAGAGCCTTCTTTTGTTTGACCTACATGGCATGTGCATATATATTTGAAATGGAACTATGTTGCCTAAGGTGGTCCTGATTTCATGTATTCAAGTAACTGTGCCTTAGCCTCCTGAGTATCTGGGAATACAGGCATGCACTACTGTGCCCAGGTGGCACTTACATATTTTATACAGTCAATTAAAAAATTGAGAACATTCACATTTAATAATATAGACATTTGGATTATTCTGGGAAAAAATTAAACAGAAATCTGGCCTGAATAGACCAGTGTTCTCTTGTGGAAATAATTCTCTGGAAGTAATGCGTTATTGACTGCTTTATATAGGCTGGTGATAGCTAATTCAGTTAGTCAGTAAGCAGCATCTTTTACCTATTTCTGCTGTCTACTCAACAGAGGCAGCCTATCTGTTCTAAGCCAGACTCACTTCTGGGCTTACCAACTATATGAACCCTGTGTAACAGCAGGTGGCAGTACTAAGCTGCTCATCCAAGTGGGAAAGCTTCTGTGCCTTACCAACAGGCTTCATTCTGGGACCATTCTTCTTTTCCTCTGAAATATTCACCTGTGAAAATGCAACGCTGCTATATTTTAGTGGATACATATTGTGACAAAATGACTTATAACCAAAGATTTGGTACTAATAGCTATGTAAACAGGAATATGTAAGGTATGAATTTTAAAAAATCCTGCTACTGGGGGAAAGATCTTTAATTTAAGAGCTAAAACTCAGGGAAAATTGGATCTCTGTGAATTTGAGACTAGCCTGGTCTACATAGTGAGTTCCAGGATGGTCAGAGCTACATAGTGAGGTCCTGTCTCTGAGGGGGAAAAACCCTAGAACAGAGGAGTGGGTCTCTGTGGCTTCAGACAAGGCAATGGTTTAGATATGGCATCAAAAAGACAAAACCAAGATACATGAGACTTCATCGAAACTTAAATTGCTCTTGCTACAAAGGGCACCATGGAGAAATAGAAGAGACAATCTGTACAATTGGGAAAAAAAATCCCAATCACATACCATAAGAGATGTTAAAGGATGTTTAAATAATTCATACAACTGAACCCATTAAGAACAAACTAGAGGAGGAATATGTAGCTTAGTAGGTAAAGACACTTGCTCCCAAGCTTGATGGTTTAATTTTTGATTCCTGGAGCACATGGTGGAATGAAAGAACCAACTACCACAAGTCACACTTTGACCTCCACATGCTAACAGTGACATTCACACACACACACACACACACACACACACACACACACACATGCACACACGCGTAAGCACACACATGTATGCACTAAATCAATAAATAAATGTTTAAAATTGAAAGAAAAAAAGTGGAACAATTAAACGGAGTCAAAGGATCTGGATACATTTTCCCAAAGAAGAAAACAAAAGTCCAATAAGCAGAAAAATATATTCTATCTCATAAATCATAATGGAAATGTAAAAAAACCACAATGAGATACCAGTCACTCCATATAGGATATCTACAATGCCTGAACAAATGTTAACATATGTTGACAATTATGTGGACGAGCTGGAAGCATTGCTAATAGCATTGCCATGGTAAGGGGCACAAATGTAACCTAGAAATTCTACATGTATATTCTACATATATAGCAAGTAATAATAAGCTGGTAAAGCTTTCTTGACCAAAAACTTCTTTTTTCTTAATATACTGTGAAGACGAGAGCGGGGTGTGGGAGAAGGATAGAGAATAGATGGATGTTGCGGGGATAATGAACTATTCTGCCTGTAGTGCTGCTTTTAGAACTCCAAATGTAGAGAAGCAAGAGGTGGACAGAAAGAGGGAGGACTCAGTATTTCATGATGGCCAAATTAATCAGAGAAAATTATGGTATGGCTCTCAGTGGGTTGCAGGTAAATGAAACCTAAAATACCACGGTTCAGTCATCACACTATGGGGCAAGTGGTGGCTGAATAAGGGAATTTGCAAGAAGTGGGATGCCCAACAGACGTAAGTTTAGATCAATCTCTGAATCAGGAGGCCGAATCACAAAGTTTACCATGAGTTTGAGACCACCCTTACTTAGTAAGTACAAAGCCAGCCTAAGATACCTACAAAGACCTTATCTTAAAACAAAAATCAATCATAGGGCTAAATATCAGGAAAGCAAGGTCTATTCTGGGCTCAGAGGCCATAGAATATAAATTACCACAAAAGACACTGAATACTCAAAGTGAACTAACCGATTTCTTGAAAACCTTCATAAAATGTCGACTATGTTCTTCAGGAGGCCAATGTAAGCATTTCACAAGTGTTCCTTCACAAGTAGGCCCATGGGTTCTGTTTTTTAGAAGTCTTTGATGTTATTTGCTTTTGTTTTTTGTTCTTTTGTTTTTTTCAGACAGGGTCTCACTGTGTTGGTCTTGATCTTGTAGGCATCCACCTGCCTCAAGTTCAGGGGGTTAAAGTCCTGCTCCATGGTCAATCTTTCTGTTCATTTTTAATTACCGCTTTATACCCATTCATAAAAGGACATAAGAACAGCGCATGATAAGAGAAATGTGTCAGTATTTCAGTGTTCTACATTTTAAAGTGGGAACCTTTGAAAACCAGGACAAAAGTAAAATGGTGCCTTGTGAAAACTAGGGGTGGGGTGTTATATGGACTGCTTCCCTCTCCATATCTCCAGAGTCATCACCGTTTGTTGGTTTATTTTTCTCACCTATTGCAGCACACATCTGTTCCTCTGTTTTCAATCTTATTATGGCTCTATTAGACCAGGTGCTCATCAATTCAGGCTTGCAAAACAACATGACTAACGTAGGGAAAATGAAAGTGTCAGCTTTAGAGTTAAATAAAAGAATTTATGTTTGTTTTAGTCAAACACCTATCTAGGTGTTTTCATTGCTCAAACATTACAGCATGGTTGGGCTAAGCCTAGAGTTGAACTACTCTGCTTGGAAAATTAGTGGTAATGGCTTGGTTGAGAGATGTTAATGGATTGGTTCAGTGAATTTGTAACATATGGGAAGATATGGAGAGGTTAATGGGAGAATGAAAAAAAGTTGAGCAACACTGGGAAAGTCAAAGCCTTTGTGTAACGGCTAAGGAGTTTTAAATAAATCAAACCTCTCATATTTAAATGTTTTTAAATACATTTTTAGTTTCTCTCTGAAAATTTCACAGAGGCATACATTGTACTTTGATCATAGCCACCCTCAGGGAGAGTGGACCTCAAATCCAAGCAGAGGGTAATTGTTTTTTTTCTGGGAACTTCCAAACCAGTAGGAGAGCTTCAAGGATTCATATAAATAACTATAACGGAAGTTAATTGTAATTAATTAATACAGAACAATGTAATTAATTGATATAAAAATTCAAATAAAATTATTTTCATGTTGAGAAGAAGAACAACAAGTTGTCTAGACCAAATACAATTTCATGGCAGTGGACTGATAGGGACTGGACTTTACAAGGTCAGTAATAGTTTTATAGGCAAATATAACTGAAATCAAATTTTAGACAGTGAATCATTATCTCCCATAAGATCAAATGGCAACAGATTTGAAAGATAAAATTACTGCTTCACTCTTAAGTAAAATATTGAACTGTTCATTACCCACCAAAACAAAACACATCTTTTATAAATCTTAGACATCCACTCTTCTAATGTAATATACTAAAGTTGAACATTTAATCATGCTTCTTGATATCCTTAAAGAACCAAGACTCTCAGACTAGTGTTTTCCTTTACTAATGAACAGAATTTTATCTTTTTCATGAATCTCACATATAACAGCATCCAAATTATATATATATATATGTATGTATATATATATATATATATATATATATATACTCACTGTATTTATATGATTACACTGTAACTGTCTTCAAACACACCAGAAGAGGGCATCAGATCTCATTATAGATAGTTGTGAGCCACCATGTGGTTGCTAGGAATTGAACTCAGGTCCTCTCTGGAAGAGCAGTCAGTGCTCTTAACCACTGAGCCATCTCTCCTGCCCCAGGTGCATTTTTATAGCACTGGTTGTTTCATTTAGGAGATGTAGTTTGGGGAACATAGAAATCTTGCTAGGGAGAAATAGAATAGCTTAGTTTGATTACAAATCAACCCCTTTCCTTTCAACTTAGATCCTGCCTTCTTACAAGTTAGCTTAGGTACTCTCAAAGCTATTTTCTTGAGATCAATAAACACTCTTGGAAAACTACAGATGAGGCATCCAGTAGTGTTTATGTTTCTATTGATCCAGATTAGGCTTATGACAAGAATATGGTCCACTCAAAACACCTATCCAAAGAAATCCAGATAAATTCTTTCAAACAACATCATGGTCCTATAAAAACTCCCTCGGCTCTAATAATTACACTGGATTAAAAACTCAAGTGTTATAATAATGTTGCTGATGATGATTCCCCTTGCTATAATAGACTCTTTAAAATAATTTACCACTATAATAAACTCCTTAAAATAATTTACCATCCTGTAAGTAAAGCTTGAGTCAGTAAGAGGATATGAACGTCAATCTCATCTGTAAAGCCATGTGTGACTCACCTGAGTAATTTGGTTCTTGAATCTAAAATGGTGATAGCTACAGTGACATTTGCCATTCAATTAGAGTAGCAGTAGAATGATGAAACAGGATGAAAGCATTGGAATTCATTTGGTTGAGTCATAAATTCTTGCTGTGCCAGTGAAAACAGGAAGTACATTCAAAGCTTTTTAAATGCCAGTGAGCTTTTCTCTCCATCCATTTTCCTTGATCCTTTCTCTTGCACCCCAATCTCAACCATTTTAAAAATAACTTGGAAATGTGGATGACACCAGGGGAAATACATGGTAAACATCAGCCGAACATCATATACTGGTACATGTTATTCATATTTGCTTTGGTGGGAGTGAGACTGCATCTCACTGTGTAGCTCTGGCTGTCCTGGAACTCACTCTGTAGACCAAGCTGGCCTTGAATTCATAGAAATCTGCCTGCTTTCTGCCTCCTGAGTGCTAGATTAAATGTTGACAGGACTAAGGTAATCATATTTTGTCCCAGCTTTATTTTGCACATGCTTAGACACTTCTCAGTTTCAACCCCAACAGTCACATCTGCCTTGGTAACACTTTTGAGACCATCGGTGAAACTTACCATGGTTCAGCTGCAGTCGCCAAAATAATTAATGTTTGTGCATGTTTGAACCTAGAACTAAACTCAAAAGAAAGTGTTAATAAAATAAGTATTATATTATGCCTAAAAATACTGTTGAGCTTTGAAAAAAAAGCAGGTATTACCAGGCCACCACAAATTCCTCATTAATGTAATCCCATCCTCCTCCCTTGGAGCACTGATGTAGTTGTGGTTTTGTCTTTTACAACGCTTTACCCTGGAGCTTGGTCACCAAGAGACTTTTCAGAGGCATGTGCCTGCCATCAGTCTGGCCACTAATTAAAGGACCCAACACTCTTAATTGGCTTAATCTGTATGGTTATTAAGAACTACTTCATGTGGATCATTTCACTTGGAGGCCCCAACGATATCCCTAACACTTTGCTGGACTGAACCTAGCTTCCAGTTTTCCTGGCTAGTAGAGGTTTCTGGGGGGGGGTCTCCCTGACAAACATTCCAGAGCTCCCTTGAGATTAAAGAGGACATGCTGATTTAGGGAGTCCTCTTCTTGATTTGGGAAGAAACATTCTGACAAGAAATCCTTCCCCAGTCTTGCCTTACTTGGCTTCGGTTTTGTTTGAATGAATGCCCTACCAACTATGTCAGTGATTGAATATATGCTGGGTAAGTTTGGCCCAGGGACTTATTAGATTTATTGATTTTTGCTGCTGGTATTTCTGATTATCTCCACCCCTAAAAGGGGAGTTGGGATGTCCTCTGATTGACTGCCAGAGATTCTGCCTGTTTCTCTGGATTTTGCCACTAGGTGGTATCATCTATGTGCCATTGTTTGCTTTTTTTTTTTTTTTTTTTTTTTTTTCCCCCTTATCCAGAGGACTCTCCCAGTTTCTTTAGATTCTGCCAGCAGGCAGAGCACTCTGTAGACTGTTGTTGCAGCTTCCTGTCTTTTTGTCAATAAAAATGGCTTCCTTTACAAGATGCAAAATTTCCGGTCACACCAATCCAGTCCTGGAGCCACCCCCAACTCTGGCATCAGGGTCCTATTCGCTCCCCATAACATGGGGATTGTGGTAGGCCTTACTTGGGGTTGTCCTCCTTTAATTTCTGGTGCTACTGGCTTGTTCATATTAATTTTCTACTATGTTGAGTTACATAAATTTTCTTCTAACAGAGGGACCGCCAAATTGAAACTATAACCCCTTCAATATAGACTTAGGAATTTCTCCAAAGGGGCTGGGGATGAATATGGGGGTGCACTCTACAGAAAGACTACAGACTTACTGTGAGATTGACTGGCCATATGATGTGGGGTGGCCATCTACTGGTTCCCTGGATCCAGCTATTGCAAAGGCTGTTTGGCTCAATGTCATAGGACTCCAGGCACCCTGATCATTTCTTTATATTGCTCAATGGCTGACACTTATTCAAACCTCACCTGCTTGGTACCACTAGAGATCATCCTGCTGTTTGGAGTTTCTAAAAACCTTTCCTCCACTGGCCTCCCACCACCTGTCCTGTCCCCTTCAGAGACTGAGGTCCCTCTGTTGGATTCCCTGCATATACCGTGTATCTTCCCCACCTCCTCTAGATGCATCCTCCTTCGCCCAACCACAGGTCTCTTCATCCCATCCTACTCCACTCCATCCTAGTTTTCACACTTTCTCTTCTGGATCTATAACCCTAGTGGAAAGGCATCACTGTGCTTACTATGTGGGAAAATGGACCGTGGAGAAATGAATGCCCAACCTGCCCCAAAGCCAGGAAAGCAATGAGCACAAGAGAGATGGATAGTGAAGCAAAATAAAGGGATGAAGGCTCTGCCTGCTTAGGCCCCCAGGAGTCCTTGGTTGTAGCATCAGGAGCAAGCCACTCAATTGAGATTTTGGTTCTTAATTGAAGGGCAGCAATTTCTGTTTTTAAAATTCCAATGGGGCCAGTTACCAATCAAAAAGAGAGCAATGCAGGGAGGCACAGATACAATTAAGGACCATAATGAATGGTCAGCCTAGGCCACAAACAGGTTACTCCTTCATAGCGGTCCCAAATTGCCCTTCCCCACTTCTAAGCAGAGATCTCTAAAAATTTGGCACAGCAATTACCTTTTCTCCTCAAGAAACTAAAATTTCCTTTACACATGCTTACAAGACCTGCCCCTCTTTCTGAGGAATATTTCCTATCACTGTCAGACTCAGCAGAAACAAATCTAGACCCAGGAACCCTACTCCAGGACCAGTAACAACAGTTTCCTAACGGGTGGGCTGAGATATCCTCTGGGCTTGAGAGTATACCACCCACCAGTTGCAGCAAGTCTCTTGACTCCAGTTATACCAAGGAGGGCCCAGCAACATCCCAGGAACCAAAAGGCTGCACTGGGAAACCTCTCCATGCCAAGAAGCTGTTGGAAGCTAGCATTCTTACCCCCATTCCAGTAATGTTGGAATATAACTTTCCTGCCTGTCCACAAACCAGGGATCTCAGATTAGCCAGCCCTAGATGTCTGTGAGATAAACCGACTAAAACCATTCTTCCCACTGTTCCAAATCCACACACTTCACTCAGTCTCCTCCTGCCCGAGAACAGGTCTATAGGGTTCTAAACCTTGAGGATAATTTCTCTTCCATTCTCCTTGCACCCACGAGTCAGCCCATATTTGACTTTGGATTGATCCATATTTGAGAATGGAATGATCCTGTGTCCAGTGAGACTAGCCAGCTAACCTACACATGACTACTCCAAGGGTTCCAAAATTTCCCTATACTCTTCGGGGAGACATTACAAAAAGACTTACTACAGGATTCAGAATGTCACATCCTGATTCAATTCTCCTCCAGTGTGTAGATAATCTTTTTCTGGCAGCAGCCAACACTGTCACCAGTATAAAAGACACTAAGGACCTGTTTCAGTTGTTCCAAACATTGGGATAATATGTCTCCATTTAAAAAAAAAAAGCCTAGCTCTGCCAAACAGAAGTCTGTTACCTAGGATACAAGCTAGCTCAAGGTAGAATTCTCAGTGCTGCCCAGAAGGAAGCAGTCCTCAGATCCTGCTCCCTAAACAAAGGAGCAGGTTCAAAAATTGTTGGGGGTGGCAGCATACTGCAGGCTTTGGATTCCTGTGTCTGATGAAGTAGTCCAGCTTACTTATTCTTCCACCATGGGAGACCAGTCTTTGAAGTAAACTTACATGGAAGAACAAGCTTTCCTGCAACTAAAGCAGACTCTAACCCAAGCCCTAGCTTTGGTCCTACCAGATGTCAGTAAACAGTTTCACCTTTGTATTCATTACACTCAGGGCATTTTGACTCAAACCCTGGGACCTTGCTGGACATCTGTAGTGTATCTATTCAACCATTTGGATCCTGTGACCTCTGGTTGGCCATCCTGCTTTTGTAACCCAGTCACAACTGCTATACTGATAAGGGAGAGTGAGACGCTTGCTTTAGTCCAGGACTTGGCTCAAACAACTCCTATTGCTGTGGAAACTCTTCTAAGAGGGACAAATCATCAGTGGATGCCAAATGCCTACATCACTCACTATCAGAGTCTATTGCATAATGTGCCCCATCTCATTTTTGCTGCTATTCAGAATCTAAACCCTGTAACATTGATGTCTAATAACAAGTCCTCCATGGCTCTGAGGACTTGATAGACATTTCTTAGGCAAGTTGCCCAGACCTCTAGGGCACCCCCTTGCCTTAAGCAGAGGCTGATCTGTTTAACAATTACCAGGATGCTTCTAAGCAGCCTGGTGATCAATGGAAAAAGGAGAGACAGGACAGCAGTAGCTACCCAATCAGCTGCAATATGGGCACAAGCCTTGCCACAGGACACTACAGTCCAGAAGGCAGAGCTGATTGCTGCCTTTCTCTCTGTGTCCCGCCCTCCCCATGCAAGAGAAAAGACAAAGGAATAAACATTTATATAGAAGCAGGCCTATTGACTGATAAAAAAAACTGTTTACACACACACACACACACACACACACACACACACACACACACACACACATCCTTCCTTTAAGTAGTCTGCTGGTCTGGTTCCCCAAGGAGGTAGCTATTATCCATTGCAAGGGTCATCAAGCCCCTTTCTGACAGCCTTGGGGGAAATGCCGTATAGAATCACATATAATTGTGAAGGTGTTAAAAGAGACAGACTTTTACATATGTCCAGGTAAACAGGAAGATAATAAAAGGACCTCAAACAAAAGTTCAAAATGTAGTCAAGAAGAGGAATAGAGGAATACTTCTGTACTAAATGGATATGTAAAGACATTGCCACATATTTAGGGATATAAATGACACCATTTTTCTGTCTATATGGAGGGAACCTATGGGGTAATTGTTCCATTCTTGTGACTAGTGTGCCTACAAGTAAACAACTCCCTAGGTTTTTCTTGGATTGTGGGATCCATATGGGGAACAAGATTATATTCAACTGGGCATGACTGGGGAGGGCTCTGTTTACCATTCAAAGAAGATGATATCAAACCCTCTCCATCCTATCGGTCTGATAGCCCAATTGGAGAAGCCCCTAGTCACCTTCTCTCTTGAACCTCCTCGTTTTCCCTCTACCTCCTCTTCAAAGTAAACTGGAGCCAAGAGCTTCTTTGGCTGTATGCCTGCATTTACCAAGCCCTGAGTAGATGTTAATTATCTCTGCTCCTAAACTGACATTTTTATTATGCTTCAGGAAACTTACCACCTCCTAAATTACATACAACCTGAGGTAGCACAAGAGTGCTGGATCTGTTTAAAAGCCTTACTTCTTTACTCTATTGGGAGTCACTGTATCCTCCAACTGATCAACTTGTCTGTTTTAAGAAATAGCCATTATGCTTCTACGTAACACCTCATGCGTAGAAGGTCTGACCACCAGAATATTTATTTTAGCTGTATTGAAATACAGCAAAATTTTGGGGAAAAAAATTGATAACACTTAACTCAGTCCTGTCAGTAGAGCAAAGCTTAAGGCATGTTTATGCTGAAGCTCTTTACAAAGTACGGAGGGCTGCGTACATAAGATGAATTCTTGTTGACTTAGAAACAATTCTCGAGATAAAGGTCCTGGGAAAATGACTGAGGTAAATATAGTCTTTGTGGGAGTCAGGATCTGTCCTAGCTCTAAGATAACACAGAAGTTACTAAGACTGATAAAAAGAACAGATTCTCTCTCTCTCTCTCTCTCTCTCTCTCTCTCTCTCTCTCTCTCTCTCTCTATATAACTTTTATGACCTAGCAAACAAATGTTCACGATTTAGAGGGAAGGGTCTGGGATAAGTAAAATATAAATTCTGTGAGATCCAGGCAGACTCTGAATCATCAGAGAGCAAAGGATCACCAGGTTGTAAACTATAGCCTTTCCCAGCATTCCAGGGGGAACAGCTAAGCATTTCATCCCATGAAAGAGATAAGTTGTATACTTAACTTTCTCCAGCTTCTCCAATGCTTATGTGTGTGTACAAGACAGTTTTGCCCTCTACACCCATGTCATGTCATGGCAAATTTCCTCCTTGCTATTTCTCCCTTCCTGTCTCTTACACTACTAGATTCATGATTATTCTTAATACAGAAGCATATTCTGCTCCCACAAACTTGGTACTTTGTTGTACCACTAGTCTCCTTCTCTATATGACCTCAGAATGTCTGTATAATAATCCAGATTTATTTATGATTGTTAATGTAGTCCCCTAAATTTATGTTTATTCTGGACCAGAGGTACCTGAGTCCTGAATCCATTCCTCCTACATGTCAACACAGCCAGACCCTATGCTAGTGAAAAACAAACAAAGAAACAAACAAAAACAGCCATTTCCTGAGGATTTACACTCAGTAATCAGGAAAAGGGATTTGGGGCTACTTTCACCCTCAGAAACACAATTGGAGGATTGAGGGGCAAGGTATGGTAACTCCAGCGCCCTGGGATCTTTTGCCCTCTGGACCCTGCTAGACCCTGCTGAACCTTGCTGGACCCTGCTGGATCTTGCTGGACCTTGCATGGAAGGGGTACATATAAATCCACACAAGTGCATACACACACATAAAAAATAAATAAATCTTTTAAAAAATTTTCTGTTAGTTTGCAGAGAGAGAGAGAAAGAGAGCCTGGAGAGCCTGGAGAGAGAGAGAGAGGGAAGGATCTAGGATGGATGTGGGAAGGTAGAGGGGAGAGGCAGGGAAGCCATGATCATAATATGAATGAAAACATCTTTTCAATAGAGAAATGGAAAAGAAAGTTGCCCTCAGACACCCACACACACACACTAACACCACCAACAACAACAAATTTGAAAATATTTAAAAGAAGTTGCATGAAAGTCAGCTTTCTTCTGGAATGAATGTTAGTTAAATTTGTGGAGCTGTTTTTCCTACAGTTTATGCTGTTGCTGAGTCCAAATTGAACAAGCATTGAAGTCTGACCAAGCTTTCTTCACTTTGGTAAATTTCTTTTCTTTCCACAGCAGGCGTCGTCTCTTCTGGCTACTTGGCTTTCTTCTTTGTGAAGCTTATGTATATTCTTTCACTTTTCCAAGACTTCTAAGACTATGTGCCCTTGTGGTGGCTCATATTTTAGCTGGAAAGTGTCTCCTATGGGGTTTTTGGAGTGTAGAAAACAGCAGCAGCACTGAGATTTGAAAAGGTGGAGTACCTGTCTTTGTTATTTCCAGATAGCCGGAGGGTTATTCATGTGACTGGAGGGGCTGCTGGGGCTGTCAGTATCTACGAGTCATTCTTAAGTCTCTGAGGTGTGTGAAGTTCTCTCCCTATGACCTTTTCAACCTGAGGAAAGCCACCTGCTTCCTGAACACTGGAGCTTCTCTGGGTCAGGCCTCCTGTTCTTCACAGCCTGCTCCTCTACAAAAAGTCCCATACCTGACAGCCGAGGCAGGCCAAACTCAGACTCTTCAAGCTATTCTCAGGCCCCAGGGCATCTCAGATTTTAACATTAGAATCTCTCAATGGCACTAGGTTGTTGCTCACTGACTCATACAAAATGGCAAAAAGGGATTTCTCTATATTGTTGACTCATCTGATGGAGGAGGAATCACTCTCTCATCAATATCTGCGCTCAGACTTGGGGCTTATGAGAACTCTGGGCATACTGGGGGCAGGACAGTCTATATCATATCTGTCTTATCCTCTCTGAAACAACTTCTAAGTTCCTTTCCTGCCACCAGAGAACGGTATGTCTGTAGCCTTGCTTGATACTTCCCAGCTTTAATAGTCTTTCCTGTCCCCCACCACCACCCTTGTGTCTGGAATCCTTTAACTTTCTTTGTAGAATTTCAAAATACTGCCTCTTTCTTTTGTGTTTGTTTAGAATGTGGTTTAGTTTTTCTCATTCTCTCTCTTCTTCACTGACTCCCACAGAGGTAGACTTTATTCAGTCATTTTACCTAGAAGTCCTCCAAGCTGGACTTTTTCCCCCTGGGAAAAGGGAGATGTGAAGGGAAATACCACCCCTTCTGTTTAACTCTCTGTGAAGCAGAATAGACAACAGGAGAACTTTTTGTCACAAAGTGCAATCTTTGGGATTCATATTAACATTGCAAGAATGGAGAAGTTGAGAGGCTGAGAGCTACATCAGTAGTAAAATCCTTTCCACACAAGCATGAAACCTGAGCTTGGATCCCTAGTACCCAGGCAAGAAAGCCAGGTATGGTAGTTCCCACTCATACTCCCAGTACAGGAGAGGTTTTCCAGTCAGTCTGGCTTACTTACCAAGCTCCAACAAGTAAGAGCCCTTACCTCAAAGAGACAAAACAAAAACAAAAACAAAACAAGGTGGATGGTTCCTCAGGAATGATATTAGAGGTTGATCTCTGACCTCCCCATGCACACATGTAAACACACATAAACAAACAATGAACTAATTAATTATAGAAGTAAACATATGGCAAACACAAATTAAATACTGTCTAGAAGGTCCAAACTACAAAGCAGGCTCTATCAAATGCTTATATTAGGGTTCAGCTTAGTTGACTCTGTTGGTCTTCCTGTGGAGTTCCTATCCTCTTAGGGGCACACAATCCTTCCTCCTATTCTTCCATAAGAGTCCTCAAGCTTTAGCCACTGTTTGGCTGTGGGTGTCTGTATCTGTCTGAGTCAGCTGCTCAGAGCCTCTAAGAGGACAGCCATGCTAGACTCCTGTCTGCAAGAATAATAGAGTATCATTAATAGTGTTAGGGATTGATGCTTGTCCATGGGATGGGTCTTAAGTTGGGCCAGTTATCGATTGGCCATGAAATATTTACATATAATATAAAATATATTTCTTTTATGTATTATAAAATATATTTATAATATATTAAATATTTATATTATATTTTATTTACTAAATATAACAATTTAAATATCATTTATTAATATTTTATCTGTATTTTTCTTTTCTTACTGTTCCTAGCTTTTTTTTTTTTTTTTTTTTTCTTCATGGTGATTTATTTTATTTTATTTTTTACATTTTTCCATCTTTTATTAAAATTGGGTATTTCTTATTTCAAAGTTATTCTTTTTGCGGTTTCATGCCATCCCATCCCTCAACCCCTCCCTCCCTTCTATATGAGTGTTTCCTTCCCATCCTCCCCATTGCCGCCTTATGTCAATCCGTTCACTGGGGTCCAGCTTGGCAGGACCAAGGGCCTTCCCCCACTGGTGCTCTTTAGGCTATTCATACCATGAGAGTTGGAAGGGGGAGTCCATGTATAGTCTTTGGGTAGTGGCTTAGTCCCTAAGGGAAACTCTGGTTGGTTATTGTTGTTCATATGGGATCTGGAGCCCCTTCATGCTCTTTCAGTCCTTTCTCTGATTCCTTCAACAGGGGTCGAGTTCTCAGTTCAGTGGTTTGCTGCTGGCATTCACCTATGTATTTGCCATATTCTAGCTGTGTCTCTCAGGAGAGATCTACATCCTGTTCCCTTGTTTTTATTTGGTTTTTATAATTTTTGAATAAAACTCACACAACATATTTTAATTGGTTATTTGATTTATTTACACTTCAAATGTTATCCCCTTCCCCGTTTCCCTTCTGCAAGCCCCTTATCCCATCCCCCCCTCTCCCCTGCTTGTATGAAGGTGCTCTCACCACCCTAGCATGCCGTTATGGTGGGGCATCAAGCCTCCACAGGACCAAGGGCCTCCCATTGATACCAGATAAGGAAATCTTCTGCTACATATGCAGCTAGAGCCATGGGTCTCTCCATGTGTACTCTTTGGTTGGTGGTTTAGTCCCTGGGAACTCTGGGGGTGTCTGGTTAGTTGATATTGTTGTTCTTCTTATGGTGTTAACCCCCCCTCAGTTACCTCAATCCTTTCTCTAACTCCTCCATTGGGGGCCACATTCTCAGTTCAATGGTTGGCCGTGAGCATCCACATCTGTATTGGTCAGGCTCTGGCAGAGCCTCTCAGGGGACAGCTATACCAGGCTCCTGTCAGCAAGTGCTTCTTGGCATCAGCAATAGTATCTTGGTTTGGTGTCTGCATCCTTAAGTGGGATGGAATCCTTAAGTGGGGCAGTCTCTGGATGGTCTTTCCTTCAATCTCTGCTCTACTCTTTGTCCCTGCATTTCCTTTAGACAGGAGGCATTCTGGGTTAAAAATTTGTAGATGAGTGCTTGGTCCCATCTCCCAACTGGGGGCCTTGCCTAACCTCTGGATATGGTCTTTATGGGTTCTCTCTCCCCTTTGTTCATTATTTGAGTTAATATTATCCCAGTTGGGTCCTGGGGTCCTCTTGCTTTCTTAGCAACTAAGGACCCAGCTATACCACTCCTGGGCATATAACCAAAAGGTGCTCCAACATACAACAAGGACACATGCTCCACTATGTTCATAGCAGCCTTATTTATAATAGCCAGAAGCTGGAAAGAACCCAGATGCCCTTCAACAGAGGAATGGATACAGAAATGGTACACAATGGAATACTGCTCATCTATGAAAAACAATGACTTCATGAAATTCATAGGCAAATGGAGGGAACTAGAAAATATCCTGAGTGAGGTAACCCAATCACAGAAAAACACACATGGTATCCACTCATTGATAAGTGGATATTAGCCCAAGTGCTTGAATTACCCAAGATACAATCCACAGACCACATGAAGCTCAAGAAGAAGAAACACCAGTGTGGATACTTCAGTCCTTCTTAAAAGGGGGAATAAAATAATCACGGGAGGTAGAAGGTAGGAGGGACCTGGGAGGAAAAGAGGAGGGGGAGGGAAAAAGTGGGGCAGGATCAGGTGTGAGAGGACATGAAGTACAGAGGATCAGGAAATCTGTATTTTCTATATTGTTAATAATTAAAATATGTATAAATATATTATAATCACTATAAGGTAGTTACTAGATTATAACAGAATATACAAATATATATTTGTAAACACTTAAAGTATTAGTATTAAAGTATTAGGTATTTAGGAATATATATTATATAATACATATAATATATATATATATATATACTGTAAAATACATCATACACCATGGGTAATATATAATATGTAATATATAATATACAGTAACATATTTATATATATTTATATATACTTATATGTATATATGTACATTTATTTTTATATAAAAAAGAGAGAATATGATTATAACTATATAATTTAAAAATATGTGATATAAATATAAACATAGACATAGACATAAACAACACAAACATAAACATAGACAAACATAAATGAACATAAGCATAAACACATGAATATATTCATATTTATAAATGAATATAAATATTTTTATAAATATATATTTTTATGTAAACAAATATATGTTATAAATATAATATTGATGATTATATTAAGCAATAGAATTATATTAAATGATATATTGAATGTATTATTTATTATGCTATATGAAATTATATTAATGTTATATTAAGCATATTAAATATACTATATTAAATATATTAATTAATATATTCAATTTATTTATTTTTTTTACTTAGTCACTTTACATCCTGCTCACTGCCTCCTTCCAGGTCACTTTCCCACAATTCTTCCTCCCTTCCCTTGTCCCCTTCTCCTCTAAGTGGTTATCTTCCCACCCTGGTATATTATGTCTCTGCAAGGCTAGGTGCACCCTGTCCTACTGAAGCCAGACAAGGCAGCCCAGCTAGAAGAACAGATCCCACATATAGGCAACAGCTTATGAGATAGCCCCCACTTAAGTTATATATTGTATATCTATTTCAAAATATATAAAGATATTAAGTATTATATAATATTTATTATGATATATTTATTATGATATAATATAATATACAATATACCATTAGTATATTAGTATATATCAGTAAAATATATTTGTGTACTCATATATTTATATAACGTACTGAAAGACCCCCAAACTTGGGGAGACTCTCGCTCCAGTCACGGGTTGGGGTACCCCCAGGAAACACGAGTAGCCGGTCTTGATGTAATCAGCAAGAGGCAGTTTTATTTACGAGATCTCGGGCTGACACATATCCCACACAGGAGATTGAATCAAGCCCCGAGCCTCTCTAGGCAGGAGCTTATATAGGGAAAACCAGGGGTTTCGTGTGGATACACATAATTGGCTAATACAAAGGGTGCACAGTTACTATTGGCACGGAGTTACATCAACAAAGCATACGTGTAATCCAGCATCTCAGCAATGTGGGCAGGGCAACTCATCTCACTGCAGCAGGGGGATGACCCATCCTCAGGGAGTGAAGGAAGGGGAGGGGGTGGCTCCAGATGGCCAGTGTCCTTGGGAGCTGATAGTCGGGCCAGTGAGCCCTATCTCAAATTCTCTCAGGCATGTCTGGACTTTGTTTGAGACTAACTTTTTGAAATTTAACTCTTCATTCCCCTCTACTTGTTGTGAGTAGTTCTAATCTTAGGACTACATGATGAGTCTAGCGTCTAGAGGCTCCTCACCCCGTACATGTATAGCACTAATCCGTTCCCTAACAAAAGCAAAAAGGCGGTTAATGATGCAGGGCCCAACAGTGAGCAAAAGGAGGAGAATAATCAAGGGACCAGCTGAGGCTGACAACAGGGTGGTAAGCCATGGGGACACATCGAACCAGCTTTGAAACCAGTTATCAGTGGTTTCTCGTTCTTGTCGTCAATCTCTTGTCCAACCTCTCTCTAAGTTTAGCCATAGAATCTTTAATGGTCCCGGGTGATCGAGGTAAAAACAACATTTTTCCCTCAAAGCAGCACATAGCCCTCTTTCTTTAAGGAATATCAGGTCTAATCTTCTCCTATTTTGAAGGACTACCTCTGAGAGGGAGGTTAGGTATTCTTGGAGGTCAGCCAAAAAGTCTTTAGGATTCCAATCTGAACACTATCTAAACCTATACACCAAGGTCATGACTATCTTAGAACTTTTAAACTTATGGTCCCTGAGGC
The DNA here is from genome assembly GCF_011064425.1 of Rattus rattus. NCBI lineage: Eukaryota > Metazoa > Chordata > Mammalia > Rodentia > Muridae > Rattus > Rattus rattus. The sequence continues at coordinate 88,665,302 of NC_046172.1, forward strand.
ACAGTCCCAAGAAGTGTTAGGAGTATTATCATATGTAATGTTACATCATTTGTAATTGAAATCAAGCCTATCTCTATATTTTTCTCGATGGAACCCAGGGCAAACATGAAATTCTTGTCCCCGGGGCATAGGCTGCTGTCAGCTGTGAGCAGATTTCTTTCTGTATCTTATCTGTAGGTCTTTTACCCTGACACATAAATCATTATTACTATGACATATTGGTTCAGTAACATCATCTAATACAGTCAGAGGAGCTGAGGCCCCATATAAGATCTCAAAGTGGGTAAAGCTGAATCTGGAAGGGGTATTTCTTGCTCTGAAGAGAGCAAGAGGGAAGGAGTGTCACCCAGTCTGTGCCAGTCTCCATGGTTAATTTGGTCAGGGTCTCTTTTAGAGTCTTATTTATTCATTCTACCTGTCCTGAACTTTGAGGTCTGTAAATACAATGTAATTTCCAATCAACCTCTAAATACTTGGCCACACCCTGGCTTACTTTGGCAACGAAAGTAGGGCCGTTGTCTGACCAGATTACCTTGGGCATTTTAAATCGGGGTAAGATTTCTTCCAGTCCATTTCTGTATTTGGCAAAGTGAGTCTTTTCTTTGTTCTCTGAGGAGTATAGCTTTCTCAAGGGTGTCATTTTCTTTTGTTGTTTAAGCAATTTGGGCCTTTTCTTCTGTTGTACATTCTAAGTGAGGCTATCCCTTAGTCCAATCCCAGTTCCCAGTGGCTGTCTCTTGTAGGCCTGTAACCAGGATAGGCTCCTGTATAGCCACTTCCCGAGCCACTTTATCTGCTTTGTTACTGTCCCATGCCACTGAATCTCTTCCTTCCTGATGTCCTGGGCAATGATTAGTACTCACAGTTGTTGGCTTTACCAGGGAATCCAAGAGATGGCAAAGGCATCTGTGGCACTGATGTGCTGGGGGGTTGAGGTTCAGCCATCCCAGATGACATTGTGTTGTCCACCATGGCAGCACCCCCTTATCTATCAGCCAGTCGCAGAGGTCTTTCCTCTTCCCATAGGCTTCCGTCAGTGCTTGACACTCGTGCTGTGGTGGCTCCAGGTCCGGATTGGGCAGCAAGGTGACCAGATTGTCCCCAACTGGTGGAGAATCTAGTCCATGGCAGCTGACCAGTGGTCCCATCTTTTGGGACACTCTATTCAAAGGCAAAACATCAGCCACTCTATCACAGTTTAAGTCCTGGATTGGGTGATAATTGTTAGTGTCCGGCTGGCAGGAGTGATGTGTTCTAGGCAGAACAGGACTAAGCACATCTCTCAGCATCAGGTACTGGTGCACTGAGACAGGTCTTAAGCTCCACATACACAGTCTGTAGATATGTATACATATGGCCTCACCCAGCCATTTTAGCCCATGTGCCATTTTTGGAGAGCAATTTTCATGAGCAAGTGGATAGGGGCAGTCAGGGATGACCATGAACTAGTGGGTGGGTTTTGCCCACGCCAAGGTCCACTGTTCTTGGGCAGTCCATAAGTATTGTTCATTGCCAGCAGCCCCTTGCACTCAAGGTCTTTGGATATTGGCCCACTGGGGGAGGGGGGCATAGGAGCACAGAGCATTGGGTCCCTGTATCTACACTTCCCTTCTATCTCTGTACATAGCCAGCACTCTAAGACCAAGAAGCTCTCCAGTGGCCCCTCTTGTTCTTTCTTGGGCAGTCCCTGACCCAGTGTCCTTTTTCTTCATGCAGCAATGGCACTGGTCTTTAGCCAGGAATTCTCTTCTGTTGCCAGGTACTATCTTCCTAGGTTCCCTAACTACTGTGGCCAGTATATGTTCCTCTCTTGTCTCTTTTCTTCCCTAGCTTCCTGTTTTTTTTACCTTTTTCTCTTTCTCTTCCTCAGTCTCTCTGTCTGTATCTTCTTCTACAGCTATTAGTTGCTGTCCACTTTTTTTGCACCGACCCTGAACCATATATCAACCTTATTTTCTCTGCAACAACAACTCTCTCAGTGACTTAGCTTAACACTTCAAGTTTCTGTAACTTTTTTTTATATCTTTTTTCTTACTTTAGCCAAATTTGTGGGGCGTTTTCTAGCCCCTCTGAGACCCACCCTTGGAGCCTGGCAGCAGACCTGGCACTCCCTACCTTTAGGCATATTCAAGTTAACAGTCAGGAGTGAGGGTCTTCCATCCGTGTCTGGAACATTCTTTCTGGCCTCCAGTAGGATTCCGTCTTTCCTCAGTGGTAAAGAAGAAGACCTGTAACAGTTACTAACAAGCATCTCAAATGGGATGGTGAGAAAACAAGAGAATCTTGAGAATAGAGGTCTACTGAAGAGGGCAAACAGCATTTTAGTCACACAGCTAAACCAGGAGGCAAAAAGGCCATTGTACAAATAGCAAAGGTTTGTAGTCTCCAATACCTCAACAAGGAGACATTGTCCTAAATTCTTTTAGAAGTCTGGTTTCTAGGATAAAAATTCCATAAAAATATTATCTCAATTTAGACCTGTTTCCCTAGATTGGCCCACGTCACATGTTGTCTAGAACGACTTCATCCAAATTACCAGGTTTATGTCAACTTTCTGTTACCAATATTATATCTTTTTAACCATATCTAATAACTTAAAAGCCGATAGTCCATAACCAAGGCATGTAGAGCATATTTATACATTTAAAACCAATGAGAAACAAAATTGAAGTGGCTACACATATCTTTAATATTTAGACCAAGCACCATTTTCACCTGTTGAGTCTAATAATCACAGTCAAAAGATTTTCTAAGAGAAACAGCCATCAGTTTTTATTACCATAGAAGCTGAGGAGCTGCTGGTGCCTTTAAGATCAGCTCATGCAGACGCTCAGCTCCCGGGCGGCTTCTCCAGCTGAACTGCTTTTTATTCATCTGTTCCTTTTGAAACGAGTTAAAACCAAATCAAGGTGGAACGACCAGCAAACAAAGTTTTTACCATTTTCTTTTGAACATGAAACATAAAATATTTAAGCAACAAGAAACAAAAACCACAGACATGAATTGACATACATGGACGGCTTGGTGCACCAAGGACAGACAATAGACAAAGAGGAAAAACTAGATGGTGTTCCACAAAAGGAACCCAGATTAACCAGTTCACCTGGGGCTATCAAGACCTCAGTAGCAGCCCTTTACCAAACTGTCTCACTGGGTTAAAGGCCCATGGAAAAGAAAACATTAATCTTGACCTTGGCCACCGCCAAAGCCTGAATTCTAAATTTTGACTGGCAAAACAAAGTTCTTCACAGTTTGTTGCAGATTCTTTGAAACTATTTTGGGGCTTCTCTGCCCCCCAACCTGGGGCATTTTGACACAGGGGAAGGAACTGGCTGCTGTGGGGATAGGATCAAAGGCACTCTCCATGTCAATCATGACTAACAGGGAAGGTTACTTAATGTTGGAGATCAACTCCTCTCTTGGAATAGGGCCAGCAGATAAGGCAGGCTCCCTTAAAGAACTTCCCTTCATGAATACTCTCCTTTTGTGAGCAAGTGTTGAAGGTCTGGCCACTGAAGGCAGCAACTGGAATTATTTTATTTATTTATTTATTTATTTATTTTTCAGGGCCAAAAGTCTCATAATACAACCACTAACTCTACGCTATCTTTTTGTTGTCAAAGCGCCAACCCCAGCCGGCCTCCTTACCTTGAAACTCCTCTTACGCTGACTTGGCCAGAGCTGCGCTGCTGCCCACGCGCAGCCTGCAGCCTGCTAGCAGGCCTGCATGCTCACCACCCTCAGCCCCTACATTTTCCTACTCTGTGTTGTCCCTTCCTTAGAAGCTGTGAATGTTTAAGCAACAGGGAGAATTTTTCTTCAGGATCTAAGGTAAAGCTTTCAGGTTCTTGTTAATGCTTGCTTCAGGCGGATCACCGCTAACCTGGAGTCCTTCATACAACAACGTTAACAGCAGCTGGGCTGGACAATGGGAGTAAAGAGAGGGCAGCTCTCCTTGGGGAGGAGGCTCAAGAGAGAAAGATAAACTCCCCGCAGAAAACAATTTCTCTCAAGCAAATTATTTTAACTTTAAGTTAAGCACCAAGAGGACCAAGTAAAACTCCTTGACAAACAAAGCAAACAGTTTCAAGATTTCAAACACAGTTGTCAGTCCAAGATTTTAAACACAGTCAGATCTTTTTTGACTGTCAGTTGCCCGTCCTCCGACAAAGGCTGGCTCATGGAACGTCTCTCACATCGCCCCAGAACCTGCGCGATTGGGGATCCCCCCCCAGCGCTTTCTAAAAGGAGAAAAAGAGAAAGAAAAAAGACTATTCGAGTAGGAATCCTTCATCTACTCACAGGCGTCTGTCCGGGGTGGGAAGCCCTTCCACCCAAGCACACTTAAATACGGGGTAGGAAGCCCATCTACCCAAGCGCACTCAAAAACAACAGGGTGGGAAGCCCATCCACCCGAGTGCACTCAAAAACAAAAACAACAGAGTGGGAAGCCCATCCACTCGAATACAGGGTGGGAATCCTTCTTCTGCCCAGTCAATGCACCAAGACCTTAAACCGGTACTGAAAAACACAGACTACAGGACTTAATTCACACACACTACTCTCACACTCACACAGCGGCCGCTTTCCAGCACTCACACTAACGTACCTCCAAGAGGCATTCGGGTCTCCAGGGGTCACGCTCCTATCCCGGACGAGCCCCCAATGAAAGACCCTCAAACTTGGGGAGACTCTCGCTCCAGTCACGGGGTTAGTACCCCAGGAAACACGAGTAGCCGTCTTGATGTAATCAGCAAGAGAAGTTTATTTACTGAGATCTCGGCTGACACATATCCCACACAGGAGATTGAGTCAAGCCCCGAGCCCTCTAGGCAGGAGCTTTATAGGGAAAACCAGGGTTTAGGTGGATACACATAATTGGCTAATACAAAGGGTGCACAGTTACTATTGGCACGGAGTTACATCAACAAAGCATACGTGTAATCCAGCATCTCAGCAATGTGGGCAGGGCAACTCATCTCACTGCAGCAGGGGGATGACCCATCCTCAGGGAGTGAAGGAAGGGGAGGGGGTGGCTCCAGATGGCCAGTGTCCTTGGGAGCTGATAGTCGGGCCAGTGAGCCCTATCTCAAATTCTCTCAGGCATGTCTGGACTTTGTTTGAGACTAACTTTTTGAAATTTAACTCTTCAGTACATCTTTCTAAAAACTTAAATCATATATATATGTGTGTGTGTGTGTGTGTGTGTGTGTGTGTGTGTGTACCATTTAAAGAAGAAGCCATGAATTTGAGAGAGCGGGTAGAAGGGGATGCATGGCAGGAATTGGACAAAGAAATGGAAGAGGGGAAATAATTTGATTATAATGTCAAAAGCAAAAAATATATTAATATGTTTTAAAAGAGAGTTTGGCCCAAACATGCTTAGATTAATTTCTAAGTTGAGTTACTGAACTCAGGGTCTTGAAAAGAGCCAGAGTTAGGATATGTATTTTAAGAACTTTTTTTTCTTTTGGTTGCATCTTTCAAAGCTGTAGTGGCACATCAGTCACCTAATGTGACGACACTAAAATGATGTAATGCTCAGATGGGTATCTTCCTCTCATAGAGAAACTAGAAGGCTCCAGAGTTCCAGCTGTCCATGGGTATTAATTAGCACAATGCCAACAGGAAAGACTATTCTTATCACATCGAGTGCCCATTCTGATTGGGCAACGTGTTGTCAGGCTGATAAACCATCTAATCATACTCAATAAATTGTTGTTCAATCAGATATCAAGTTGGCTCATTACGTGGTATAACGCCATGTTTATGTTACCTCAGAAACAGCCATTTTCTGACTTAGTCAGGTTCACGCCATCAGCCATGGCGTCTACCTCGGCTGTTGCAGTTGTGGAAGAGCTATCTTCTGATACTTCTGAAGAACTGATGCAAATAAGAAGGTCTAAGAAAGCCAAGTCCAAGAGGGAAAAGGACAGGTCAAAGAAGGAGAAGCCAGAGGATAAGAAGCCCAAGAAAGAGAAGCCAGAGAAAGAGAAGCCAGAGCAAGAGAAGCCAGAACAAGAGAAGCCAGAACAAGAGAAGCTGGAGCAAGAGAATCCTCATTGAGAGTAGCCCAAGAGACTTCATCAATCAGCCTTTTCCAGCACCAACACATTGATGAAGATGAGCATAGAGCTGCCCTTCTCAACAGACACTGAAAGACCAGCTTCGCTATCTACTTTCTGAAGGTGCTGAAGAACATCCATGTGGGTTTCTCCCTCTCGCAGCAGTCCATCAGCCTCCTGGATTCATTCGTGAAGGATATGTTTGAAAGAATTGCCTCCGAAGCAAACTTCTTGGCCCATCAAACCAGAAGCTCGACTATCAACTTCAGAGAGATCCAGACCGCTGTCCATCTTCTGCTTCCTGGAGAGCTCTGCCAGCGAGCAGTGGCTGAAGGCACCATGGCAATGGTCCCGTACATCTCCAGCAACTGAGCAGCTTCTACTTCAAACCAACAAACCCCCAAAGGCTCTTTTCAGAGCCACCACTTCTCCTAAGAGAGCTGTAGAATGGACATCTCCAGCAAGTGAGCGACTTTGACTTTAAACCAAACAAAACCCAAAGACTCTTTTCAGAGCCATCACTTCTCAGTTCGAGTTTGACCTCTGGAAGCCCCTGGCCGGTTCTTTAGGCATTCCCAACTAACTTAAAAAATAAAATGTTGTTTGTTAGACTAAATGTTGTCCCTGCTAGTTCATTTGGATATCCGCTGGCAAAGGGATAGGTTTGTCTTAATTACATCATATTTTGTCATTTTTTTCCCTTTCATTGAAAATTTTTTTTCATATTCTGATTATGGTTTCCCTTCCCTCTTTGCCTCCCAGTTTTTCCCCAAATCTCCTCCCTTCAGGATTCACCACCTTTTTATTTCTCATTAGAAAACAAACAGGTTTCTAAGGAATAATAATAAAATTAATATAACATACTAGAAAATATAATAACATAATATAGTATAGTTATATTAATATAATATAACATAACAAAATATTTTATAATGTAATATATATTAGTATAATATAAAACAAAAATTAACATCAGAATTAGCAGGAGAAACAGAGCCCCAGTCATTCACACTCAGGAATCCCATAAAAACATTAAGCTTAAAGTCACAATATAGACACAAAGGACCAGGCGGGTAAAAGGGAGAAGAAACACACACACACACACACACACACACACACACACACACACACACACACACACACACACATATATATATATATATAATTATATAATTTTTAAAATGAATCCCTGACACAATATTGTGAGACAAGAAACCTCCAAAAATGCCATTGTGTTCATTTTCTCTTGGCCATCTACTGCTGGGCATGGAGCATACATTTGAGACTCCCTTTGAGGAAACTAAATTTTTATTTATAAGTAGTTATCAATTGGAGACTTTTCTGGGTTAGGAATGGGGGATAGGACATGTGTCCACTTCTCCTTTCAGTGATAGTCCTCTCTCTCCCCAGGCAGATTCATTGTAGGCAGACCCTGTGCATGCTGCCCATCAAGTTCACATGTGCATGAATAGCGGACTTAGAAGGCCTTGCTTTCTGTGCTGTTCTCCATCCCTCTGTATCGCTTTTTTTCTTTTTCTTTTTTTTTTTTTTTTTTTTTTTTTCGGAGCTGGGGACCGAACCCAGGGCCTTCGCTTCCTAGGCAAGCGCTCTAACCACTGAGCTAAACCCAACCCCCATCCTCTCTATATCTTATCCTGCCTCCTCTTCCAGCAGGTTCCCTGATCCCTGGCGCCCATGGGAGCAATAGATGAACACATCCCATTAAGCCTGGGTGTTTCAAGGTCTCTCAATCTCTGCTTAATGTGTGTCTGTGGGTCTCTGTATCTGTCCCCATCTGCTGCAGGAGGAAGCTTCTCTCATGATGGCTGGGCAAGACACTGATCTATGGATATAGCAGAATGACATGGAGTCATTTTTATTGTTAAATGTTTTTCAAACAGTGGCATTTGGTTATCCCCTAGGTACACAGGCTATCTAATAGTCTCAGGTTCTCAGTCACCCAAGCAGTGTTGGGTATGGATTCAATCTCATGGAGTGGGCCTTAAATTCTATAAGATGTTGGTTGGTTATTCCCACAACTTTTTTCTTTTCTTTTTTCCATTAATTTAATTCACTTTATATCCTGATCACAGCCCCCCTATTCACAGTTCTATCTTCACATGTCCCTCCCGCTACTGCCCCCTCCTTTTTTCTGAGAAAGGGAAGCCCATCTTGGGTACCCACCCCATCCTGGGCATATCTATCACAGCAGGACTAAGCATATCCATCCCCTCCCACTGAGGCCCAGGTCAGCTAGGAGGAGATCCAATGATAAGGAACAGAGTCAGAGATGGCCGGGAAGATCAAGAACTCAAGTGATCGCACATGCCAGCAAAGATGTGGAGCAAGGGAACACTTCTCCATTGCTGTTGGGATTGCAAACTTGTACTACCACTTTGGAATTCAATTTGCCTCTTCTCAGAAAATTGGCAATAGTTCTACCTCAAGACTCAGCTCTACCACTCCTGGGTATATACCCAAAAATGCTCCACTATACTCCATGGACACTTTCTCAACTATGTTCATAGCAGCTCTATTTGTAATAGTTTGGAAACAAACTAGATGTCCCTCCTCTGAGAAGGGTCAGGACCCTTCTCCCCCCACTCCCCGGATACCAACCCACCCTGGTAATCAATTCTCTCCAGGACTAGGTGCATCCTCTTCAGCTGAGGCCAGACAAAGCAGCCCAGCTAGAGGAACAAGACCCACAGGCAGGTAAGAGAATCGAGGTAAGCCTCCACTCCTCTTGTTGGAGGAACCTGCATGAAGACCAAGTTGCACTTATGCCACATATGCATGGGGAGCTTAGGTTCGGCCATGTATGTTTTTGTTTGATGGTTCAGTATCTGGGAGGGGGGTCTTCCCTAAGGATCCAAGATAGTTAACTCTGTTGATCCCTTTGTGGAATCCTTATCCCCTCCAGGTCCCTCAATCCTTTCCTCATGGGGTATTTTACTTTTGATATCTTGTTTAAGATTCATTCTGTCACTCTGTGTGCCTTTGTTTCCTGGAGAAAGAATATTAAAATTAATTTGAATTGATAGTGTCTGTTTGGACTCTATGATTGATATGAAACAGTGAGACTGAACTCTACAGTAATTGCTCTAACTACAGGTTTTGGATCAGATGTAGTCTGGGCTTCTCAGCTGGACCTCTTACTGAATCTACTACTATACTGGGTAAATGATTACATATATCTAAGCCTCAGCAGTCTCCTCTAGAGAACAGAAGCCTAGCAGTTGTTGTGAGGTAAGGGCAGGAAGCATATTCTGTAACCAGTTAGTGACTAATGGATATCTTGACTCTCAGTTCTGAGAGTCATGGGTAATGAGAAACAGTGGGTTTAGACTCTGTTCCAAACAGCTGTGTGGGTGCACTCTTTGGCTCCCTGGGCCCCATTTGTTTGCTTAGGACTGACAGCTGAGATAAGAAAGGATGACCTTTTCTCTCCTGAGTCCCACTTTATGGCTTTATGCTAGAGAAGTTGCATAGATAAGCCTGCTCTGAGTAATGATGGGTAGTTGCTAGGATGTATTTGGAAAGTGCTTTGTTGCTTCACTAGCTATGAGCATTGCTGACTCGGGGCTTTGCGATAAGCCAGACCTCTTCACCCCCATGAAATCTCTCCTTTCCCCACTCTGTCTTCCTATATAAAACTGTTTATCTTTCAAGCTTTGGCTCAAATCCTATGTGATTATTTGTTAAAATATTCTGACCATTCCAGAAAACTGGGTATACTACAAATTCCTCTCCTATAGAAAGGTTGTGATTAGCATTTTATGAAAGGGTGGAGGTAGTGCGCAGGTTGCAGTATCTTCCTCTTCCTACTCCTTGAGCCTCCAAGATATATGATTCTTCATGCCTTCTTGAAATGCTGACTACTAAGAGTCACTCAGTGATATCCCTGAGCCAATTCTCCATTCAACTGTAATGTCACAAAGGATAAGAGCCACATCTCATCTTCCTTCATATGCTAAGATTCAGTCCTACAATAAATGGTAGGATGAGCTTCTATATATGCTACACATCTGACAGTCTGACACTTTATATATATAGTGTCTTCACTAGTAAGGGAGCAAAGGAGGCAGGAGTGAGAGAGAAAGAATTGTGTACTAACACAAGTTGAGCAAAAGCCTCCTCTGAGTCCAAGGAGAGTTCTGAAGGTAAAATGGTCCTTTAGAAATATTAATTTCCCTTGGGAAGAAATGTCATTATCTTTATGCAGAAACAAAAAGTGGCCCAAACAAAATGCCAAAAAGAAGTGCAGAACAAAAATCCTTCTATTTCTTACAGTCAGATCTTAGCTGCCTGGAACTTGAGCCAGTGCTTTGTGATGTCTTACACAAATAATCAGAGCTCCTAATGACCTCCAGCACCTCATCTCAAATAGCCAGTCTCAAGGAAGGCTCAACCAGTGTTATGAAATTTACTACCTAAAAGATAGTGAGCTGGCCATAGCTTACCTACTCAAATTGAACTGTGAAAATGGCCCAGAAGACAAGGTCAAATGGCTTAAACAAAAAAGAACATTTTAAATTTGTTCTTTGAGGATTTCATGCATGAATAAAATGTAATTTGAACATATCTGCCTCCAGTCCCAGTGTAACTCCTACCAGACATCAAACTTACTGCATCCTCCTCTCAATTGTATATTCTATTTTTTATAATTCACTGAGTCAAAACAGTACTACCCATATGCATAGTTGTAGCACCATTCACTAGTGCATGATCAGTCTACCAGGGTTCACAGAAACAGAGACAAGAGAGAGGGAGGGAGAGAGAGAGATGATCTTCATGCTAGGCATACTTTCTTATGAGTTACTGGTTAGGGATGCCCCTAAAACAATATAATCTGTTGTAATTGATCTTGGTTCCCCACCATAACTAGATACTAGACTGTTCCTAAAGATATCACTTTGGATGCAGAATGTAGAGAAATTAACTTTAACTGAAGGAAACCCTCCCTACCAACTAGCTTACATATTACAGAAAGGCTGCTGGGGAAAAAGATCTTTAATGCTTTTTTTATTCAGTGGTGGACCTTGCAAAAGCAAAGTACACCACCTCAATCTTGGCCTGTCTGTTCTGGATGGTCATTTTCACTGTAATCCTGAGACCTTTCCAGTCACTGGTAGCCTTGACAATGTCATCACCAACTTTTTTTGGAGACAGACTCAGAGGACCAATCTTAGGGGCCAAAGCAGATATGGCACTGAGCTCGCCTCCAGTGCACCTCAAGTACACGACTTTGATCTTGTTGGGCTCGAACTTGGGCGCAGGCTGGAGGCAGCTGGTGTCAGATGAACCCGTGTTTGTGACAACCAAAGAAAGTTGCAATATAGTCTTGTCCGAGCCGAAAGTCAAAAAGCAGGAAAAATTTCTTACTGGTACTGTAAATCTGATCAAAGGCACATGACTGGGGAGCATATAGGCCTTAGGGAATGCTAGTTGTCATTTTGCTAAAAGGTCATGCTGTCAAAATGTATTGTTTATTTGTTTTATGTATATGAATGTTTTACCTGCATGTATGTGCATTCCTGGTTCATGTAGAGATCAGAAGAGGCATGCAATATGTGTACCACATGTGTGGCGCCTTGGAAGTCAGAAGAGGGCATACGATCCTCTGGAACTGGATTTATAGATGGTTGTGAGCTACCAAGTGGGCGCTGGAAAATGAACCCAGGTCCTTATTGAAAGAGCAACAAGAGCTCTTAATAGCTAAGCTCTCTCTCCATACACACTTAAAAATGCTTTCTAGATATGTTAGGTGTATACCCCTAAATATGTGCTGCTCTCAGTTTAGGTCAGAGTGGCTTCTTTTTGTGGTGGGTAATGGTTAATGCAGAGGCTCATAACTGGGGTAAGTGCTGAGTATAAATTACTAAATGGTCTCTATCAACCTCCTACTATATCCAAGGGCCAGGAAACTTCATGAAAGAAAGCCTAGAAAGAATGTAAGAGTCAGTAGGTGAGGAGAATAGCTGTAAAACTCTGACTGTTGGACATGACATGGTGGCGGCACATATCAAATCACAGCAGCTGTGCCTATCTGAAAAAGACCTGTACAAAATCAAGCCAGTCAAAATCCCTACATGGATAGCAGAGGGACCCCAGAGCTCTCTATTAGAAAAGCTATTGGCAGTTGATGGCCTCTGAAGGAAGGAGAGTCACTATGCTTTGGTGATGTGGCTGTCAATAAGGTGGCCATGCCTTAGTAACTCATGAGCATATTGGTAGCACTAATCAGATTCAGGAGTTATTAATCATATAAAAACAGAGGACATGAGGCTGGGAGTGGGACAGAGGACAGCAGGGAGTAGTTGGAAAGAATTAATGGTGGGTAGATGTAATCAATATAGATTGTATAAACATATGGAACTTTCAAAGAATAAATATATTATCTTAAAAGTTGTGTAAAGGCCTCAGTAAGGTGTTTCCAATGGCTAAAGCTTGAATAGCACCTTTGTGAATGCATCAAGTCATCAGCTGAACCAGGTAAAGATGAGAATCCTGGTTGAAGACTTTCCTGTTAGGTGTTGTCTTTGTTTTCTATCGCTATAAGAAACACCATTAAGAAAAGCATTGAGAAGAATGTTCATTTAACTGCACAGGTCACAGTCCATCATTAAGGGACGTTATGGCAAGATGTCAAGGTAGGGAGGGATCTGGAGGCAGAAACTAAAGCAGAGGCCATGGAGAACTGCTGCTTACTAGCTTGCTCTCTGTGACTTCCTCAGTCTGATTTCTTATAGCAACCTCCTGACGGATTTCCAAAGTAGCTTCACTAGTTTATTCTCTCAATTGCAGAATGTAAGATTTACCCTTTCCCAGCATTGATGCCATCACTTATCGTTATCTGTATCCCACGTGGTGCATATCTGAAGAAAACTGATGCTTTGTTTCCCATCAACCATCAACTGCCAATTTGATCGTTTTAGACTGCTTATTAGCATTAGTATTTCCCCCCCACACCTTTTTTTGAGAAATTTTTGTTCTCTTCCACATCCCATCTTTAATTGGGTTGGTTTTTGGTTTTATTTTCCTGTTTCATTTTGTAAACATTGTTCAGATATCCTAAACACCATACCCTGTCAGATGTATAGCTAACATAGAGTAGAGAACACAGGGGCCCCCAAGTTCTCTAATAGAAAAGCTACTGGCTTCCTCCCACTCTATGAACTTCTTCTTCTCTAGATTAATGGTTTTCACTTTACAGAAGCTTCTAACTTCAGGAGACTCATTTGTCAATCATTGATCTCCTTGTGCTATTGGAACCCTATTCAGAGCTTACGAATCCACCAACATTTTAAATCTCGTTACACACAATACCTCACCACCACAGCAGCTCCCAAAACAAACTGCTAGCCAACAGCTCACTGCCCACAACTTTGCCATGATGGAGGATCCTAATTGGGACAGTAACGCAAAGGAATTATAAGGCAGAGCCAAGATCAGCATAAGCAAACATCAATGCAATGGTGGTAAAATGTTTATGTGATGCTTAAGCTGAGACACAAGCAAGAAAGATCGAGCTGAATATCCATCTCCATTTGGAATCAATATAGATGACACAAATTTTTTAAAGACCCACTTAATAATGTTAGCCATTATGAGAATGATTCTCAGGCATTCTTAGCAAGCTATGTCATATGAGTTCTTATGAAAACTTATACTAGTAAGTCCCACTTTCAGTGTAACTAATGTTTAAATATTTCCATATTCACACATACAAAGGGAGCAGTGAGAAAAATAATGCATAAGTCTTTGATTTGTTAATGTTGTCACAGATGCTTTTCATTTTAAAAATTATTTCCACAGTGCTGAGTCCTTTATTCTCTTTAATATTTGTGTGCATTTTTTAAAGAATTTAAGAATTAATGAAGATTTTGTCTAATTTTTAATTAATTCATTTACTCTACATCCCTACCCTTTATTCCAGTACCTTCCTCTCATCTTGCTTTCCCAGAAAGGCTCAGGAAAAGGGAGGTCTCCCATGGATATTAACCTACCTTGACATATCAAGTTGCAGTAGGACTAGGTACATCTTCTCCTATTGAGGCTAAACAAGGCAGCCCAGTTAGGGGAAAGAGAACCAAAGGCAGGCAACAGAGTCAGAGACAGCCCCTGCTTCTGGTGTTAGGAGGTCCACATAAAGACCTAGCTACACAACTCTTACATATGTGCAAAGAGCTTGGGTCCTTCTCATTCATCCTCTGTTTATTGGCTCAGTCTCTGTAAGCCCCTATAGGCCCAGATTAGTTAATTTGGTATGTTATCTTTTGGTGTCCTTGACTTCTGGCTCCTTCAATCCTGTGTCCCCCTCTTCCACAGAATTCCCCTCAAGCTTTGTCTAATGGTTGGCTGTGGGTCTCTGCATCTGTTTCTACCAGTTGCTGGTTAAAACTTCTCAGAACACAATTAAGCTAGGTGCCTTTCTGCAAGCATAGCAGATTATTGTTAATAATGTCAAGGATCTCTCTCTCTCTCTCTCTCTCTCTCTCTCTCTCTCTCTCTCTCTCTCTCTCTCCACCCCCATTGGCATGGGTCTCAAACTGGGCCAGTCATTGGTTGAGTATTCTGCCAATTTCTGCTCCGTCTGTACCCCCTGTATATCCTGTAGGCAGGTCAAATTGTGGGTTGAAGGTTTTATGTGTTGGTTGGTGTCCCCATTCCTCCACTTGAAGGAAGTCTTGCCTGGTTACAGGAGATGGCCAGTTTAGGCTCCATATCCCCCATTGCAAGGAGTCTTAGCTAGGGTCACCCTCATAGATTCCTAGAAGTTTCCATTGTCCTAGGTTTCTAATTCATCCTAGAGATGCCCACCCCATCCCCACCAATTCTCTCCCTCTGCTCTCCCTCCACTTATCCCTCCTGCTCCCCTCCCTAACTCCTCCCCAACCTAGTTCCCTCCATCCATACACCCCCATGTCTATTCTATTTCCCCTTTTCAGTGACAGTCAAACATCCCCTTCATAGGCTCTCCTTATTACTTAGCTTCTCCACATAGCATAGTTATCCTGTATTGTGGCTGTTATAGCATGGTTATCCTGTATTCATATCTGCTTATAAATGAGTACATACCATATTTGTCTGTGTCTGGGTTACCTCACTCAGAATGATCTTTTCTAGTACTATCCATTTGCCTGCAAATTTTCATGATGTCCTTGTTTTTAGTATTCTATTGTGTGCTACATTTCTTTTTATCTATTTTTCAGTTGAGTGTCATCTAGGTTGTTTCCCGTTTCTGGCTATTAAAAATAAAGCTGCTATGAACATATTTGATCAAGTGTCCTGATCAAGTGTCCTTGTGGTATTGTCTTAGTCAGGGTTTCTATTCCTCCACAAACATCATGACCAAGAAACAAGTTGGGGAGGAAGGGGTGTATTCAGCTTACTTCCTGTGGGATGATGTCACAGGTGAGGCAGGTACAAAAAAGAAGGAGGCCTCTCATTGGACAAGAAAGAAGGATGGGCAGGAGAAACGTTTGAAGGAAGAGGAGGAGACTGGAATGGAAAGGAAGAAGAGACAGGAGGGAGGGGGAGAGAAGCCGTGGCAGGACAATATGGCAGGTGATGTTAAGATTCCACGCTGTACCTTTACAGGTTGTTACGAATGTTTTTAAGGGATGGTTGTGTATTGGGCTTTGTATGTTTAAGTGGGCAATTATATCTTATCAATTGGGCCAAAGGTAATATTGTGTTGTGTGTTCTTTCATGTATAGATTTAAGTGTAATGGAGTGTGGGGCAGTTGGTCTGGGCCACCACGCAGTTGGGATGTGTTTCTGGGATGGAAAGCTGCCTTGGGAAGTAGATAGGTAGAGAGATTGCTGATGGCTCAGAGTAGTGTAGTGTGATATGGGATGGAGCAAAGCGGGTGAGATGCTTTGCTGACTGAGAATTAAGATATCCAGCAGATATCTTGGGGCACTGTGGTGCCAGACCTAGTGGGGATAAAAGACAACCTTACTTTTTTATTTTTTATATTTTTACAACAACATCCACATTGCTGTTTCATCACCAAAGGGAAGTCAGGACTGGAACTTAAGCAGTTCAGGAAGCAGGAAGCGATGCAGAGGCCATGGAGAGATGTTGCTTACTGGCTTGCTTCCCCTGCCTTGCTCAGCTTGCTTTCTTATAGAACCCAAGACAACCATCCCAGAGACGGGACCACCAACAAGGGCTGGGTCCTCCCACCTTGACAACTAGTTGAGAAAATGCCTTACAGGGTCTCATGAAGGCATTTCTACAACTGAAGCTCCTTTTCTGTGATAACTGCAGCTTGTGTCAAGTTGACACACAAACCTAGACAGTACAATTGACCCCTTGTCAACTTGACACATCACTATTAAGCCTCAACCCTTATTTTCTTATTCATCCCCAAGATCTAAATAAATTTGAGTCTCACAGTCTCTACATATTAAAAGTTCAATCCCTTTAAAATATCCAATATCTTTTAAAATTCAATGTCTTTTTAAAATTCAAAGTCTCTTAATTGTGGACTCCACTAAAATACTTCTTACTTCAAAAGGGAAAAATATCAGGGCACAGTCACAGTCAAAAGCAAAATCAAACTAACTGCCCAACGTCTGGGATCCACTCACCAACTTCTAGGCTCCTCCAAGGGCTTAGGTCACTTCTCCATCTCTGCCCTTTTTAACACACACCTTGTCTTCTAGGCTCCAGCTGCCTGTTCTCCATTGCTGCTGCTGCTGCTCTTGGTTGTCATCTCATGGTACTGGCATCTCCAATACACTGCTGTCTTCCTTTGCAACTAGGCTTCACCAGTAGCCTCTCACAGGCTCTCTTCATGGCGCCAAACCTCAACTCCTTTGCATGACCCCTTCAGTCCTGGGCCATCAATTGCAACTGAGGGTGCACCTTCAGCAATGGCCTTCCATGGCCTCTCACAGTGCCCAGCCTCAGCTGCTCTTCATGACCCCTTCATGCCTTCAAAACCAGTACCACCTGGGTGACTCTTACACATTACCAAGTCCAGCTGCAGCCTGAGGTACAACCTTGGCATCTCTGGAACACAGCCTCTTTGTGCTCTCAGAAACACTTCCCAGAAGATTTCACCTCAATGACACTGATCTCTTCTTAATCACTGCTAATTTCTTAGCTCCAGCTGACCAGCATCAATAGTCCCAGTAATGCAAAGGTTTCGCTTTAGTGGTTCTGGTATCTTGTTAATCACAGCTGATTCTTCAGACCCAGCTAACCAAAACCACAGAGTCTTCACAATCAAAATGGCCCTGACAAGAGTCTTTAATCTTCCCTCTGAAATTTTACAAGCCAGACCTCCATCTCTGCACTGTTCTCAACATTATCTCCAAAGCTCCTAACATCCCAATAGCTCTTCTACCTCAAAGTTCCAAAGTCTTTTCACAGTCCTCCCACAACATGGCCAGGTTGTCACAGGAATACACCACTATGCTGGTACCAACTTGTCTTAGTCAGGGTTTCTATTCCTGCACAAACATCATGACCAAGAAGCAAGTTGGGGAGGAAGGGGTTTATTCAGCTTACACTTCCACACTGCTCTTCATCACCAAAGGAAGTCAGGACTGGAATTCAAGCAGGTCAGGAAGAAAAAGCTGATGCAGAGGCCATGGAGGGATGTTACTTACTGGCTTGCTTCTCCTGGCTTGCTCAGCTTGCTTTCTTATAGAACCCAAGACTACCAGTCCAGGGATGGCACAACCCACAATGTCCTTGATCACTAATTGAGAAAATGCCTTACAGCTGGATCTCACTGAGGTATTTCCTCAAGGGAGGCTCCTTTCTCTGTGATAACTCCAGTTTGTGTCAAGTTGACACACAAAACTAGCCAGTACAGGTATGGTAGAGCATCTTTTGGGTATATATCCAGGAGTGGTAGAGCTGGATCTTGAGGTAGAACTAGTCCCAATTTTCTGAGAAACTGCTAAATTGATTTCCAAAGTGGTTGTAGGAGTTTGTACTCCCACCAGCAATGGAGAAGTGTTCCCCTTTCTCTACATCCTTACCAGCATGTGCTGTCACTTGAGATTTTGGATCTTAGCCACTCTGACTGGTGTAAGAAGGAATTTCAGGGTTACATTTCCCTGATGACTAAAGACTTTGAACGTTTAAATGCTTCTTGACCATTAGAAATTCCTCTGACAAGAATTCTCTTTTTAGATCTGTATCCTGTATTTAATTGGATTACTTGGTTTGTTGATGTCTAGTTTCTTGAGTTTTTTTATACTTTATTAGCCTTCTGTCAGATGTGGAGTTGTGAAAATCTCTCCCACTTTGCTGTTTTGTCCTTTTGATGATGTCCTTTGCCTTACAGAAGTTTCTCAGTTTCATGAGGTCCCATTTATTAATTGTTGATCTTAGTGCCTGAGCTGTAGGTGTTCTGCTCAGGATGTTGTCTCCTGTGCCAATCCATTCAAGATTATTCTCCACTTTCTCTTCAATCAGATTTAGTGAATCTGGTTTTATATTGAGGTCTGTAATCCACTTGGACTTGAGTTTTGCCCCAGTGATAGATATGGATCTATCTTCATTATTCTGCATGCAGACATTCAGTTGGTCTGCACCATTTGCTGAAGATGTTTCAATTTCCACTGTATACTTTTGGCTTTTTGTCAAAAATTAAATGCCCAGAGATGTGTGCATTTACTTCTGTGTCATCCATATGATTCCATTGATCAAACTGGCTGTTTGTATGCCAAAACCCTGCGATTTTTATTACTATTGCTCTGTAGTATAGCTTGAAATCAGAGATAGTGATTCCTCCAGAAATTTTTTATTGGACAGAATTCTCTTAAGAATCCTGGGTTATTCTCTGATCCCAGCCCACAGCTCCCTGCTCCCAAACCCCGTGGGAGAGAGAGCTCACTGCCCAAACAGGTGGGCACTCCTGAGAATACAGAGCAGGAGAGACCACCAATACTGCCCACCCCTGCCCACATTCCTGGCCCAAGGGGAAACTGTATAGGGCCTCTGGGAAACGGATGATAGGGGCTCTCAAGCGGCAGGTCCTCTGTGGTCCAGACACCACCTGAAGGGACTCAGGCAACAGCTCCCTGCACCAAAATCCTGTGGGAGGGAGAGCTAAACCTTCAGAGGGACAGACAAGACTGGGAAGCCAGACGAGGCTACACTCTGCCCACATTTATGACTCCAGAGGAAAATACTTAATGCCATTGGGACCCTGGTGCACAGGGACCCCGGGAAAAGGCGGGACAAGCCCTTGTGGTTGCTGCCCTCACGAAGAGCTCAAAAGCAGCCCCCCAGGAGCAACTTCAGCCCCGGGACCACAGGTAAGACTAACTTTTCTGCTCCAAGCGACCTGCCTGGTGGACTCAGGACACACACCCACAGGAACAGCTGAAGACCAGTAGACAGGAAAAACTACACACACAAAAGCAAAACACTCTGTTCCCATAACTGGCTGAAAGAAAACAGGAAAACGGGTCTACAGCACTCCTAACACACAGGCTTATAGGACAGTCTAGCCACTGTCATAAATAGCAGAACAAAGTAACATTAGAGATAATCTGATGGCGAGAGGCAAGCACAGGAACCCAAGCAACAGAAACCAAGACTACATGGCAACATCGGAGCCCAATTCTCCCATCAAAACAAACATGGAATATCCAAACACACCAGAAAAGCAAGATCTAGTTTCAAAATCTTATTTGATCATGAT